>NC_135339.1:93226892-93533168 GCF_023851605.1 Tamandua tetradactyla | reverse complement strand
GTCCTCTCACTTTGATAAACCATTTGGCAGTTTTTAAATAAAATTAATATCTACGACCCAAAAATCTTACTCCTAAGTATTTACTGAAAAGAAATAGAAACACATTTCATACAAAAATCTACATGCAAGTGTTCATAGCTGCTTTATTCATCACAGCACAAACTGGGAAGAACCCAAAGCCCATCGTTCGGTGGACGGCTGGGCTCGCCGTGGTCCTGTGGGATGGAATACTGCTCAGCAGCTGAAAGGACAACGACAGGGGGGACTCTCAAAGGTACTGTGAGAAGTGAAAGGATGCAGAAACCAAAGACCATACCTGCATGGCTGCATCTATACAACCTTCTAGAAAAGTCGAAACTATAAAACAGAAAGCAGCTCGGGGATTGCACTGGGCGGCCGAATGCCAGGGCACTGGGGGACACTGGGTGGTTGTGGAAATATCTAAAATCTTCACTTGGGTGCTAACACAACCCTAAATATTTGCCTCAACTCATCAAACTGTACACTTGAAGGTGAATTTTAATGTATGTAAATTATACCTCAGTAATTTTGAGTAAATATAAACATAGGTATATGTGTGTATTTATATGTATGTGTGTACATATGTAAATGTGTGTATATATGCATGTATGTATATATAGTGTGCGTATACTTTTATGTGTGTACATGTATATACGTGTGTGCAGTGTACGATGTATACATGTGTGCATATATATGTGTGTGTAAATATGTAATTAGAGGATGACACCAAACACTTGAGGGAAGGCAGGGAATCTGGGTCACTCATATGTGGATAGTGGGAAAGCAGAATGGTGCAGCTGCTCTGCAAATCAGTTTGTCAGTTTCTTTAACAAGCTAAATATCCAACTACCTTGCAAGATAATAACTGTCCTAGCAGATGCCCCCAGGGGGACTTTGTCCCAGAGAAGTGAAGATCGGTGTCCCCACGAAGACGTGTGGACGTGTCTCTGCTGCTACCTTCATCTCAGCCCCAAACCAGCAACAGCCCTCAAGTCCTTCAACGTAGGAGGGATGCTTCCTTGAGAAGTGTGGTCCAACCGCGTTTGGGAAAGCCTCTCCGCAATGGAAGGAGCATGCTGTCGGGTTCGCAGTCCCCAGGAATAAACTCCAGAGAATCATGAGTGAAAAGAGTCAGGCTCAAAAGGTCAAGCGCATGAGCCCATCTGCGTAGAGCTCTGGAAGTGGTGAAAGGATAGACAGAGCAGAGCAGTGGCTGCCAGGGCGAGGCCCACGGGTCGAGGCAGGAGGCTGCACGTGGGGGGTCCAGGAGGCTGCCTGTGGGGGGGCCCAGGAGGCTGCCTGTTGGGGGGGGGACCAGGAGACTGCCTATTGTGGGGGGACCAGGAGACTGCCTGTGGGCGGTGTGGGCAGCAGCCCCTGGATGGAGAGGCCAGACACCTGTGCTGATGCCCATGTCCAAAGTACGCCAGGTGCCAGCTCCACACTCCCACGGCGACCTGTGGGCCTACCAGGATCCCGGATGGAAAGTTTACATAATACACACAGAGGAAAAAAATAAAAATAGAATAAAAAAAAAAAACACACGTAGACAAGAGAATAACATCTTAATATTGTAATATATATACATATAAAAGTGAAAGGGGAGTGCCGCCAAACTGCAGCTGCTCCATGAGAATGTGGTGGCAGGAAACCAGGACGCATGTCAGGGCATGCCGGACCCATCCTGGGACTTCTCTTCCCCTGCGCACTCTCCAACCCACAGAGCCGCCTGCCTGCAGGGCAGCTGCCCTCGGTGTCTCCCACGCCTCAGAAACAGCACACCTGGCACCCCCCACATGCTGGGGTCCCCACGGCCTTCCCAGCTTGCCATCGCCCCGGCTAACACCTGACAGCGTTTTCACTTTCTCCCACATCCAAATCTAATCTATGTGTTCTAGCTTTAAAATAAACCAAACTACTGTATTTCTACTGTGCCCTTGTCACCCTCTGTTTCTCTCCTTGCCCCACTATAATGTAAATGCTACCCAGAAGCCAAAATGATCTTTTTAAAAATAAAATCACTTAAGATACTCAAAACCCTGTAGTACCTCCTCATTTCAATGAAAATGAAAGTCAAAATCCTCAAACATCTTATAAAGTCTTATAAGGATCATGTACAAAGCCCCCCAAGGCCCGCATTATTTCTCTGACCTCACCTGCCCCCCCCACACAAAGGAACCACCACCCTGACCGGCTGCTCTTTTTCAGACCTGGCAGCTCGCCCCACCGTAGCCCTTGCTCTGGCTGTGCCCTCAGCTGGGATGACATTCCCTCATGAACCCGCTTTGCTGACATAATTAACTTCAGGTGTTTCTCAAATAGCATCTTCTCGATGAGGCCATCCTGGCCACTTCCTACCCCCACTTAGCCTCTCCCCTGCTCTGTTTCTATTTCCCCCCCGCCCCCAGAATTATCATCTTCTAATATATTTTGTAACTTTCATGTCTAATGTGTGTTTGCTTACTGCTGACTTCTCCTTGACGTCTGGGACAGTTATCTGTTTGTCCTGATTTTCTCTAGAGCATACAGGAGCCTCTGTGAAAAAGTAGTTTCTCAAGAAATACTGGTTGAATTAATGTAGCCCTAACTGGGCTCAAATCCAAGCTCTAATAACTACCTGCTGTGTGAGCTTGAGCAAGTTGTTTAAATTCTCATGATCTCAGTGCCTTCATCTGGAAATGGAATTGTATCTAAATGAATTGATGCAATGATTAACTGATAGCATTTGTGAAGGGCCAAGTCTGGTGTCCGGTACAGAGCGAGTACAGAATGAGGTGGAACACCTGTCCTGAAACCTGGTGGCTTCTCCTAATAAAGTGCATTCTCTTTGAAATAGGCCGCGGCCACACCACTTCCCTGCCTCGCACGGCGAGAGTGCAAAACGAGGTGCCATCTGACCTGGGCCTCCCGAGAGTGGGCCTAAGTGCCTTCCATGCATGATCCCATTTAATCCGCTAACTCTCCTGGAAAGCAGGATCGGTTATAACCTCAGTACACAGATGAGGAAGCAGAGTCACAGAGCTAGTGCGCGCCTTGTCTCGTCATGTGACAGGTGAGTGGGCTGCTGCCTTCGAGCCCTGACTCCTCCACAGTGTCCCCTCTGCTCCTCCAATCCATCCAGGCACCTCCTGGTTCTGCCGAATAGGACAATTATAAATACTTCTGCAGGGAGCAGCTTACAATGCTTACGTTCCTGTGTCCTTGACTGCTTATCTATTTAGGATAAATCCCTGACAGTGAAATCCTAGCAAAGGTTTGCGAGCATATTTTAAGCTCTTTGATATTAGTTGCCAGATTTCCCTCCTGAGCTTGTTGTGTTTTTTCACGTTTTCCATTCTCATCAAGGGAAAACGGTGTCCAGTGAACAGCATTACTAAAGGCCACGCATTTATATGGAGAAATGTAACTTTCCTTCATTTGTTATTTGACATTTATTTTTAATTCTGAGTATTATAAACAAGGCTTTTGCCAACATTGTGATAAGATATTTTCTCTTTTGAAGCTTCCCTTCCCTTTGGATGTATTTCTTTGGTCAAAAATTCGTGATTAATGTTTCAAATTATTTTATAGAAGGAGATAATTGCTCTTTTACTCATTCCCCAAATATCAACTGAAGAGCCACCAGAGACCAGCCACTGTTCTCAGGTCCTTGTCGTTACAGGGCGCCAGCTGGCAGTTCTTCCTGTGTGAAATGAGCTAGCTCATTCTCTGCCTTAAAAATTCCTCCTCATCCCTCATGGCTCAGCTCAGATGCTGTGGCCCTTGGAACACGGCCCTCCTCTCCTGGACACGGGACCTCTGGGTCGTGTTTCAGCCCTTCTCCCAGACTGTGTGTTCATGCGGGACGGCAGAAATAGAGAAGATCACCTGCTATCAGCCACTGTCCTCCTGAATTTCTAGGTGAGGAGACAGATCAAAAGATACATTTTTCAGATGGTTCAGGCTAGTGATGTCTTTATTTACTTTGAGCATCATTATTTCACATTTGCTGTATTTTACTTTCATTAATTACTTGATACATTGAAATAAAATATGAATATTTCCTATAAAATCAATGAGCTAGTCTAATGTTTAGCACTCTTTTGAAGACCTTATCTTCAACATCTGTATGTCTTCCCCAGAAACTTACATTAAGATGAATTGCTGGAAAGATGCGCATTCCCTTAGGAGGGTGCTTTAGTGTCTTCATTGCTGAAACAAATACCGTGCAATGGGATGGCTTAAACCATGGGAAGTTTTTGGCTCATAAGTTTGAGGTCAAGAAAAGTCCAAATCAACATGCTGCTTTTTCCCAAAAGACTGGTCTTTTAGGACTGGCCATCGGTTTTCCTTGGTCCTGGGCTCCTGAGTCACATGACAATGCCCATGGTGGCCTCTCCTGGCCTCTCCCTTCTCGTCTGCATTCCCTTGCCCCTCATCTTCTGGCCGCTCCCTCTGTGACTTTTATCTCTCAGGGACCTTCTCTATAAGGCCTTCAGTAACAGGACTGACCATCCCAGGCCACGGCTTATCTGAGGTCACCTCATCAGAAGATCCTGCCCACAATGGGTTCACACCCACTTACGCCCCTGTTTTTCTGGGATTCATAGTTCTGAACCACCACAGAGAGATGACACTTCATGACCTTCAAGCTGTGGTAGAGGTTCCTTGTCCAACGCAGCCCTCGGCTATTAGGGCTTCAGTTGTGGCCAGCATGGGCTGAGGGGCAGGGGACGCTCCGGGGGAGGGGCGTAGCTCACGGATTGTTTGCTTCTGCTCCCTCCCTCATCCCAACACCACCATCCACGGCTGTCCTTGGGTGAAAAGCTCAGGCTTTCTCACTCATGCTGCCATCTAGAAGTAGGCAGGTGCATTTCTTACTTGATCTTATTCTCTCTCCATTTTGCTGGCAAGTTCTCATGATTACTTAATTAAGCGCTTTCTTGTCTTCTCAAATACACACCAAAGACTGAGAAGATTTCAAGGTAGGGTAACTCTGAACAACACAACATTTCTCCATATAACAGTGTCCAATCAGGCTAGCTCTTGCTGGAACAGTTTGACTGGCTTCACAGGTACTGCTAATTTCAGCACTACTGAGTTGTTAAATATCCCATAATTGTTCCGAAGCATTCTGAGATGTAATTTTCTTATCGTGCTCTCGTGCTGATCAGCAGCTGCTCACTACCCCAGAAGCCTCACTTGTGAAGGGCCCTGTGCTGGCCTTGAAGTGAGGGCACAACCCCGCGTCGCCTCCATCATCAGCACGTAACCCCTACGTGGTGGCTTCCCAGCCAGTGCACATCCAGGCGTGGAGGAGATTCTGAAGCCACTGAAATGAGCATCGTCCTGGGGTAGAAGCAGGCCCTGCTCCAGGTAACAGGCAGAGCCTCGGCAGGCACAGCCCCTGCGCCTCTGCGGCGATGCCGTAGCCTTGTGGCCAGGAGGTCCGCAAGAGGCCGGAGAGAGCCGTGCTGTCCTCCCGTGGGTCGGGGCTGATGGAGCTCAGGACAGGATCTGCAAGGTGCCCTCCGGACTGTGCCAGCTATCGCCCCTGCACCCCAGGCAGGGAGGCAGCCTGAGGTAGGGGAAGCCAAGGCCCCGCTTCTCAGCGGGTCATCTGGTGACGGGTAGGCTGGTGGTCACCTGGGGCCTGTGAGGAATGCACATTCCCAGGCTCTGCTCCAGCTTTATTTAACCAGAACTCGTATTCCCACCCGATTCCCAGGGTTTTAGTTCACCAGGGCTGCACCCCACACATCAGCACAGACTAGCTGGCTTGCACAACAAACTTTTATCAGCTTCTGGGGGCTAGAAGTTCCAAATCAAGATGTCAGCAGGCCCAGGGTTCCTCTCAGGGGGGAGAATCCGTCCCCTGCTTGTCCCCTGGCTTCAGGTGGGCGGTGGCCATCCCTGGGGTCCCTTGGCTTGCAGAGGCATCACGTGACCTCTGTCTCCATCGCATGACCACCTTCTGTCTTTGTTTCTGTCTTTCTCTGTCCAACTTTGCACAGCTTATCAGGACCCCCGTCATATCAGACGAGGCCCACCCCAACCCAGTTTGGCCTCATTCTTAACTAACAGCATCTTCAAATATCCTGTTTACACAGAAGAGTTTTCATTCACAGGGCTGGGTTTGGGACCTGAACGTGTCTTTGGGGGACAGAATTCATTCCCCATCGCCCAGGTCCCTGCATGCCCGCTAGAGTTTGTGAAGCACTGGCCCAGGGTGTGGCTGTAAACAGCCACTGCTCAACAGAACCCTTAGGAAGCTGTTTGTAAAGGCTTATGCTTGGCGCCCACCACCAAGGTTTGCTTTCCATTCTTCAGGGATGGGAGAAGTTTTCCAATAGTTTTAAGTCCCATGCACTGCCAGGATTGAGAATTCTAGGCTAGGCCTAGGTAGCTTATCAATTATTCCCTTAATTTCAATTTTTGAATATGCTAGATATTGATTCAGGTAGAGAAACAATATCCGAGTCAAGAAAAATTGGGGCCATTGAATGATGACTGAAAATGTACTGGGAAAAGTATTTATTACTTGCACCAAGCAAGGCACAAAATCGGCTGTGTGTCCCGGCATATGTGGGGAACAAGGCTATTTAATGATGGTAAAATAGAACCAACAAATGCGACTCATCCCATCCACAGTGCCGAGACCTGCTGAGTAGATAAATTTAATGTCACAGTGCTTTCAGGCACTGCTGGGGTTTACAACTATGATAAAATTTTGACATGAAATAAATTTTGATCCAGGTTCGGTTTTATTTGGAGGTTATAACTGATAGTGCATTCAAGTGCCTGGAATTATGCTGCAAACGGATTCTGTGGATTTCCTGGGTTTGCATCTGGCTGTGTCACTGCCCGAGGAGACGGGGCATGGCACTCCCAGGAGGTGAGCCTCATGCCGCTTGCTGCCCACGTGCGACCCCGGAGGTGCAATCCCGCGGGCTCCTGTCTGAGAGGAGCTGGCCGCAGTCCCAGGCGCCGTTTTGTGGTTTAGAGCCCGAGACTGACATTCTACCAGGTCCCGTATCTTTTTCTCACCCCGGCTGGTTTTGTGCCTTTCGTAATCATGATCGCCCACAGGTTATGAGCCTCACCTGACGCGCTCCTGTGGGAAATCCGCCCTGGGAGACATCTCCGTCCTCAGAAAGCTTGCGGCCTATTTGGTGATAAAAGTGGCACCCTTAAGGATCACCCACGAAGTAGGAATCAGGGCAGATTTGCTTTAGATTCAGGCAAAAGAGAGCTCACTAGTCAGTAATCACTTATTTTCCTGATCACAAGCTTCATGTTTTTTTCCCTTTTAAACATGTATTTGATTCCATGATTAGGCAATAGATTCGCATGATCCAAAAGCCAAACTCAAAAGGATATATTGTGAAAGGTGTCCATCCAGCTGTTCTCCCTGAGCCCTGGTCTCCCCCTCCGGAAAACCCCACTGTTATCGGCCCTGGAAGGTGCTTCCAGAGATCTTATGTGTACAAGAGAAGTGGTCAAAATGGCGGTCTCTTTGTGTAACACTTGGTATACCTACTTTTATGCACTACGCTTTTCAATACATCCTTTGCTCATTTATTTATTTGTTGGGCATTGATTATGTCCAGTCCCTGTTCTAGAAACTGGGGAGATGTAATTAATAAAGTAACAGAGATGCCTGCACATGATTCAAAGGAAACAGGCAGTAAATAAGTAAAATATTAAATATTCCATAAAAATCAATAAACGGGGAGGAGTAAAGGAATGGTAGATGAACAAACATACGAATGCATGCTATTCATTGTGTCCTTTTTGCTTGTAAGGACTTTAACCCTTTTGGAATGATGGATGGTCTCCCATAATATCTTCATAAGACTGATTGTGGAGAGGTGGAGGGGAAGCCTCAGCCCAACAGCTTGTTAACTTAATCCAAGTAGAGCTTCTGCAAGACCATCTTTCCATCCTGTTAGGACACAACGATAAGATATCACCTTCTGCTGGGATGCCCAAGGTCACATGGTCTTTCCCTCATCAGCTCAGTTAGCAAAGGGGCAAAGGTTACCGGCCATGAGGCAGGGGCGGAGTTGGGGCAGGGTGGGTCTCTCAGGCTCCACGGGCAGCTGCGCAGAGCTGACTGCACAGCCATATCTGTCAGGGCCTACCTCCGAAGGGAAGGGGACAAGTCCAGCAAGGGACTTCAACCTTGGTTAGTTGGTAAGCAGGGTCCACACCCACTCAGGTCTAAGGAAACAAGAGGACCCGACTGTGGCTGGCCACTGGGTGCTGGCCTGGGCTCTGCTCTGCTCTGCTTGACTGGCTGCTCTGAGCTGTCTTGAGCATCCAGTTGGGCAGTCTTGGGCCTATGAGTGTCCACTGTGGCCAGAAGTTCATTGAAATCTGGGGTAAGGGCAGAAATTTAAGGAATCCTGTTTAGAAGCAAATATGGCTTGGTGGAAAGCCTTCAAACAAAGGGAAATTTCAAAATTGAGGTGAAGTGTGAGTTGGGACTGCTACTAGAATGTGGGTGTCACTCACCTGTCCTGGTCTGGTGGACCACTCAGAGCACCCCCCATGGACAGGCCACCCTGGAGGCCAGTCCCACAGCCAGCCCAGCTGCCCAAGGGGCTCTCTCCTTGCTTTTGTGTTGGAGGATTAGTGAAATCCACGATATCTGAAAATTAATACTGGATTAGTCAAAATAAATAATAAATGTTAGCAAACCCAAATATTTCTAGACAGTTTGGGACAAATGAAGGGAAAAATATACATTTTGATTTTATAGGTTAATTTCAGTTGGCAAGTCCTGACACCTTGCAAGCCTGGTTTACACCCTCCACATTTAACTGCATCTCTACATTTCTGGAGGCCACACTACTTGGGTTGATGGAAATGCTCCCTCCCTCCTCAGAGTGGGGCTCTGACTTTTCATGGGTGGAAGTTAGCAAGGAGAGCTGTTGAGGATAGGATCACCCACCCCTCAAAACGCATCTTAAAGTCAACCCCTGGTCCTGCTGGTGGAGATCCATTTATAAATAGGATCTTTGAATGTGTTATTAGTTTACGTGTAAGCAAATGGAATGAGGGTGGGCCTCATTCCAAAAGGGGTAAAGTCCTTACAAGCAAAAGAAATTGGACACAGAAGTAGAAGCCTGAAGTAGAAGCCAGGGAAAGCGAGTGCCATGTGGCAGAGGTGTGCCATCACCAGAGGGTTATGGAGTCAGAGAAGGACAGCCTTGCCAGCACAATGAATCTGGACTTCTAGCCTCTAAGTCTGTGAACCAACAAATTCCTGCTGTGTAACAAACTGGCATGTGTGCTTCCCACATCAGCCCTGGCACACTCAGACAAGAGCTTGTTACAGAAAGCAGTTGTGTGTGGGCCATATTAGCTTTGAGTCCTGACTTTCCCAAGACTCATCAAGGACACTGGGGTCACTTGCTTCAGTGTCCTGAGCCTCAGTGGTTTTGCCTGACAGAGCTATTGTGAGGCTGGAATGAGATGAAGTGGGTAGCACTGGTCACAGCATCCAGCAGAGGGTGGGTAAGGCACCATTATAATCAGTGGCCATTGGGGCACACATATGTCAGGCTGGAGAGACAAAGTTCCCTTAAAGATTTTTAGTTACCTGTTGAGAACAACTCTAATGCTGAATTCAAAGTGTGCCCAAACTGGAGAGGTTTTTCGCAATGAAATGAGGTGTTTCTTTCAAATTGTTCCTCAGATAGCCATACCCAGCCATGTGCATGTCCTGAGAGAGAGTGGGTCATGTCCATGGTTGCAGGCAGAGGCCACGCACATCCCCCAGGGGCCACAGGGGCCATTGCCCTCACCCGTGGGTCCTTGCAACCCTGTCAGCTCATGTCTTCTCTCTACTCCTTCAGCTCTTTTGCAGCCAGGCTTCCAAGTAACTTCCAAACACTCTGTGCCATTTTTGTCCCTAAGGAATAAAAGCTATCAGTAACTGTTTGGTAAGTGCTTCCTAATTGCCAGGCATGCTGGCATTCTTCACATCCCTGGGATAGATTCTCACACTCTCTGCCTCCTCTTAGCACAAAGTCGAAAACAGACTTGGACTAAGAAATATGCCAGTGGATACTAAAGAAGTGAGTGGTGTGGTGAGAGAAATCTGCAGCCTGTTTGCTGAGCCCCTGGCCAGGTGGCCTTCTGAGTTCTCATCCCCTAAAGACCCACTGGCACTCTCTGTACTGGGAACGGTCGTGGCTCCCTTTCTCCTCACACTTGTGGCTCCCTCACACTTGCCATGCTGGCCTGTGGCCCTCCCTGTGCTTTCCTTAAGTTTATTTATATTTCTCAGAAACCTTACTTTGGAAGAGCTCTTAGAGGTTGCTGTAGTTTGCAAGCTACAGGAATATGATATACCAGAAACACAATGGTTTTTATAAGGCGGAATTTATTAAGTTGCAAGTTTACAGTTCTAAGGCCATGAAAGTGTCCAAATTAAAGCAACTCTATAAAAATGTCCAAATTAAAGCACCAACAAGAGGTTACCTTCACTCAAGAAAGGCCGATGAAGTTCAGGGTTTCTCTTTCAACTGTAAAGGCACATGGTGAACATGGCAACGTCTGCTAGCTTTCTCTCCAAGCTTCTTGTCTCATGAGGCCCCTCAGGGGCATTTTCCTTCTTCATCTCTAAAGGTCTCTGGCTGGGTGGACTCTCATGGTTCTGTGGCTCTCATGGATCTTGTGGCTCCCTCCAAAATGCTTCCTCTTTTAAAGGAGTTCAGTAAACTAATCAAGACCCACTGGAATGGGTGGTGGCACATGTCCCTCTAGTCCAAGGTTAATACTCACAATTGGGCATGCCACATCTCCATGAAGATAACCTAATCAAGGTCCCAACCTACTGTGCTGAATAGGGATTAAAAAAATGGCTGCCTCCATGATAGATCACGATTAAAACATGGCTTTTTCTAGAGTGCATAATCCTTTCAAACTGGCACAGAGGTTATTTACGCATCATTCCAACTAATATCTGGTTCCCTCTAGTCAGCCTCCACAGGCAATGATCTCCAATCTCATGTGATGGCAGGAATCTCAGTGTTAACAAGAAACAACTCGACTGTTGGTGAGAAAACGATTCCTTAGATTAGGTGGACAAATGTTTTCCTGTCATTTCCACCCGTTGGTCAATTGGATCTGAAGAATAGGTCAATGTATTTTCCAGATGGTAGCCTTCTGGGTTTTTGAAATCAGGTCTTAAAACTTCCCAAGTTGTTTCCTTCCTAAGCGCCAACTCTGGGTCATTTCAAACATTCCTCCCAGGAAAGAGTTCGGACCACTCCGGTTGATCGATGCACGATTAGCACGGCAGGGAAATGGACCCCATGGCCACACTGGGACCCAGGACTTCAGTGGATGCTATGTCAAATAAATCAATTCATCTGGTCAGACTTGTTCTTAGTAACCCCCCATATTCCTATTTACAAGGAGTTAAACCTCAGACTTTAAAAGATTCTATTGCAGAATTGTGCTCAGAATCAATGCTGCCTCACACATCTGACTATTCAGTAGCACCAACTTTCCCTTTTTTAACATTGCAGCATTTGCTTCCTTCAGTGTTCCAACAGCTTCTTTGTCATGCATGTCTCCTCAAGAATGCCTAACAATGGTAAGGAAAATTTTCTCTCTTGGCAGATGTGATTCTGCCAAGTCAGAAGGGAATTCATCGAGAAGAGTTGAGTCTCCCCATCATCCCAGTTCTCCTTTTGGGCTTCTAGTGCTTCCAAGCCATATTTGCTTCCCATCTGCTCATCCACTGCTAGATTTTTGGATCATGGAAGCCAGGCTTCAAATATGAGTGCTAACACCCGGATCCTAGGGCCCTCACTTAACCCGGGTGCCTCAGCTTCTTCCTTTGTAAAATGGAGGTGGGGAAGTCTACTTGTGGTGCTTGGAGGGCTTTGGAGGAGCCAACCCCGTAAGGCGTTCCTGGGATCTGCATGAAGCGCCCTTCAGGCAGTGTGCTCCCTCTCCTTTAGTAGAGTCTATCATTGTGGGCCAGGCTCACAGACTGTTCTCCATGCCTCTATTCCCACTGCCCCTTGGTCCAGTCCCCCTTGTCCACCTCCTGAAATCCTATTTATCTGTCTATGTCCAGCCAAGATAAGAACTCTTCAGCAAAACTTTATGCTAGTCCTCAATACACAGGGTAACATTCTCCAAGCATGAGCATCACGCTTGTTCAGTTGGCTCTTGGGTGCCCTTACAACATTGAGTAGTTACTTGTCACATAACATGTTCTTGTATGCTGTATGGCAGGGTCATATTTCAGTATTTTTCCATGGGACTATCCCATTATTGCAGCACCATTTGTTGAATTTTTGTTTGGTTGGTTTTTGTTTGTTTTTTGGGGAAGTGCATGGGCTGGAAATTGAACCCCACATAACATTTTAAAATCAGCTTTTCAGTTTCTGTTTTATTTCGTTCAGTGAGTGCGGCATTTCCCTCACTAGAATGGAGTACAAGAGCCAGCTTTCCCTCCCCACTACCACCCCACACCAGTCACAGTATCTGGGGCCAGAAAGATGCTCAAGAGATACAGGTGGGAAATGAAGATGCTCCAAGGATACAGGCGGGGATGAAGGTTCCAGAGATACAGATGGGGGATGACGTTGCTCCAAAAATGTAAGTAGGGGTGAAGATGTTCCAGAGATACAAGTGGGAAAATGAGAAGAAAGAAGCAAAATCTGCAGGTTCCATATCCTCACTGAGATGACGAAAGTTTTATTTTTATCTACCCAATATATTTTAGCCTTTCTTTCCCCTATTTTTTTCTATACTCCTTACTACTCCCTTTCATTGATCACTAGCATTTCAATCAACTAAATTTATTTTAAAATTTGTTCCCCTTATTATTTATTTATTTGCAATCTATATGTTTTACTCATCTGTCCATACTGTAGATAAAAGGAGCATCAGACACAAGGTTTTCAAAAATCACACAGTCACATTGTGAAAGCTATATCATTATACAGTCGTCTTCAAGAAACATGGCTACTAGAACACAGCTGTACATTTTCAGGCATTTCCCTTTAGCCTCTCCAATACACCTTAACTAAAAAGGTGATATCTATACAATGCTTAAGAATAACCTCCAGGATAACCTCTCAACTCTGTTTGGAATCTCTCAGCTATTGACACTTAATTTTGTCTCATTTCTCTCTTCCCCCTTTTGGTTGAGAAGGTTTTCTCAATCCCTTGATGCTGAGTCCCAGCTTATTCTAGGATTTCTGTCCCACATTGCCAGGAATGTCCACACCCTTAGGAGTCATGTCCCACGTAGACAGGGGAAGGGTGCTGAGTTTACTTATTGTGTTGGCTGAGAGAGAGGCCACATCTGAGCAACAAAAGAGATTCTCTGGGGGTGACTCTTAGACCTAATTTTAAGTAGGCTTAGCCTATTCTTTATGAGGATAAGTTTCATATGAACAAACCCCAAGATTGAGGGTTTGGTTGTCCCCACTGCTTGTGAGAATATCAGGAATTCTCCACATGGGGAAGTTGAATTTTCCCCCTTCCTCATCATTCCCCCAAGGGGACTTTGCAAATACTTTTTAATTCACTGTTCAAATCACTCTGGGATTTATCGGGGCATCACTCTGGATAAACCTACAAAATCTCATGCCCTACTCAAGGTTCCATATACTTATGGTGTTCAATTAAACTGTCCGTGTAAGTTATATTAGGAAATACACTAGTCAAAATATAAATTTTGCACCAGATAAACATTTTTTGCTTTAGTCTCACACATAAGTTAAAGTTTCAAAATATGAATTACCACCTATATTCAACACCCTGCAATATTGACATTCCTTTGTTCTTCCTCATGCGAAACATTTTTTAATTTGTACATTTAATCACTATATTGTACACTCTAGGCATTCCTAGATTATACCATCTCAGTCTTTATCATCTATATTTCCTCCTAATTTCATTTGTACCCCCAGACCTCCTTCCTCTATCATTCTCACATTCAGCTTCATTCAGTGTTCTAACATTATTGTAGTACAGTTAGGTAATATTGTGCTCTCCATTTCTGAATTTTTACAGTCAGTCCTGCTGCACAATCTGTATCCCTTCAGCTCCAATTACCCAATATCTACCCTATTTCTATCTCCTGATGGTCTCTGTTCTTAACTGAAATTAAGTTAAGTTCATTTCAGAAGTCTCCAAGTTCATTCACTAATGTTAGTTCATATCAGTGAGACCATACAGTATTTGTGCTTTTATATCTGGCTAATCTCACTCAACATAATGTTCTTAAGGTCCATCCATGTTGTTGCATACTTCATGACTTTCTTCTATCTTACAGCTGCATAATATTCCATCATATGTATGTACCACAGCTTGTTTAGCCATTCTTCTGTTGATGGACATTTGGGCTGTTTCCATCTCTTGGCAATTGTAAATAGTGTTGCTGTAAACATTGGTGTGCAAATGTCCATTTGTGTCCTTGCTCTCACGTCCTCTGAGTAGATATACCTAGCAGTGGTTTTGCCGGGTCATATGGCAGTTCTATACTTAGCTGCTAGAGGAGCCACCAAACTGCCTTCCACAGGGGTTGCACCCTTTGACATTCCCACCAGCAGTGGATAAGTGTGCCTCTTTCTCCACATCCTCTCCAGCACTTGTCATTTTCTGTTGTATTGATAATGGCCATTCTGGTGGGTGTGAGATGATATCTCATTGTGATTTTGATTTGCATTTCCCCAATAGCCAGGGAAGTTGAGCATCTTTTCATGTACCTTTTAGCTATTTGTATTTCCTCTTCTGAGAAGTGTCTGTTCATATCTTTTGCCTATTTTGTAATTGGGTTGTTTGTCTTTTTATTGTTGAGTTGAACAATCTCTTTATATATTCTGGATATTAGACCCTTATCTGATATATCGTTTCCAAATATTGTCTCCCATTGACAAAGTTGTCACAAAAGCTCTGTGAGGTTATAGACTTTCTTCAAGTTTCTCCTAGTCCATGTTAGCCATAGAGTAGGATTAATAAGTATTTGCTGATTAGTTGTTTGTATTAGAGATGAATTGTCACATTAGTTCAAACCACTCCTTTCTCCATAGGCATATGGTAGGATAAGGTTTTTAAAAATAATACCATACAGAAATAAAAGCTATGAAGGTGGGGCAGGAGAAAGCCTCACCATTTTTCTCTTGCATTTTCGAGGTATAAAACAATTGTAGTAAATATGTGGCATGCATCACCGCTGGCATTTCTCAGAAATTCAATTTTGGTGTCAGAAGCAGTTTAGGAAAGAGTTTTTGAATGAATTGTGTTGGCAACAAAAGAATATTTTTGTTTCAATATATGGAGAATGCTAGGACATCAGCAGGAGATCCAACAGCCCTAATGACCAACTGTACCTGGGCTGATGTGAGATTTCTCACTCAAGTCCATGCTGTGGTCTTTCCTTAGTTTCATTAACCATGGGACCTTGGATGCTTGCTTCTTCTGACACAGAAAGGTGGCCCTGCATGCCTGTATTACCCACTCTTTTCTCCTCTACTTCCTGTATCCCCTTTCAGAGGCCATAGAGATGAATCAGAAATGTGGTTGTTTCTCCCTGGGACCGATTCTCATGAGACCTCTGCAGTGCTAAAGTGATGTACTGAGTTGAAAATATCTACCACTTATTGACACCATTCATAACACAATACCTTGTCAGTGTGCCACTGGTGTAGGTTTCTATTCTCCAAATACCTGGGTGAAGTAAGTCACTGCTGAGTATATTCTCACATTAAATATATATATTGTGTTAGAGTCAGCAGAAACTTCCACAGTCAGAATTCATGTCCTCTCAACATGATCCAAGTTGAGTTGCGGTCATTAATGCCTCAACATGCTGATGCCAGGGGAAAGAGGGAAAAGAGGTGGAAACTGAGAAAACACCTGTTTTCTCTGAATTTACACAAACTTTGCTGTTGTCACTTTCCAGATTTAATCCACTGAGGGAAAAAGAAACTTCTGTTGTTAAAAAACAAAGAATAGATGTGATGAACATTTCTGTCCCATGGAATCTAGTCTTCTGATTTCCACTGTAACAGAATGCCATTCATGAGCATTCCCAAGAGGGTCATCAGCAGATGTGGGTGGGATGGGGGAGGCGGGTGGGGCTGTGCTTTCACACCAGTAGAAACCTGCAGCCTCCTGGTCCACCAACCACCAGTCCAGTGCATCCAGGCAGAGGTTGTAGTTAGAAGAAACACGGCAGGGAGTATATCCCGGGCTGCTAGTCAGCTCTTCGGTCATCTTAACAAAAGGGGAAAATCTTGAAAGTTGCTGGAGAGAGCAGGTGAGGAGAAATGCCCCTACCCCTTAAGGCCCTAGGGTTGTGCTTGATTCATCTTGGGGCTGTCAGCCCCGAACACAATGCCTAGCCCATGGAAGTGGCTTATGGAAGTGCTGATCTTTGGGTATGGGGAAGAGAAATTCTTCAAATGGGTTCAAAGAGTAGAAAAATAGTGCTGAATTCCTGAGCAAGACATGGCCCAGGGAGGTCTCTACATTGCTACTCCTGATGGGAGGACCTTGATGCAAGGTCCCATTTAAACGACCAGAGAAACAATTCTGTCTGGGAGATCTGAATCGGGGGCTGCAACATGGAGAGGAGACACCCTTCCATAAGAAATCCCCAGGAGTTGCAGTGGAAAGCAGAGTACATCGGACAGAAGGAAGGTGAATGCTGATGGTGTCAATAGCAGAGACCCTTACCTAAAGCCCGGCAAAGCTCACAGATTCTGGAAGCTCTGGTGGGCCATGGCATGTGCAGGCATGGCCATTGCCCACTCCTGCCATGTGGCTTCTTTCATCATATGTGGGGCACATCCCCGAGAAAAATAAGGTCACCAGGGTGAGCCAGTGAGGTTGCAAGTCATAAGAATAGGACCACCATGACAAATCAGGAAGCATCTTGCTGTGAAAATCTTTTATTGCTAAAAATAAAATATGTTGGAATATTTATGGTTTGTTCCTCAATGAGATTCTAGAGGTCAATGTATCTGTGGAAATGGAGCAAGCCATCATCAAGGGGAAAGCATTGAAACATTGCATAGGTTTAAAAGTCATAATTTTGCAACTAAAATGAAAACAGAAGCAGTGAATGGCAGACTAGATGTAAATGAAAATTCAGTTTACAATGGAGAAGAGCAGCTTGAGATTTTGTCTTGGTTTACCAGACTACCATGACAAATACCGCACAATGGGTTGACTTAAACAACAGGAATTTATTGTCTCATGGTTTCAGAAGCTAGAAGGTTTGCTTCCTTCTGGGGTCCCTAGCATTCTGGCTGACCAGCAGTCTTTGGAGCTCCTTGGCTTTCCCATCACATGGCGAGATTCTCTCCTTTCTCTTCCAGGTACCTACTGACTTCCAGCTTCTGCCCCCCCCCCCCCCGTGGCTTTCTCTCCTATGTCTGAATTTCTTCTGATGGCCTCCAATGATTCAGAGTAAGACCCAGCCTCATCCGGTGGGACCACACCGTAATGAAAAATAGCATCTTCAAAGTATCCTATTTACAGTGGGTCCACGCCCCAGGAAGGCAGGCTAATAGAAAGATCATGTCTAAATTGGGGTGCAAAACTCAATCAACCACAGACATTTAGCCACAACTCAAAAAATAAAGAAGAAATGAAAATGTGAAAGAAATGGCATGAAGCTGCAGGGGGCAAATGTAGAAGATGTAACGTGCTGTGTCAGGAATCCCAAGGCTGAAGGACACGAACGGGCTGTTGCAGAGAGACAAGTCGGGACAAAGGACAGACACAGCAGGGGCTGTCAGCTGGACGTGGGAAATGCTGAGGCCCTGCAGCTGTGTCTTCAGATACTCCTGAGGAAAAGGTGACGTGGTGACAAGCATGAGCCTGAAGCTGAGGAGGGAAGCAGATCCAGGGGTGAGATCAGCCTCGAGCCACCCAGTGTGGTTGAGTGTTTGCCAACCATTCCCTCCTTGGAAGGAGGGCTTCCTTGCTAAAAAGACTCCCTTATTAGATGTTTAGCAGCAGTTAAACCATCATGCATCTGACCACTCTCTACCCCAAGCCCCAGACCTGCAGCTGCATCATCGACCCGAGACCCTGGTGGGCCAGATCCAGTGGTCCCGTTCCCTGCACACCTGGCTCACCAGCTGCTCCTGGGGATCTGTACGAAGGTTACAGACTCGGGGGTCATAACCGGGCGTTGTGAACAATGTCAGGCATCAGCACTACCGGTGGTCTCTAGCCTCCTCCCAATAAACAACATCATTTCCAAGTCCTTTGTCCTGCAGAAACCTGCCTTTATTGTGTGGATCCAGACCTTGGTGAGATCCGGGGAGCCCCAGAATTGGATCTCCTGACCCACTTTTAGAAGCTCTAGATAGACTCAGCAGGCGAGTTCCTGAGCACAACCCTTGGCATGGGAGGCTCCGGCTGGAGGAATTGTGATCAGTTCACAGGCTTGGCAAAGAGGCTAACTATGTAGAGGGAGGAGGAAAACGCATTCATTTAATTAATATGCGGGCGCCTTCTGGCCAGCATGGAGGCAGCTGCTCTGGCTGTGAACCCTGCAGTTTGGAGCTCACATTCTCAGATGGGGAGAACGAACCCAAAACAGAACCCTGGATACACCTGTGGCACAGGCAACTTCAGCTAGCAGAGAGTGAGGAGCACAGTGAGAGAGGAAATGGGGTAAAGGGGGGCGACGGTGGGGTGCTCTCTGGGGAGATGGCATTTCAGTTGAGACCCAAGTGGGCAGGAGAGGTCAGCCACTGCCACCTGTGAGGGAACAGCATGCCCAAAGGTGCTGCCATAGCAGCGAGCCCTATGGCAAAAGCCCAGTGAGTAATGGGGAGAGGGGGTGCCTCCCTCTGATCATCAGCTGGGGAGTGGGGATTGGAAGCCTCATAGTTACAGTAGGATGTGGGAGTTTTATTTAGCCCATGCAGGACCTGAGACATGCTTTAATAAGCTCATTGGAGGGGATGCCATGATGGACACCCAAGGTCCCTTAAGGAAACAAGTATCAGCTGCCCCCCACTGCCACCAGAAGTCGGCTCCCCACTGCCCTCTTGAGGATTGCCTGGGCTGAAGAAAGCTGTCTTGGCCAAGGTCACGTGGGCAGTCCCCATCCAGTGATGGACCAACAGGAGGTGTCAGGTCCGGTCTGACCCCAACTCAGGCCACCTCTGATGGGTGGCTGCAACTCCGGAGTTCCCTGTGAAGTCAGTCAAGTCCTTGGCTGAGAATTCTCTGCAGCTCACCTTCTCCTTCAATGCCATCCTGCTCCCTCTGTGTCCCTTCACAAGGGTCACCCAGGAGCACCCCTGAATAAATGGTCCAGAAACACCCCCATGTCAATAACTTTAGATGGATGAGAAGAACACATGCTTTTGGGAACAGGGAGCAGAAGTAGGGCATCAGAAGGCTCTTTGGGTTCGGCCAAGAAAGAGAGGAAGTTGGTTTGTACCTACATGGGTGCCGTGAACATGCAAATTTGAGATACTTTAAAGCTGGAGTAGGAGAGACCAGCTTCTACCAGTGGTTTTCCAACTATTTTCAACCTCGGGAAACTTTGATCCAAAATAGCACAATCTGTGCCAAGGATCTGTGACCCCAGTTAGTCCATCAAATCTTTGACCAAAGGAGCTTCTGAGGGGTCCTGGTGTATGAAGACTCCCAGACCGAAAGTACCTGAGAGCTGTGGCCATCTGCTTTTGCATCTCCAGGGGCTTGCCACCCAGTAGGGACGTCATGTGTTCCTGGAGTTGTGACACACCCATGCAGACCTTTGACTTCTCCTTCAGTGGGCTCTAGGCTGACCAGCATCCTGCTTTGCAAAGATGCAAGACTTCAGGGCTAAACCCAGCCAAGGAAGGCCTGACCAGAGATGAGTTCTGGGTCTCTTCTAAAGATTTCAAATGGGCCCTGAAGTCCTGGGAAGCATTCTAAGTGCTACCACCCACTGGAAGCTTGGATCCAGGGCAGCCTTGCCTGCTCAGAGGCTGGAACCACACAACAGGATTTTTCTTAAGTCAGCAGCTTTTACATGAATCCTTCCTGCTGTGATATTTGAAGAAGCATGGGATTTTCAGGCTGGAAGCATTGGAAGAGAAAATCTTGTCAGACAGCTCATTTTGTGATTGCAGAATGGGATTCTGAGAGTTCAGACAAGTTTATTCAGGTCATTTGGCTACTTGTTGGTGAAACCTCATCTCCTGGTTTCTGGGCATCTGGATCCCTCCAACCTACCCCCACTACCCCTGTGCATTAAACAGACTGTGAGCAGAAATACAGGCAGACTCTAACACATCTAAAACCCATAGACTGTTTTCTTATTAAGGAGGTTAATTGCTTTCTCTTGTAGAAAGATGATTTCCCATGGATTACCAGGCAAGTCATTATAATTGGGGTGTTCCTTTCTATTATCCCACAAAATTAAATGAGACAGCAAAAGGGAATTAACCGAGCATGCCTCCAGTCCCCGTGGCTGCACTTGGTTCCTGCCGTATTTCCTAGCAGAGGCTGAGGGTCCAAGATGAGGCAGTGTCAGCACAGGTGAGCCTTAATGTGGGAATAATGAAAGAGAGAAATGTGTGGGGGGCAGCTTCACTCAAAGTCTCTCATCAAAGTGGCCAGAGATTGTATTTCCCTTTTTAGAATAAAGGGAGCCACCCCGGCCTCCCCCCACCCCGCCGCCGTTTGCTGGATGCTCTCCTGTGTCCAAGGGGTCATGGGAATGGGTGAAAGAGTCAGGCGGGCACCGGTGAGCCGCGGGCACCTGCACTGGGGGCGGCCCCCAGACGGGGCTATCATGACCCTCAGCATCCACAGAGGCTCGTGGCTACCGCTCTGTGGGAGGTAGCAGGACCGGGCGAGGCGCAGGGCTGGCTCCGGGGTGCAGCTGGGTGGGGGCTGATGCTTCCTCCTGGAAAGGGGTGCCATGGCCCAGGGCAGCGCCTGACCTCGGCAGGCAGAGCTCCATGGGCATGCTTAGGGAAGGAGGGAGCTGCCGCGGCCTAAGTGGGGGATCTGACCGCATCTCTTGGGAAGAGGCTGGTCCCGGCTCAGAGAGAGCTACAGTATGGTGTGCTGGTATTTCTCATATTTCTATAGCATTCGTTCTTCTCCTTCCCTCTCTATTTTGCTTTCACTCTCATTTTGTATCCCAGTTTTTTTATTTCAAGTATGTTTCATCTGCAGAAAGTTTGGAAGAAGAATGCAATGCTCCGTCCTCCACCTGATGCACCAGCTCGGAATACTTTTCTGGATTAGATTCCTCTCTCTCACTTCCTCTCTCCCTAAATGTGAGTGTGTGGATGCATGCATACATCATTTTAATGTTATTTATATTATATATTTTATGTCATATTTATTTCATTTTTCTCCTAAAAACAAGAATGTTCTCCACATAACCCCAGTACCACTATCACATTCAAGCACTTAAATCTTTACATAATAATAGTATCTAAAATACAGTCTGAATTCATATTTGCCTAATTGTTTCAATAATGTATTTGTAGCTACTTTTTAATAAAATTCAGCATCCTGTTAAGGTCGGGTCTGCATGCAATTGTCATGTCTTTGAGTTCCCTTTAGAATTCCCCTCTGCACTGGTTTGAAACTATTGTAATACTCCAGAAACCCATGTTCTTTAATCCTCATTCAATATTGTTGGGTGGGACTTTTTTTTTTTTTTTTACATGGGCAGGCACCAAGAATCGAACCCGGGTCCTCTGGCATGGCAGGCAAGCATTTTTGCCTGCTGAGCCACCGTGGCCCACCCTGGGTGGGATTTTTTAGATTAAGTTGTTTCCATGGAAATGTGCCTCCACCCATTCAAGGTGGGTCTGCTTACTGGAGCCCTCAAAGAGGAAGCTTTCTCGGAAAAAGCTTCAAGGCTGACATAGAGAGACACCTTTGGGGATGCGGAAAGAAAACATCCCCGGGAAGCTGTTTTGAGACCAGAAGCCAAAAGACCAGCACATGCCTTCCCAGATCGGCCTTTCTTGAATCAAGGTATCTTTCCCTGACCTTTAGAACAATTAAATTGTAACTTAATAAATTCCCTTTAAAAAAGCCATCCCGTTTTTAGTGTATTGCATTTCTGGCAGTTTTAGCAAACTAAAATACCCGCCTTGGACATTTTCCATAATTTTTTACTGGTTGGTTTGTTTTTTGGGGGACTCTGATCTTGATGAATTTTTGAAGAGCGCAGGCCAGTGGTCTCGTAGACTGCCCCATATTCTGCATTCGTCTGATTATTTTATCTCAAGCGGATCCAGGTTTCACAGGGGGAATCCCGGCCAGGATGTTGGGTCCCACTCAGGCCGCAGCTCAGGAAGCCCACATTTTGGCAGCTCCCAGCACTGGTGGCGCTCGCTGTGGTCACTTGGTTTAGGGGGTGTCCACCAGGGGTCCCAGTGTAAAAGGGACCTTTGCTGCCATTTGAAATCAGTAGTAAGTCATCAGAGGGCGACCAAATGCAACTTCACTCATTAGGTTTGGCATCCACCGATGATTCTTGCCAGAATCAATTATAATGCCAAGTGCTGCAAATGGTGATTTTCTAATTCTGTCATTCATTTTCTATTTACTAGTTGGCATTTTTCTAAAAAGGAAATCCTCATCATTCCAGTGTAACTATGGACTAACAGATTCCTTCTTAAGTAGTTACAATGTTGCTGTCATTCTTTCTGATGCTCAAGTAGCCCCCTTCCAGCCACTGCCCCACCTTCTGTCCTGGAGTCCATCGCACCCACCTCTGCTTCCCTGCCCTGAGGGTGGACGGGCCCTCCTCTCTGCAGGGAATGGCCGTGATGCCGAGACGCTGCTCCCCCTGCACGGGTGTGTGCCACTGCCCCACCTGCACGGGCGTGTGCTGCTGCTCCCCCTGCACGGGCATGTGCTGCTACTCCCCCTGCACGCTCACATTGCATGTTTCCCACCACCACAGCCCCACGCCCCACCTGCCTCACCACATCGATGCATTGTCCCCGTTTTGCTTCCCCACAGAGTAATTTCAGCTCCTCTACGCTGACTCACCCCGGAGAACAAACCTCCCAGGGGAAGTTCAAGACCTCGCAGCTCTCTGGAGAAGAGGTCCCACTGAGCATGCGTGGTTGGGTTCCTGTGTTCAAGGTGGCAGAATTACTTAATTTCATGTCTACTGTCCTGTTATCAACTTGAGGGAGTGAGGCTCACTTGTTCCTGTCTGCATGCAAGGTCAGTGTGTTCTATACTTGTCGATGCCATGACTTCAGAGTCTGTGCGATATTAGCATGATTCAGAAGTCAGAATTATGAACAAAGAAACTACTCTCAAATAAGTGCCGCTCTCACCCCTATCCTACCAACCATTTCTGAAAAAAACACTGTCTTTTGTTTGTGGTTCATTTTTCCTGCGTTTCTTTTCATAAATAAATAAGTAAATGCATTCTGATCCCCACCCCCAGCCCCCAGACTAAAGCTGGCACACTCTTTTCACTCATGTGGACCTGGATATCTTCACTTAGAGCATACTCTGGAAATCACACGGGTCGGTGCACTGAGCTTTGCTCAAGCCCAGACCGAGACACCCCGTGTGTCCCCGCCCACGGCCCCCTGTCGGCCATGTCCGGCGTCTCTAACAAAGAAGGCCGCAGTGAGTCGGGTGCTGCTTGGCATTTCCCTGTGAAGGCTGGTGATTTTACATGTCAACTGTACATCCTGCTACTTCAGTGAATTATAACACTGATTTAGTTTCATTATCAATTACCTTTTTTTTTTTCCTGTTCAGGTACTCTATCATTTCTTATGAAAATAGAAATAGTATCATTAATTTTCTCTAATAATTATATTTAAAATTGTTTTCCCTTGCTTAATTGCTTTGGTTAATACCAATATGATGTGAAGTCGAATTGGAAATGATGGGAACCCAGGCTGCTTCTAGGCTTAGCAAAATGCTTTTAGTGGTCGCCCATTAGATTTGTGTTGTTTTATTTGTCGAGTAAGGGATCATCAACTCATGTTTTATGGAGGGCATTATCAGGAATGAATGGTTTAGCATTTTGTCAAAATTTTAGCATCTATGGAGATTGCTATATAATTTTTATCTTTAGATCTGTGAATATGGAGAATTATATTAATATACTGAATGATTTGTAATCATCGTTGCATTATTGGACTAAATCTCACATACCAAAAATATGCTTATTATTTTTTCCTTAACAGGGAATTTGATTCTTTTTGCTAATATTTTATAAAATTAACCTCTCACCTTCTTGTGCTGGTTTTGACATGTTTTCAATATCAATGCTGTATTTCTTTCATAAAGATAATTTAAAAGGTTTTCATTTTTATGCTTTTTCTTTTTTATATCTGTTTATAGAATTCTCCCAAGAAACCATCATAAGCCTAGTAATTTTTTGTTTGTGGTTGTTTTTGATAATGTTCGCCATTTCTTTTATATAAATTTGTCTGCTTAAGCTATCCTCATATGGGATCAATTTTTAGTAAATTTTATTTACCTAGAAAATTGTCAATTCCATTCAAATTTTAAAAATTCATCCACTTGTACAAATTAGTCCCTCATGATTTTTAAAACTTTTCTGTGTTTCAGTTATTGTTTCTCCCTTGTAATTTCTTATGTTGAATATTGTACTTTTTCATGTTTCAAATTTATATTAGCTAGTTGGTTTGTCTATTGATTATTTTTCTAAGGGCTAGCATTTTAATTTATTTATAAATTTTACCTTTTTGTTTTCTACCTCATTAAGTTATGCTTTTATTGTTATTATTTCCTACATTATGTTTTTTTCTTGGTAAACGTTATTGTTCTATCTTTAGTGTGTTCAGTTGGGAATTCCCTTAATTTTTGCACTTCCATCTAAGGCTGTGAAATATCTTTTGATCACTGCTTTAATTGCATTCCATAAATTCTGATATGTAGTGTTTTCATTATCTTTGGTTTTTAGACATTCTGCAATTTCTGTTTATATTTCCTTTCCCCAAAGAATTATTTTATAGAGAGTTTAAAATATCTAGAAGGAAGGGTAAATATATCATTAATTGCTAGTTTTATTGCATTGTGATCAGCTAATATTGCTTACACTATTTTCACTTTATGGAACCGCTTACCCCTTCTTTGTGACATAACATATGGCAAATGCTGTGATTGTCTCATGTGTATAAGAGGATGCTGCATTCTCTATTATTAAATTATACATTTTGACACAAATACATATAAACTCTACCTATGGATTACATCATTTTTTATAGTTTTACTTGTTTTTAATCTACCTGACCTGTCTTAAACCGAGTGATATCTTAACTTTTTTTACTATGAATCATTACTATTTATCCTATAGTTTCCTCTTTATGAAGGTGGTTGCTATGCTTTTTGTGTCTATGTATTCAAGACTGCTATATCTCCATTTTGAGTAACGACTTTTAGGAATATAAGACATTATTCTTTGTGATATTTAATTTTGGAGGCTTGAATTATGTCTTCTAAACTGTCAAGTTTATAACCTTTTCTTTCCTGTTCTTTTTACTTGTTTAATACACTTTTGCCTAATTAATTTTTTATTATTTTAGCCTTTTAAAATTATTTTGTTTTCTGTATACCATACCACACAGAACTGCATGTTTTCCTTGTAAACCCATTTATAAATTTTTTTTGTAGGGGAAATAAGCCTGTTTACATTTGTTGAAATGACTGATATTCTTGATCTCAACTCTGAAATAGATTTGATGACATGTTCACTGCATTTCTTTTTATAAGATAGGTGTTCTTTATTCATTAAAAATGTATTTACTTTGGTATTTAGGGAAGTGTGCATTTTTATTCTATGATGAACTGTACACTAGTAACCTTCTTGTAAGCTTTTAAGATCTTTTTATAATCCCTCTTTGCTTTACATGAGCTTCCCTTCTTTGGTTGGACAGCTTCAACAGCGAGCTCTTATGACTCCCACTGCCCGCCTATGTTAACACTTGGTGAGCTGAATTTACTTTCCTTTTTCCATTTCCTTTGTTCTATTTTTCTTTGTATTATTTCCAATATTTTTTAGAACATATAATACCTGCATACTATTATTTTACCATTTTCACGATATATATTTTAGTTTCCAGTTTATTGATAGACATATTCAATGCTCGCCATCATTCCTTTAGTTTCAGTTCCCCCAGTTACCTATTGGTAAGGAGAGCTGTTATTCCAGCAGATTCCTTGAGAAGGGTTGCAGAGAACTGTTTCCTGCATCCTTGCTTGTTTATAATGGTGGCTTTCCAGCCTTGATTTCTGAACTAAAGATTGATTGAATATACTATCTTAAGCTCCCACTTCCTCTCATAGTGCTTCTTAAAAATGCCATACTGTTGTCTGATGGTCAACTTTTCTGATAGCATCCTGATTATTTTTCCTTTAAGTTCCTTGATTTTTTTGCCTTCTGGTATCGAGAAGGTTTCTATGTTTGTTTTGCTTTGTTTCATCCTTAAAGTCTAATAGATTTACTAATACATACTTTGGACTTGATTATTTGAAGTAATTTTCTTAGGTTCACAGTGACTTTCAATAGGTCTTTGTTTCAGGAGGTTCCTTTGGATTTGGTTTTAAGTATTACTTCTGCTGCATTTATTTTGATTATCATCTTTAAGGCCTCCAGTTAAGCATATGTTGCATCTCCTTTCTTATCTTTTATTTCCATCACATTTTTTTCTGTAATTCTTTTTACTTCTTCACTTTCATTCATTTTCTTGGTTATTGTGCTAGCTTGAAATTGTTATATACCTTAGAAAAGCCATTATTTCTTTCCCAATCCAATCTTGTAGAGCAGACCTGTTGTTTAGAGTGGAGACCTTGACTGAATTGTTTCCGTGGACATGTGACACACCCAATTGTGGGTATGACCCTTTTGATTAGATGGAGATGTGACTCCACCCATTTGAGGTGGGTCTTGATTAGTTTACTGGAGTCCTTTAAAAAGGGAAACATTGGACATTTAGAGAATAATTGTTTCAGAGCTGACATAGATGAAGACAATTGGAGATGCTTGGAGTGCCAACAGAGAAAGCAGATGCCTAGACATGGAAATTCGGAGATGCAGAGCACAGCAGATGTGGCCATGTGCCTCTCCATGAGGTGCTAAGCAAGTCAGAACCTAAAGTTTTGTTCTGGAGGAGCGAAGTGAAGACCCACAGATGCTTAGAGAGGAAGCTACTGACATCAGAAGCTGGAACCAGTGGAACTGGGAACAGGGACAACCAGATGTCGACTACGTGCCTTCCCATGTGATGGACGTTGGCCTTTATTGAATCAAGATATCTTTCTCTGGATGCCTTAATTTGGACATTTTTATGGCCTTAGAACTGTAAACTTATAACAATAAATACCTTTTTTAAAAGCCATTCCATTTCTGATATAGTGATTGTGTGCATTAACAAACTAATGCAGTTATTTTCAAGACTTTGCACTTTACACCTTATTATATTTTCACTCATATCTAGCCTTTCTTGCACATTTTGTGATTTAGTCTCTATTTCAGGAGAATTTTATCTTTGCTTCAATTTCATTCCCATGTTAAATCAGCTATTACTGCACATATTTATGGGTTTTGTCCTTTCTGTTCTGAATTTTTGAATGATATTCAAGGTGTTCTTTATATATCATCAAATTCTTATTTTAAGAATAATTAACTCAATTTGGATGCTATGGTATAGTTTTATTCTGTTGTGTGGGTTTTGATTTGGAGGAGATTTTCTTTTTCGACTATCCCCTGCTCTTTTATCTTTATTTTGAAATGTCCTATTTATGAACCAGAAAGTGAGAGATTACGTACACAGGAGTAGGTGCTGGTGCCTCGGTGGTTTCACAGTCCAACACCTGCTTCTGTAAGTGCAGTGACGTATAATCTCCTTAACTACAGAACCTTCTGCTTTTTAAATGTGTCACTTGCTTGACCTTCCCCTCAGCTGCAAGCCCCTTTCACTTGTTACCTTGTCACCTCTGCTTGTCTCACTTACATGGCTCTTGCCCCCGAGCCCCCATGCCCTCCCTGAGAAGTGCTGCCTTCTGAAGTCTGACACTTCTGTTCCACACATTGTCAAGCTCTTTATAAAACTCGTCTCTGGCAGAGGCTCTGACCCGTCAGCTATTGCCCCTGTTCCTGGTATATACTTCCTCAGGCGGGACTTTCTGGAGGTGATTTTATCTGAGCTCCCCAACCCCTCTGCATTTGTACCCAGGGCTTCCCTTGCTCCAGCAAGGGCTCTAGGGATGCTCTGCAGAACTTGTGGCATTCCTAATGTTCAGTAAACCTGCAGCAGTGTCCTCCACATTGTGCTCAGATGGATTTCGGAATGTGAAAGTGGTGAGATGCCGAGTCAGGCAGCTGCTATTACTTTTTGGCACCAGAATGGCCCTTTTATTTTTATGTCAAGTTGCTTTTCTACGAGTTGTGCATATGAAACTGCGTGTGTGTATGTTTTACTTTACAGTGTAATAAGCTTTTTTCCATATTACTGTAGTCTGTAAAATTTTTTAATGGCTTCATAATATTTCGTCTAGTGGACTTAGCTGTTTGTTCATATATTTAGCTGTTTGTCTATTATAGGACAGTGATAAAACTTTTTCTTCTTTTTAAATTTTGGTGTTATTTCCTTACCAAGGTTTCCAATAGTGCAATTAATTGCAAAAGTGGTATAAAATGTTTAATCTTCATGGAATAGTTTTTCAAAACATTTCCCAAGCTCTTCCCAATCTCACTTTAAACTCCAGCCATTGTGAAGAGACCCTGCCCATGTCCTCCTCACCACTATTTGTCTACTGTGGTAGGTCCATACTCTGTCAATTTAGCTCAGCTGGAACTTAGTTCCTGGAAATTTCTTCCCTGATGGCTCCAGGGTTAGTTGGCCACAAGAGAAATTTGCATGAGATTTGGAGGGCAGAGGTGGGTGCCAGGTTCTGGGGCCACTGAAGTTCATTGTTCCTTATCTGCTGGCTCGCCTTGTCCAGTGGAGTAGCACCCATGCCTACAGCTGTCCAGCTCCCACTGGACCTTCTCTTTGAACTTCTCTGAGTGCTGGACATATGTGCACAGCTCCTCAGCCAAGGGCATGAGCTTCTCCTATATGTCCCCTTCTGCATCATTGAGCTTGGAGATGACTCCAAACAAATGTGGCCTAAGGCTTCCACAAAGATCCAGGGTTGTCCATCAGTATTCTAATAATCCTTCATTTCTCCCATTTCATGTCCAGCTTTCCTTCCCAAATGCTGGTCTGGAGGACCCGAATGGACTTTAAGTCTGAACCAGATGCAGAAGGAACGACCCAGAAGGGACTTCTCTATCCGGCCTCCACAATTGTGGAGCATCTCACCTTGATAATGACTATCTTATCGGTGTCACGGTAGTGTTCCGGCTTCTCTGAAAGACTGACTGTTACAACTGCACATGTCCACATGCTGAAGGGGCAGCTCACCAAGGGCTTTTATATCACAGGCCCATGTGACTGCATTCCTGGGGTGCACTGGCCAGGAGGTCATTCTTGTCTTGGGAAACAGTGATGAGCAGCTCCAGTCTGGGCGATCAAAGCGTCACTGCTCTTTTTCTCTAATCTTGGGTGCTTTTCCTCAACATCGACCATCTACTCTGAGGCCAGTTACTCTGTGCTCAGTCTCTGTCCCCTCTCCAGTCTCCAGTACAGCCCCTAACACAAAATAGCTGCAATGAACTCTGTCACGACTCTTCCTGTGGGAACTTTAGTCATTAATGTCTCTGCCTCAACCTTCATTTCCTTGCCCCCCAATTACTCTGAGGCCCTAGGATCTTCTTCAACTGCTTTGAAATGAATGGGGGCTGCCAACCATGAACTGGGGGCTTTGGGATTAAAATGAATCTTTTAGTGTGTCTTGCCCTAAATAGTAGCTGATGTAGCAACAGACGTGATAGAGAATGGATAGACAATATACTGTGCAGTAACCAGAAAACAAAATATTTATTGCAAGGTTTTTTAAAGTGTTGTTCCTACTTGCAAATATTATACTACAGACATATGTCAACTGAGTGTGCCTCTGGCACAAAGAACACAAGTGAACAGAAATGTTGTAATTTGAGCTCCAGCACGCATCTCGCCTGACAGTTTAATGATGGTCTCATGGCTTCCATATGCTGTGGGTGTGACTAAGCTGTTTACCTCCACTCCAAGCATGGGGGAATGGAGGGAGACAAAGGGAAAGGGGGCAAGCATATATTAAGCATCGCTGTATGCCAGTCAGTGAGTTGAGTGTTTGTATTCCATTTGAGTAAATCCTGAAAGAATTCCGAGAGAGGAGCATTATCTCCATTTTACAGTTTGGAAAGCAGATTCGGAAAGGCACAAGTAACTTTCCCAAGACCATGCATCTCATGACTTACTGAGCTGGAGTTTTCTCTCTGCTCTGCTGAGCAATCTTACCTCAGTTACACGCAGGAATAACAGGGCTGCTTTGGGGAGGTGGACAAGATGGGAAGGTCACAACTCACGAAGTGATGGTGGCCCTGCATTTGCCTCCACCAAGAGCACCCCATTACAGTGGGGTGTAAGAAGAGAGAGCTTAGAGGTGCTCTCCAGCAGGTTCAGTCCAAGGCCGTTTCCCAGGCGGGGCTCAGGGTGGGAAGAGAGGTACTGCGGCCGTTACGCAGCGCTGGCTGGTAGCGCGGACGTTGGATAAGTCAGACGTGGGTTGGAGTCCCGACCCTAAGCTTCCCACATGACCTTAGAGGAGTCATGCAACCAGCTGGGCTTCAACTTCCTCACCGGTGCAATGAGTGCTCCCTGTGGGGGTGCCTTGAGAATGACAGGGACCCCTGGGGGGAACCGTGGGTGGGGCCAGCACCTCGGGCTGCCACGTGACCCCAAGGGGCCCCAGAGCATGGCATGGCCACATGGGCCACTGACCACCAGCAGAAGCATGTGGGAATGAAGCGGGAACCGCTGCAGGAGGCCCCCCACCCCCGTCGGAATCCCAGCCTGGAGTCGCCGTCCACCGTGTGCCCACAGTGTCCACTCAGAGCCATCAAGACAAATGCCCCATAAACCACATGCAAGAGAGATGGTATCTGCGTACCACAATTCCCTATTTTTCTTCTTTGTCCCAATATTCTTATCTTTTTACCTTACAACCTGAAGAGCTTCAGGATAAACTCCCTTCCAAGCTATTATTATGTTTTTATCTTAGAAACCTGATAGCATCACCCTTTTCTGATTATTTTTAGAAGAGTAAAGGTTCACTCTGTGTGTGTGTGTGCATGTGTGAGTGTGTGTGCATGTGTGAAAATTGTGTTGGGGGCGTGGAATCCATAGCTGCATCACGTTTTCAAAGGCAACTAAGCCTTGTTTTATAGGGTCTAACAAATATATTCTAATTGTGTTATTTTGCACTGTCAGGCTTAACCCCTTAGCTACACTCAGATAAAAAGCAGAAAAGAAAGCTTAAAAAGATCAAGAACAACAAAGCAATCCTGTGTTTTGGTGTTATGCTGCCATAGGCAGAGACGGCGAAGCATTTCCAGTTGTTGCGTCCTGAGGCCACGTGGTTCAGAGAGGGGCGCTGAGGGTTCTGACCCTGATTCTCCACGTGCCTCCTCTCGAAGGTGCCAGCTTCACCCTGAGCCTGCTGGAGAAGTACATCTGTGCGTCCCACCCAGCCTGACGGCGCAGAGCCTCTGGGGTGATCTGTCCTTGGCATCCGAGCAAACCTTCCAGGCCATCCTAATGCAGGATCCAGATTGAGAACCACCCCAGGTGCGGCCCTGGGGATGGCGCTCTGTGGCCCCAGATCCTGCTCCTCGAGGGGAGGTGGGAGGGAAGGGGAGAGCACGCACTCCCCAATCCTTGTATGCTCTGGGTTTGTCTTCATTATCACATGCTAAGCACCCTCTTTATATTCCTAAAATGTTCACAACCCATCTGCTTATTTGGCCTATGGAAGGAACTTGCTTTATGGTTAATATCAATATATTGAAGCTATGTTGGCAGAGAAAATGTTTTCCATATTTCAATCACCTAACAAATGCAATACTGCAAGTAGACGCTGCCTGCTCCGGAGACGTGTGCTCTGCAGAGCAAGCAGTGATGCGTTTGGCTTGTAAGTGTGTGTCCGCATCCCAGGCTCGGGTCCCAGTGACGGCAGGTGCCCTGCAGCAGCTCCCCAGCCCGACAGAGATTCGTCCTGGGCCCAGCTCCACTGTGTGGGCTTCTTGGCTCCGGCGTCTGCGGCCACAAATGTTGTCTCTACAGCCAACATTGCAGATGCAGGAAAACCTTTAACATTTGGTTCTACACATGCTGGGCTCTAGGGAAGCTACAGCACCACGAGAATGAAAGAAGAGCAGGATTCCGTCCAGTTTGGAGTGCCTTTATCCACAGCTACTGTTAGTTTGGCGGCTCTGTTCCACATGCGTCATGTGTCCACGTGTTAGTCAGGATAGGCTGAGTGCTGTAACAAGCAGACCGGGGCTGGGAGTGGGCTGATCTGTGTAGCCACTCAGGGGCCCCCCCAGCAGACTTGCCATCCCCAGAGCCAGGCACCTCCACTGCAGCCTTGGTGTCCGGTGAGTGAGCAGGTAAGGAGGGGACAGGTGTGGACAAGGCACCTGTTCTAGGACATCTCCGTGCAGAGGCACAACCCAGGCTGCCACTCACGATCCAGTGTTGACAGTGGGTCATGGGGTGCAGGCGGCTGGACTGGAGCCCAGCTCTGCTCTGGCGAAGAGGATGGGGGTGCACCGCTGGGGAGTATCTCTGATCTCTGCCTGCATAGCCACGGCAAAATGAAATGTTCATTAATAGGTTGGATGAGTGAGTGAGCATTGGGTTAAAGGGCTCTTGTGATAATCCTGCCTTGATCATATCCTTGGTCAGCTGAGCAAGGCCACTGACCCTGGTGGGGTGTCTCCTCCTGCCCCACGCCACCGGGGACCCCTAATGAGCCCCTGGGGCTGGCTGGAGATCCTCACAGGCTGCAGCCCTCTAAGGTCCTCCCTCTGCTCTTTGGCTCTTTTATCCTCTAGAGTGTCCTCAGGCCACTGTTTCTCTGACCCTGTCACCATCTTCTGGCCCCTTGTGCACTCCATCACACACAGCTGGGACTGTTCCTTACTTCTTAGCTCAGAATGTCCAAATGCATGTAAACCTCTTGGCCTCAATGGGAACTCCGGACCCCTGACCTGGATAAGTGCTTGCTACTCCTCTAGGAGGGACCCTGGCATGTCAACACCGGAATTAATTTGCCGCCTTTCCCCTGAGCTGTGACCCCCATTTGCCCTGTTCCCCAGCCCAGTAGCCTCAGGGCCACCACGGACTTGCCAGGTGGGCCCTCCCTACACCTGTCCCCAAACCCAGTCCATCTCTGGGGGTCCAAAGCAGTCATCCCTGCACTTGTTGCCTAGCAAAACCTTACTCACACCCCCAGCAGTCGCTCACGAGCTCCCAGCCATAAACCAACCTGCCTCGGACTTCAGAAGACGCTATGGCTGAATGAGAACGACCCCCACCCCAGGGGGTCAACCCAGCCCTGGGCGTTGTCCTGGCAGCCATGTGCAGTCGCTGATGAGGGATGCGTGTGCAGACACAGCCTGCGCAGCTGTCGCAGCTCGCAAGGTCATGCTTGGGAGCTTGACAGCAAGTTCGGCACCACGATGTGCATAAATGTGGATCACACACTTCAGAGAGCCTCCTATGCTTCCCTCCTCTGTTCCTCTCTAGGGAAACTTGGTCAGAACTGGTGACCCTTCACAGAGTGCCCATCACCAAGGCACGGGCCATCTCTTGTGGCTTCAGTCTACTTGTCCTCATACTTGGTTTCTGAACTAGAGGAAGCATTTGGCCTATCCTTTCAGCGCTAGAGACGGGTGACGCTTGGGGCAGGAGCTTGGCTGGTGGCAGCCTCCTGACTCTTGGAGTTGAGAGCCAGGCAGACACCTGGGCTGCAGCCCGAGACCTCGAGCGTGAGAAGCAGAGCCAGGCAGGTGCAGGGTGGCAGATGAGAGCAACCCGGGGACACCTCTTGGCTCTGTGGGCAGTGGCCGAAGAGGTGAGGGCCTGGGGGACAGAGACGGTGGGGCAGACGCCACCTCTGGGGATGGAGGGTGAAAACTGCCACCAATCCTGAGCGTCTGCAGAGCACTCCACACCTGTGATTTTCCCAAAGCTTCATGGGGGGCAGGCAGGCCTGTGCGCACAGCTGAGGCTGAGATCAAGACCCAGAGGCTCTCGTTGGGCAGCCGCTAGACCGTGAAGCATGCTGCTCTCTCCCCGGAGCCCAGGCACGTCACACTGCTGGGGAGGAGCGACGCTGAAAGGGAAGGACGTTGTCTGGACTTCACAGGATGGGGCAGGAAGGCGTGGCTGGGCTGCGGGCGCCGGAGGTGGGAGAACGGGGATCCCCCGTCCACCTCCCGCGCGCAGTTGGCTTATTTCCTGCAGGCCGGGCACGATGTGGAAAGGGCCAGTAATTGTTTTAAAACACAGACCTTACCTCTGAGTCATTGCACTTTCTATATTTAGTCTGTAACTAAGGCTTTCTAGGCATAAAAATGATGCTTCTGCTATCACCGCAATTTAATTTAACTTATGGCACATTCTGGAATTCCCCGGCATCTTTATCGCGTTACTTCTATAAGCCTGTGTTCATTTTTATAGCTCCGGGAGTGAGGCTGCTCTGAAGATGAAAATGCCATGCAAAAGCCAATTATTATTATTTTTTCTTCCAAGAAGACACCTCTAATGTGCTCAAGTGATGGCTGGAGGCCAGGGAGCCTTGTGAGGGGCCCCGCACGCAGCCTCCCCTTCTGACTGGGCAGCGGGCCGGGCAAGCAGCCGGAATGGCCGGGCCCTTGGGCTCCATCCCCAGGTTGCCCAGCACTGGCCCCACCCAGTGCTCTGACTAGGGCCTCTGAGCTCACTCCAGGCTCTGCAGATCCCCTGAGACCAAGCATCCCCATGCCTTCCCTTCCCAGGCAGCCCGGGGACGGCCCCTCCCAGGCGCCGCGGAATGTTTCCACCCAATGCTGCAGGCTGGCCGTGCTGGAGCTTCCCCAGGCTGGAGTGCCACCCCCTCCCCTGCAGCACACGGCCCCTGCCTGTGCCCAGGGCCAGGAAGCACTAACCCTACCCGCATGGGCAGGACAGAGCGGCTTACCTGCCCTCCTGGCTCGGAGCGCTGAGGCCTCATCCCCAGAGCTCCTCACACCCGCACCAAAGGACGCTCGCCCTCCTGTGAAGAGGTGAATGGACTGCTCCTCCTGTGCACACACACGCACATTCATGCACACACACACATAGAAGTGCACACATACACAAGCATGCACACATCGTGTGTGTGCACACATATGCACAGGCATGTACATGCATGCATACACAATGCACACACACACACTGTGCTCTGGCCAGCTGGAAAGGCACTCCCAGCATCTCTCTCCCTCCACAAAGCCCCGGGAGGCTGTAGCCTGGGGGAAAGGAGTCCTTCCGAGAACAGAGGGACCTTTCCTCAGCCAAGAGCAGATGGACGACGCTCTGTGCTTGTAGGGACCGTCGGCGTGTGCATGGGGAGACCCGCGGCGTGTGCATGGGGAGACCCGCGGCGTGTGCATGGGGAGACCCGCGGCCTGTGCATGGGGAGACCCGCGGCCTGTGCATGGGGAGACCCGCGGCGTGTGCATGGGGAGACCCGCGGCGTGTGCATGGGGAGACCCGCATGCCCACCAACAGCTCCCCGGGTACCACTGCACTTCCCAGCCATGCTGCAGGGAGGTGGGAGGCTCTGTGAGGAAATGTTCACTGCAGAAGTCATGGGCCTCACTCCCTGAATGTGAGGCATAAGACAGCGTGTGCAGCTCCTCGAGGAATGTCCTCTGCTGTCAAGGTGACAGTGTCTTCTGGGCTTCAGCCTCGGCCCCCCTGGACCCTGCGGGGTGAGCCCCACCCCAGACCCAGGAGGCAGGCTGGCCGAGCAAGGATCAAGTCTGCTGGGGTAAGCCATTGAGATTGTGGGGCCAATTTATCATTGTTTCAAAATCTAACTCTCATGACATATAAAACTTAAGCAATGGAGATGAAAAAAACAGGGCCACTCTACCAGGTTTGGGGTGGATTGAGAACGAGAGCATCAAGATAAGGCTTTGAGCTAAACACATTGAATTTCTTTGGTTACTCCAGCTGGGTCTAGAGACTAAAGCAAAGTTCCAGACATATCCTGAGCATCCAAAAATATAATCGACTTATGTGTCTGCTCCAGAGTATAAAACTCACCCACATCCGAAGCAGCTTTGCATTGTGGTAACATGCAAGCATGCAAGAATGTAACACTCAGGATTCTAGTTTGCCAGGCATTGGGTGGGGCTGCACGTTTGCGTCTTGCATCCCCAATTAGAGCCTGTCTCCTTACACAGGGGTTCCTTTGTGGAGTAATCTGGTGTGCTTTCTTCCACTGTAATCAGGCCCAGCTGAGGTGCCACCCACTGCAGACGTCCTGTGTCTCATCATCCACAGTGGCCTCTCTTTCCCTTTAACTCTCATCCTGCATTTAAGGTGACCCAATAACCATGCAGAATGTTTGACCAGCTTGCACTTAAATGTTTGGAAATGAGAGGAGATGGCAGCATATTATGGCGAGAATAATTAACAGTGCTGGATGGTGTGTGAGTGTGGGGCACAGGGGAAGTGTAGAGTCATGTGTGACCCCAGAAGGAAAGCTGGAGGTTAAACGTGGAATGCACAGCACAGGGACTCTCGTGCTGGACCATGATTGCGATTAGCTGCATAAATGTTAAAAAGCTCTGTCATGAACTAGAACAGAGGTGCAGCACTGCTTTGTAGGAAGTTAACAATAGAGATGTATATGGGAAAATGTGCCCATTGCAAACTATGGACTGTAGTTAAAAGTAATATTTTAATATCCTTTAATCAGCAGTGAAAATTACTATGGGGTCAATAATGGGAGAGGGGGTGGGAGGATGTGGGTTTTCTTTTTTCTTTTTATTTCTTTTCTGGAGTAATGAAAATGCTCTAAAATTAATCATGGGGATGTACACACAACTACATGAAGATACATACGTGAGCTACTGATTGTGTACTTCAGATGGTTTGTATGGTGTGTGAATATATCTCAATAAAATTGCATTTGAAACAAGATAACCCAATAATCCACATGTGCATATGTGGCTTATCTCCCTGACGCATCGTACATGTCTCAAGCGAGTGATTAGTTAGTTCCATGCTCAGGCTGATGAGCAGAAAGCCTGACAGATAGGGTTAGCTCAGAAATATTCTCGATTGCTTGACTTATTGGCTGATGATGGGTCGTAAACCACTTCCGGGCATGCAGGTTCTTCACCGGATTCTGGGAACACGCAATCAATTACACATTTTACTAGCCCAAGCCACTGAAATATCTGTGTTTTATGATCTGAAAAATATTAGAAGAATACGCACTTCCCTATAGTATGTACAGTTACTGAGAGCCCAATTTATTATTCCAAGAAGAATAAAATTCAGCATTCCTGATGACCTGGTGTTGTTATAGCTAGAACCATAAATAAAAATGACTTAGATTAGCCAGAAATGTAATTCCCCACAGAGTCAAAAAATTGTTTTCACAAAATTATTTTCCATTGTCTTTCCATAGAATGCAGATGCAAGTGTTTGATCTTTTTGTTTCAGGGGGAGAGAGAAGCAGTGATTGGGATATTGTCCCGCGAGCCTTAGTACAGCGATGGGCCTTGTGGCATCAATTCTTCTGAAGGGGAAAAGTGTTTCCATCTTGATCATCCACAAAGCTTTTCTCTCCACCTGTTCTTCTGAGGGTCTTCAGTTAACGAAGTTTGGAATTCTTTCTATTTGACAAACAAAACTAACCCACCATTATTTGGCTGCAACACACAAAGATGGGAGACCTGGAGACATCAAGAAGGGGGCGTAAAAACCAGCACTTCAGCACCTTGGGTGACAACCCTGACTTGGGTCTAGTCCCTGGAAGCCAAGGGTGAATTGCTGTAAGGACTTGGGCAAAGGACGTGTGACCACACCCCCCACCTGCACACACAAACCACCAGCACATCATACACACCACAAGCATCCACCTGTGCACACACACCACATGCATACCACATACCCACTGCACACCAGGCACACACACACACACCTGGATACACACACACACACACACACATACAGAAACAATTCATATGCATGGGCGGACACATGCAAACACATCATACACACATTGCATGTATCCATGTGTGCTGAAACCAAACGCACACACCATACACATGGACTCACACGCAAGCTACACAGACACGCACATCCACATGTGCATAGATATCACATGCACACAACATGTACACACGCACCATACACACTTCACATCATGCACACACGCAACACATGCAGACACACGCACAAAGACACCATAACATACATGGATAGACGCATGTATGCACGTCACACACACATCACATGCATCAGCATGGGCACACACACAGAGTGCACACCACACACACCATCCACAATACACACGGGCTCTCACACACAAACTATGCACACATAGACACTTTCCACATATGCACACACCCCACATGCATACATTAGGTATACACACTCAGCATATATTGCATACATACACAGATGGGCACATATGCACACCAACCATGCACACACAGGCACACCATATGCATGCTTCATGCACAGACACTGCAGTACACATCATGCGCACACACCACACATACACATGCACACACACACCTTATTTTACCTTGGGTAAAATAACCAAAAAAGCTCATCAGGTTTTACAGCAAGTCTAACTTGAAGAGTCGTGACCTTTTCCCTTTGACCCTCCCTCAGTGATGGAGCTCTAGAACCCTGGTCCCAGTTTACTCCAAGAACCTTGATGTCAAGCAAGGGGAGGCTAGGTAACATAGACCGAACGGTTTTTCTCTTAGTAACCCTCAGGGGTTCTATCTCTCTACCAACTCCCTTGCCTCCTTGGTCAGCATCTCTTTCCTTAAATATTCTCCTAAAACTTGGCCCCTTACCTGCCTAGAGCCCTGGAGCCAGCTGCCCTGCAGGAAACAGCAGGGCTGATTCCTATCAGTAAGCATGCTTTCTGGGAGTGGAACCTGGCCACCATGGCTTCAGAGAGTGGGGACTGGCTCCTTAGAAGTCTGCAGTTGAGTGGTGGGCTGAGCTGTAAGCATGCTCCCATGAGCCATGAGGAGACAGAGAAGTGGCCTCCAGTTTCCACTAGGCGATGTGGATGCGGAAGCTGCTGTCCTTGGTGCTGGCCAGGATGTTGTTTCAGCTTGGTGCAGCCCAGGAGACGCAGGACCAAAATTCAACCCTCAGGCTGCCCAGGAGGAAGAGGCTTGAAGCCACAGAACATAAATCTCAACACAGCTTCTATCCGCAAGGAGCAGGAGGAGGCAAAGAAAAAGCAGCTTGAAATGAGGCTGAAACTGCTGAACATCTTCCCAAAGAGAAAGGCATTGGAAGGGCTCGATGGTCTTCCTCCAGCACAGCCAGGATCTCAGAGAGGCAGGAATTACTCTGAACACTGTCCTGAAGCAGAGCTCCCTCTGAGTGTCATGAGTCCAATGCCAGTGTCTTCCACCATAACCAAATCAAGTCTGAGAGAGATTTTGTCAACCACCCCTCAGCAAATGGCTCAGAATGGCCACCCACCCGAGAATGGACATGTGAGATGTAGAAGTTGAAGGGGAAGGATCTGGGCATAATCAGAGAAAGGTCCCCTTGACTGGTCTCTAACACTTCAAGTCGTTCACTTGGCTCTTCTGCAGGTTAAACAGGCCCCGGGAATTGCTTGGAGATGCTAATGCCAAATCTAGACATTCCCAACAGGTGAAGGGGTTAAGGAATTTCCCAGTAAAGGCAGACTTTGAGGTAGGAATTCTTGTAGAACATCGCAAATGCCCCAGAAGGAGCATTGACAGCAGCCAATGAGCAGGTGAATGAATGGACTGAAGACTGATTTAAAGCATGTTCTTGTTAACTTAAGTTCTACAGAGGGTTGCTTCCCAGGTGTACCTGAATTTTAGGAGTCACTCCTTCTAGAGACCTTGGAAAGAATACATGTGGTTCACACATCAGATCATCAGGCATCAGGTGCTCAAGTCAAGGTTCCTTTAAATCCTTGACTTGCACCTGGATGATTGATCCCACATCATAGTATCAACAAGTTTCATCTACTGGGCAAAAATTATCATGGCACAACCGTGATTTCTTTGTTTTTAAGAAACCACCCCTCTTCCTCGGGGCATTGGAGACCCCTTGTTGGAGGAGAATGCTAGGGAACGTCTGCTCTGTTTCTTGGCTTGAGCATTTTCCTTTCCCCGTGTAAAGTCTACCACATCTGTTATTTCTCTATGATCCATCAACACCAGTGGGTCCACACTGACCTCACACCAACCTACACCAGACAGGACATTTTCCTATGCCAGCATTCCCAACACAACTGGATGAAGCTATCAGCACCTCGGCCTTCTGAAGCTCAAGAGAACTGTTGTTGTTTTATTTTAAAAGTTGGACTTTCTTGGCTGTGCTTCTGTTCCACTTCCCTGGTTCCCGTGGGCCATTTCCCACATGTGTGCAGGCCAGCAATGCACGAGGTCCCAGTGAGCACAGGCTCTGCAGTCCCACTGATAAAATGCCTTCTCTTTACTACCTGTAGCGCGCTGATGTTACAGTATCCCTGACCCCAAGTGGAGAAATAATTTTATCTAAGCGGAGCATCCCCAGGACGTTTTCACTGACCTGACCTAGGTTTCCCACCAGCTGGCCCTCTCCGAAGGAGCACAGTGCGACACCCCCCTCAGTAGTCTTCTGCACTCGACTTCTCACATAGGCAGATGGCCAGGGTTCATCCATGTCCCTATTCCAGCCCCAACGGTGACTTTCTCAGAGACTGCCTACCTGGCAATAGTAGGAGGTCTTTTGGAATACTAAATTTTGCGAAATTTGGAGTTCAGTTATTGGCAATTGTGTTGCAGAGGAAATCTTTCCTAAGACCTTGGTTAATTTTATCCTGACTTTCAGGTATTTCATGTTGACTCAATTTCCAGCACTTTGCAGCCAAGGATGGAAGATAAGAAACACATCGACCCTAAACCATAAGGTAATAAAAAGTCAGAGATCAATGAGCAAAGATGCATTTCTCCTTTAGAAAAATAATAGTGCTCTCTGCACAGAGTAGGAAAAAAATCATTACTTATGCTGCAAAAGCAATGGTCTAGTACTTTAGATAATTTTACACAGAACCTTGTCATTACAGTTACAGCTTTTACTAATAATTTTCAGCGAAAAATCCTTGCTGTTAAATGTGGCACGCATCATGCAATGGCAAATGTCACAATCCCGCCTCTCCTTTTGTGGGGAGGTAGTGGGGAGGACATGCGCAGAGGGAGAGGAGCTGGCAGGGCTTATCTCCCTTGTAAGTCTTTTCTTTAGCTCGCTAAGCTCTCGTGGAGCTCCCAGTCTTTGTGCTCTCCTCATGGTGATATGTGTGCATTTTAGCAGACACCATCTAGAGACGAAGCGGTAGCTTTAGAGAAGAAGCATGGATGTGGCATTGCTCCACAGGCTTGTGTCATCACAAGCACCATTGCTGCCAGCCATTCCTCAGGGCTGACTCTGCCTTGTAGAAAGAAGCCAGAAATGACAGGCGCTTCACAGCATTCCCCTCCCTGCGTGGGCCAAGGTTAGAGTCTTCCAAAGAGAGACAATTGCATGCAATTTTCATGTCATTAAACAAAAGGAGAGATCCTTTCCTCCTGAGGCAGTCTCAGCTAGGATATGGGAAACCATGAGGTTCCAAACAGCTTCCAACAATTTAATTTCTTGCACATCTCCTCTGGCATTACACAGCCCGAGAGAAGCAGTTTCCAGAGATTTCTGAGATTCGCAGAGCACAAGGCAAGTGCAAATGCTGCGCCGGGGGCTCAGTGCCTGTGCAGACATGGAAATGAACACAGCAAGGCCTTTCTTCTCAAGAAGCGTAAGACTAGCATTGGCTGGACCAATAAACAGCATCCAGCATCTTCTCATGCAGCATGCAGAGCATGGAAGTTTGAGTCAGGTGCTAAAGGAGGGAGGGAACGGCCTGTAGGTGAGTGCAACCCTGCAAGGAGGGCAGGGGCGAGTGAGTGAGCTAACCCTTTCTGAGGGTCCTCCCAGAGAGGCATGCTCATGGGACCTCAGTGCAACATGTTAACCAGACTATCACAGTACGTACAGATTTCATATGCAGAAAACTATGAAATTCTTATGGAAGAAATCAAATAAGATCTCAATAAATGGATTAGAAGGCTCAAGATTGTTAAGACATTAATTCTTCTCAACTTGAGCTATGAATAAGACAGAACCTCAATCAAAATCCCAGCGAGTTATTTTGGGGACACTGACAAACTAGTTCTAAAACTGGCATGGAAAGCAAAAGATCCAGCACAATGCTGAAGGAGGACAACAGAGGTAGGAGGCTGACAGTACCCGACATCACACTTATTATAGCGCTACGGTAATTCAGCACAGTGGGGCTTGGATAAAAGAATCAGCACTTGGAACGGTGGAACCGAATGCAGCCCCTGGAAATAAGCCTACGCAAGTACAGCGAACTAGTCCCCGGCAAAGCAGCCCAGGTCATTCACAGGAGAAAAGAGAGGCTTTTCACCAAATGGTGCTGGAACAACTGGACGTTGCCAAGCCATAAAGAAAACCTGAATGCAGACCTTGCAGCTGCACAAAAATGAACTCAGAACTGATCATAGACCTAAGTGTAAAATACATTACTATAAAACCGACTAAAGAAAAGGTGTGAGAAAATCTGTGTGACTTGGGCATGGTAATGAGATTTTAGATACTATGTGCAGCACCAAAAGCAAAATCCCTGAAAGAAAAATTGATAACTAGACTTTATTAAAATTAAAATTCTCTGCTCTGTGAAATATATTGTTAAGGGAATGAAAAGTTAAGCCACAGAGTGGGAGATAATATTTGAAAGACATATATCTGATAAAGAACTTACCCAGAATATATACAAAGAATTCTTAAAATTTAACAATAAAAACCCCAAAATCCAATTTTAAAAATGGGCAAAGGATCTGACCAGACACCTCACCAAAGAAGACGCACTATTGCCAAATAGGCATGTGAGCATATTCAACAACATTTGTCTTTGGAGAATTGCAAATGAAAACAGCAATGAGGTACCACCATGCACCCATCGGAATTGCTGAAATAACGAAAGCCACAGCACCCAGGACTTGTGTGGATGCAAGGCAGCACAGACTCTCACTCACTGCTGCTGGGAACCCAAAATGCTTCCAATCACTTTGGGAGACAGTTTATCAGTTTCTTACAAGGCTAAACCTTGTTTTACCATTCTATCCAGCAGCAACCCTCCTGGGTATTTACCAAAATGGTTTGAAAACTTATGTTAGCACAAAAACCAGGAAGTGTATATGTACAGCAACTTTATTAATAATCACCCAAACTGAAAGCAACAAAGATGTCCTTCAACAGGTGAATGCTGAACAAACTGATGCATATGATGCAAAAAGAAGAAAAAAAGAGCTATCAAGCTACAAAAGAGATGGAAGAAACTTGAATGCATATTGCTTAAGTGAAATAAGTCAGTCTGAAAAGTCTCCAGCTTGTATGCTTCCAATTATACGACATTCTGGAAAGGGCAAAACTGTAGAACCAGAGGAAAGGTTAGTGGTTGCCAGGGTTTCAGGGGGAGAGAGGAAGGGGTGCATGTTTGGCCCATGGGGCACTTTTAGGACAGGGAAACTCTTCTCTATGGTCATGTAATAGTAGGTACAGGACATTATGCCTTTGTCAAAGACCACAGAACTTCACAGCATAAAGAGTGAGCAGTTCTTAGTGAATGGAAATTAAAACATATACAGGGGGTCAGGGGACCCTGGAAGCAATGCACACTGTGATAAGAGAGTCTGTGTTACAAATGTCTGAAACAACCTTCGATGGGGGTGCGTGCAGTATGCTGACCTAAGTTACTTTGGAAATGGGTGGAGTCTGTAGGACTAAAGGCAAAAAGGAACTGTGCGTAAGCATGGCACTGCGGCACGTATATACTGGAACTAAACGAGTAAATAAAGGGCAGGAGGTGAGAGTCACACCTCATTCTTGGAGTGGAGATTTGTAGATAAGCAAAAGCAGGAGACTGGAAGGATCCATGCTGTGATGGGTTGGAGATATCAGAAGGAACTCAGGGTTAGCTTAGTTAGGTAGAAATGTTTATAACTCTGTGCATATCCATGGTTTACTAAGCACACATATCTCCTTGCTCTCTCAGCTGGGAAAGCCTAAAATAAATGACCCTCCAGTAACATTGAGCATGTCTGGTCATCAGATTTTGGTTTCTGATATCATTTCCAATAAAAAGAACCAGGGCTCCTTGGAGAAATGGCTGGTTCCAGAACTGGAACAAGGAATATACAAGATGAGCCTGAAGTGTTTTGTGGGGCAGGAAGTGAGGAACTCTAAACAAAACGTTGATGGGATATAGCAAAGGGACACTTAAAGATTTTCTTTAAGCTCAGCTAGCTTATCCATAAAATGCAAGCCAGGATAGTTGGACCTGATAAGGTTGGTGTGAGAATTATTGTACGTGAATCACTTAGCACAGATCTAGGCATGCATTAAGTGTTCAACACATCTTAAATTGTTTTGGTTTGTTTGCCTTCAAAAGAACACCAAGTTCGGTTTGTTTGATATATGAAGCTGGCGCTGTGTAAACAATGTGTCCTCTTCAGCATTTGCCAGGAGCCTTTGAGGACAAACCTACTACCATCCTATGCAGCGTCTCCCTTTGGTAGCTTCTCCCCAGGGTGCTTGAGGGTGTCCACTGGCCTGGGGAGCAGGACGGGGACACGGAGTCTATTTGACTTTGACTTCTTGTTTTCTTTATGCACATAAAAAGATGATTGAGCATTTTTAAAATATGATAGTGTCATCCTGTGGGGCGGGGAGTGGATGGAAGAGTTTCTGTTGCATTTCAGTCCCAGAGATCAGACATGCCTTTTCCACAGGAACGGGACTTGATTTAGTTCACCCCATGTGATCACCTGGGTTCACAGCCTTGCCCTGAACTGGGGAGGGGCCCCTCTTGTTCCTCCTGAGGGTTCCACAACCCCTTCCCCAGGACTCCCTGCCAGGTCACTTGCCCAGCGCTGTGTCTCCCAGGAACACCTACCCATTCCCTCTCACCCTTAGGAAACTGCTCTTCTGTTCAGGTCACGTTTAGGGGAAGGGCCCCTCTGTCCCAGGCAGTGACACTGTATTCACCCATGCTCAGATTGCTGATTTTGTCATCCACCCGTCAGTCTCACGTTGAGCGCCCACGGACTGCAAGTTCCTGGGCTAATTGGGGGGTAGCTAATGCAACCACAGAGATGCTGCTCTGGCCTTGGGGTTCAGTGCCAGCTGGGGGGCAGGTGTGTAAACGAGCGCTTTGCCTGGAGGCTGAAGGAAGCACGTGCGCCGTGCCAGGGAGTGTTAATCACGGCCGACAGACAGAAGACGAAGGTGTGATTCAAAGGCAGCGCCCTGAACCGGCGCCCGGGGGGCTGGTGTCTCTACAATGGAACAGGAAAAATGATTCTGAATATGGCAAAAAATCAGGAAAGCAGAGATACAGTTTCCAGATGTAAGGAAATGAAATAAATGTGGCATTTTGATGGAGCGCCTCGATGGCTGAGAGAGGCAGTGCCGGCGTGACTGATCACAGCAGCCCTTCCCCGTGGGGTGCGTCCCGGCCCGTTCCGGACCCGGCTCATCAATCACCTCGCTCGTGCTTCTCAGCTCCCAGGCCTGACTCGGGAGGATATTGAGAAGGGTTTTGATGGATTTGCTGACTTACACTCAGGTCTCTAAACGGAACCGTGGGATACCGACAGCACCTGGGGTGTGAGTCACCCGTGGGGGTTGTCGGGCAACTGAGGCACCCCAGCCAGGGCTGGGCGGAGTGGGGCCCCTTGGGCTGGGGGCTCTCCAGGGGACTCAGGGGCCTGCGACGCAGATCACGGGCCCTGCTCGCCCTTCCCATCAGCGTGGCCAGATGCCCTTGCAGCCTCCGGTCCTGAGGCGGCACTGTCCCGGCTGTGTGGTCCCCAGCCCTGCACCACTCGGGGATGGGTGGACGGTTCTTCCTGGGAGATGCCCAACGGTCATACCACAGGAAGGCCGGGTTGCATCTGTGTGCGGGCCCTTCTCTGTGCCAAGCATCCCAGGAGCTCAGGGTTAGGAGAAGAAGGCAAATTCAGCTTTGGCAATTTAGGAAGGTTTACTCTCCTCAATCCCAGGGAGGTTTGTCGCACAGGCCTCCAACCCATCTCGGGGAGGGAGGGAATGTTCTAGAAGGCTCGGTGATGAGCCGTGGCCCCTGCCTCCCTGAGGCTGTGCAGTTTGCACCCCTCTGGGCTTCGTGACAGCCCACCCCCGAGGAGCTCCTGATGTTTTAGCGGTTCTGAAACCTCTTCTTAATGTTTCACGATCCACATCACCAATCAATCTGTCTAAGTCATGGAGATTTCCAGCCATTCTCAACACAAAACGTTCAGTCCCTTCGGCATTCCTGCCAATATCCAACCATGCATTCATGCAGCGCATAATTAATTAGCTCATTCACTCATTAGAAACATGTGGCTCGAGTGCTATTCTGTATCAGGTGAGGCAAGCAGGTGGCCAAGAGTGGATCAGCCAAGCCCGGTGCCTCCCCCAAGCACTTCTGGTGGAGGAGATGCACTGCTTTAAAAAAGAAATAAAGAAGAAGAAAAAGTCGTATGCAACCCATAAGCAAAAATAGGTACACGTCCTTAAATGTTAAAGCAATTTGTAATCAATACGAATCAAGGAAAGGGGACAGCACAAACCCATGAAGCTGTGGGTGAGTGCAGGCACGGGGTGGGTAAAGTTGACAAAATGACAGGAAAGGGGCTTTTATGGAAAGAAAGGAAACTAAAACAGGCTATTTGGTTCAAGGAAAAATGTAAACTCTTTAACAGGTGTCTGATTAGAACACAGGCGAAAATAACTGACACGGGACACAACTCGCCCCAGTTCTGTTTGTTTCAGGTTACCTAGGAGGCTGGACTAGAATGGGGCAGTGCAAGGGTACCCACGTGCCCTGGACAGAAGAGAAGGAGGGGGCGAGAGAGCACGTGTGTGGGCTGGGGGGAGGGGTCGTCCATCGCCCACATCAGCTGGAAATGTCTGGAAACATTCATGGAATTCGGTCCCTGGAGTCCAGTTATTTTGCTCCACCAGAATGCAGAGAAACCCCTCTGCAATGGGCTCATTTAAAGAAGGAAAGTGACTGGAAACGGAGCTCCTGGGGATCACCAAACACAAGCCACAGTCACTTCCTGTCTTCTTCTCAGTCCTCCTCAGACCCCTCTGGACCTGCCCCCAGGAGAGACTTTGTCCTGGGGCTGTGGGGGGTAGAAGGCTGCACGGCCAGCTGCGCTGTGGGAGGCAGGACAGGAGACCCCTTGGCTCTGAGCCTGAGTTCTGCTCCTGCCCATGCCAGAGCAGACAGGGATGGAATCTCAGTTCCTGGGCAATAAAAGGGCACAACGGTGCTCAGCTGCGAGGCTCATTGTCAGGCGAGCCTTGTGTCTGTGCCCACCACATCTGTGGTCACTAGCCAGGAGAGCCGGGCTGCAATGCTAGAGTACAGCAGCTGTATTAGTTAGGGTTCTCTAGAGAAACAGAATCAACAGGGAACACTCACAAATATAAAATTTATAAAAGTGTCTCACGTGACCATAGGAATGCCGAGTCCAAAATCCGCAGGGCAGGCTGTGAGGGTGATGATTCCGATGGAGGGTCTGGATGAACTCCACAGGAGAGGCTCACCAGCCGAAGCAGGAAGAGAGCCTGTCCTTCTGAATCCCTCTTAAAAGGCTTCCCGTAATTAGATTACGCATCACTCATTGCAGGAGACACTCCCCTTGGCTGATGGCAAACGGAGTCAGCTGTGGATGCAGCTGACGTGATCATGATCTAATCCTATGAAATGTCCTCATCGCAACAGACAGGCCAGCACTTGCCCAACAGACAAACAGGCATGACCACTTGGCCAAGTTGACCCATGGACCTGACCATTCCAGCAGCGAACCAGGGCAGATCCCTCCCCAGGAGCTTCCCGGCTGTGGAGAGGAGGGTAGGACAGACATGTGTGCAGGGGGAAGAGTTTGGTGTGGGCCCAGGGGCCCAGGTTGCCAGCCTGTGTCGCTCTACCCTGCCAGGCTGCTGGACACCAACTTGGGGCAGAAGTGACATAGGGAATAGAGAGTGCAGTAACTTCGGGCCGCGAATCCAAAGCACGCGTGGCAGAACCTCGGACAAACTGGGCCTCGTCAACTCCAGAAGATGGGAACGACCTGAAAGCATACACCAGGACTTTTTGTGCACAAGAGGGAAAGTGGGCAAATGTGACGCTTAGAGGACATCAGGGACTTGGAAGCCTGACACTCTAATGGGACTGCCAAAGGCCATGTGAAATGTCTGTAGTTAACAGGGAGCTATGGAAAGTTTTTTATCAATGAATGGAAAACAAAAGCTAATGAGTTTAGAGAAGTTCTGTGAACCCTCCCCTCAAGTGAAACCATCATAGCTGGGGAAAATTACTTAAAAAGCACAACTGTTTAAAGTCTCTGGAAAAGTGTTAAGGGCTCACAACAAGTGGAGGAGACATTTATGCAAGGAAATCTGCCAAATCCCCATAAGAAGAGCCAAGAGTTCCTGTCATTTGAGCTGGAAACTTCTCTCTCCCTAACATGTGCAGAAGTTCTCCAGGCAGGCACACCAGGGACACGGCGCCCTCTCCCCCCAACTCCACATCTATGGCTGGTTTCTCAGGGAGGTTGGGAAAGGCCAGCAGCCTTTCTCCTTCCACAGAGCTTCGTGGATGCACCCCATGTAAGTGCCCCTGATAATTCTCGGGCTCCCTTTCCTACCTGCCCCGCCCCCATTCCTAGTGCTGAGCCACCCCTCCAAGGGGCCCAGGCAGAGAGCACCGGGCCCACTCACAGAGCAGAGGGTCCACTCTAAGAGACAAACCGAGAAGACCAGAGGCTACCTCCACCCCCAACACCCCGCTCAGCGGGTAGGGGTCACTCGGGGAAAGTGTGGTTTTCTCCACACCCAGCTAAGGAGCATGAGGTTTGGCAAGTTAGGAGCCTGCTTTCCAGGCAGACCACCAGAGTGTGGCTGCGAAGGAAAGTTCCTGGACTTCACAGACAGACCCAAGGTCACCCTTTTCTGAAAAGGAGACCTGAAAAGATGAGCACCCGTCTTTAAAATGCCCAGCTGCACACACTTTCCTGTGCATTGCCTCAGGCAAGAGAGGGGCCACTGAGCCCCTGCAGGGCTGAGTCCTCAGAGCTCAGTGCCGCCTGAATACTGCTGTATTTGCAGGGGAGGAATCGAATTGTTTGTTCAGCTCCTGCTGAGCCAGTCCTCCCAACAGCAGTGACCACCACACGGCTACCTTCGTTCTAACAGGGGTGAGGGGACCGGCACTCAGGAAAGAGAGTGGCATGTCCCCAGTCACACACCAACCAGGGAAGGGGATGGGACAAAGGTGGGGTGTATCTTTCCCAAATGTCTTCTCTTTCATCTAACTCCCCAACTCCCTGTCAAAGAGAAGGAGGTGAAGAGAAGGAAGAGCTCTTGAGGCCCAGATTCAATGCCACTTGGGCTTCAGGGCTGCCCTGTCTAAGGGCCACGCTGCCCGCACGGGTAGGTTCCCTGCACAGCTCCAGGGACGGCCGGCGGGGTGTCAGAGAGCCAGGCAGGGACTCACTCGGGAATTGAAGCCGCGTCTCGGCAATGCACAGGCGGCTTTTGGAGGCATGGCTGCCTCCTCTTGCCACGTGAGATCGTTTTCCCAGAGAAGTGAGGGCTGGGGCGTGGGATACACACACAATCAATTCTTCTTCACTCCTTTCGTGGATTCCCGAAACTCTGCATGTCTGCAGACTTTTTTCAGCAATTAATCGTGTGCGTCCTTGTGACAGCTGTTCGATTTTGAAGTGAACAGGTATTTATCTCTTGCCGTGTAACTTCCCTGGTTCCAAGTCTTTTTCCCCATCAGACTGTGAGTTCCATGAAGCTGCGAACCTGGGCGTCACACGCCTGCCGTGGAGGGCTGACGGCTCTGCGGGAAGGCGTCAGAGGCAGGGGGAGAAGGCGGTGGTTGGCAAGTGCAGATGACCGAGGAGCCTGAGTCGGGAGAGGGGTCAGCCCCATGCTGAGGCGACAACCAGTCCTCTCATCTTGGGGCCTTTACCCCGAGACCTTGGCATCTCACTCTGTGCAGCCGAGGGGTGTGGAATTGAGGGAGAGGCCGGGAGCTGCTGATGAATCCCGAGTGCAGCAGCCAACTCCCACCGCGGCCTCCCACTCAGGTCTCTGGACGTAAAGGAGGAGCTGGCTGTGTCCTTGCTCCCTAGACACTGGCACCAACTGGCCTCCGCTTCAGCTTCTTGCTTTACCAATGGGGGGAAGGGACAGGGCGACACCTGTACACCTGACCCCTGCCTCAGTGGACAGGTCACATGCAATGAGTGAGCTGGCCACACAAGGCCCTCGTGCCCGTTTGTCCTTAACCAGAAGCCACGGGAAGGGGCTCCCAGGTGCCCTCTGGACCTGGGGGCCCACGGTGGGTCGCAGTCCTGAGCCCCTCGTCTGCCCTCCGCTCCCCTTCTCTGCACTGAGGAAACCTCAGGGGCCACCAGGGCCATGGTGGAAAGAAACCGTGAGACTCCGGCTCCCAGACGGGCCAGGTGACTGGGAGAGATGACGGCGGGTTGAGTCGCAGCCAGGAGGAAGGGGGGGTCACGGGAGGAGGCAGGTCGGCTTGCAGAGGCCCCTCCAGCCAGGTTGCAGTAGGGTTAGGAGGCTGAGGGATGCTCAGTTGCTGAGCCCCCATGTGCTGTTCTCACCCTTCTTCGCCCTCATCAGCCTCAGTCTTCTGGGATCCCCACCCCTACCCGTCCCCCACGGACCCCCACAGCCCCCTGCAGCCCCCTCACATCTCTGTAGGCAAACAGGCTTTGCTGTGGCTGTGCAAGAGCTGAGGACTCGCTCTGGGGAGCAGAGTGGGCCCCGGGGTGCAATCCACAAAGCAAAGGCGCCCCAACACAGGGAGCCTGGACGGAGACGCCCCGCCTGGGCCAAAGGAGGAGAGTGTCCTGGGAGGAAGGCCCTGCTGCCCCAGGGTGTCCTGGACAGAGGGAGTCCTTGTCCTGTGTGGGAAGTTCTTCTGTGCCCAGTTTCTAGCATTTTATTTTGAAACTCTGAAAGTGTTGATAAAATTCCTCCGGCTTCAGACTTAAATGCTTAAAATGCTTATGCCAGGAGGACTTAGCGACACCAGGGAAGGAAGCAAAGACTGGAAGCTGGTTTTAAGGGACCGGGAGTGCTGGGGCAGGGCCTCTCAGGAGGAAGTGCCCGCCTGCAGCCCAGGGGCGGCCTCCCACCGCAGTCCCAAAGCCAGCCCTGACCCCTGGCTAGCAGGGCTCCCATCCTGAGAGTGGGGTTGGGGTGCTCGGCACCCCCAGCACAGCCTCCCTGCAGGGTCTCTGTGCTTCCCCGATGTGGCTCGGGTCCCCGCCTCCCACAGCCGTCTGGGTTCAGCGGTCCTGTCCCCTCATCAGATGCAGAGTCCAGAAGGGCAGAGACAACTGTCCGCAGTGCCGCCCAGCACGTGAGGAGAACAGGAAAAAGGGAACTGATTTAAGAAGATGGATGGTTTTTTGAAGGCCTCATGCTTTGTGAAATGCTGTTTTAAAGGCTTCTTTAATATATGGAAACCCTCCCCAATTAGTCAGTTATAAGATTAGAGGAAAAGAGCACCTCGAGGACTCATTTTAACCCAGCAGGATACGGAGCTGATCTCCAGTGAGACAGCACTGAGAAAGCCAGGAGAGCTGGTGGCCTCGCTGAAGTCTGCACTGGTGAGCCGGCCCAGGGACCCTGTGGGCAAATGCCAACTCCCGTATTCGCAAACCGTCTCCAAATCCCATCAGGGACCAGCTTTGCCTGGGCTCATGGTATCTTCAGGAATTAAATGTCATTAGGAAATCCTTGCCAAAGCATCATTGACTTTGCATGTCTGAGTTGGAAAGGTCAGGAAAAGTGCAAGAAATCCCAGCAGAGTTGATCCCCAAAAATGTAACCTGAAGGATGAGGTTATGGACATGAGATGGGGGTGGAGAAGGACGTAGGAATTATAGACACTTCCCTCCGGGCCGGGGTTTTGACTTGCACTTCCTGGAAGCAGCGCGCAGGTGACCTTGCCAGGGCCTCCAAGCTCGCACCTCAGAGCAGACAGGGACCTGGTCCACCCCATCCACTCAGCATGTTCCTCCACACAGCGCCACCTCCCATTGTCTTCGTAAATTATGTTAGTCTAGAGAAACTGCAAAATACTGAAAATGTTTGTTATTTAAATGAGAGAGACATCCCCCGATACTGTGTCAAGCTTTAGGGACACCCAAATCAATTGGCCATGCCCTCGATCATAAGGCTTACTCTTGTGAAGCTTATATAGGTAGCAGAGAACCTTACACTACCTATAGGTATGCCTAAGAGTTACGTCTGGAGGACCTCTGTTGTTGCTCAGATGTGGCCTCTCTCTCTCTCTAAGCCCAACTCTGCAAGTGAAATCAGTGCCCTCTCCCCTATGTGGGACATGACATCCAGGGGTGAATGTCTCCCTGGTGACGTAGGAGAGGACTCCCAGGGATGAATCCAGACCTGGCACCATGGGATCGACAATTCTATCCTGACCAAAAGGAGGAAAAGAAGTATAATTAATAAAGCATCAGTGGCAGAGAGAGTTCAAGTAGAGTTGAGAGGCTACTCTGGAGGTTGCTCTTATGTAAGCTTCAGGTAGACCTTGCTACCTATCATAACCTGCCAACCCCCAACCAGGACCATTCCAGCCAATCCTAAAGAACACCTAGGGCAATATATAAGATTCCACAAGGGTTCCAGGTGCTAGAGTAACTTTCCAGAAACAGCCTCCAGATGGGTCCTTAGTCCAGATAAGTCCTGAAACCTAGCCCAGCCTCTCCAGGACATCAGATAGTTCCATCTCCCTACCCCATATTAGTGATAGACCCTTCCAATATCAAAAATTTAGAATTGCCATAGCCCAAACACCCCTAAAGAGAGGGATGGAAAGATCAAGGGTGATGGTGGAGTTACACAGAGAAGATAGGATTTAAAAAATGAATATGATTGCTGAATCATTAAATTGCTATCTCTTTTAGTCTCCAGTATTTTAGAGCAGCTAGAAGTAAAAACCTAAAATTGTGGGATTGTAACCCATGTCAAAGTCTGAAATACATTCTACAACTGTGATGCTGTGCTTGGAAATTTATAGCTTTTTATGTATATATGTTATTTTTCACAAAAAAGAAGGAAAAAATCAATTGTGATGATAAAAATATATATAAACCCTCTAGCCTCCTATACTCTGGAGCAGGTAGAAGGAAAAATCTGAGAGGATGGAATGGTAGCCCATGACAAACTCTGGGATCTGTCCTGTAACCACTTGTTGAAGAGTGCTTTGAAAATCATTGCTTTTTTATTCCTCGGCTTTGTGTCTAGGTTATACTACACAATAAAAAAAAGCTAAAAGTTAAAACAATAATAAGAGAGAGAGAGCCGTTTCTTGTCGCCTCTTGTTGGGTGAGTTTGTGTTGCCTTTGGGAGAATTGGAGGTAGACTCCGGGTGCCGGCTCAGCTTGGAGACGCGCCGCTGTGTTCCCCGGCCGGGCCCTCCTCAGACCAGCGGCTGCCCCTGCGTCCCCGGCGGGGACCTCCTCGGACCAGCGGCTGCCCCTGCGTCCCCGGCGGGGACCTCCTCGGACCAGCGGCTGCCCCTGCGTCCCCGGCGGGGACCTCCTCGGACCAGCGGCTGCCCCTGCGTCCCCGGCGGGGCCCTCCTCAGACCAGCGGCTGCCCCTGCGTCCCCGGCCAGGCCCTCCTCGGACCAGCGGCTGCCCCTGCGTCCCCGGCGGGGCCCTCTGCGTCGTCCTCCCCAGGGAGCCGGGTGCACTCTGGGCAGAGTCCCCAGTGGACGGGTGGACCCGGGCCCAGCAGTTCTTCTGTAGCTCACTGTCACAGCTACAGCCAGCAGCGGCGAGGGCCAGGGCGCAGGGCCAGCCGCCCACTGTGACACACTCACCAAGGAAGCCCTTCAGGCTGCTTCTTACACACCAAGAAAGCACATAACGGAGCCTGAAGACAGAGAAAACAGCAGGCAAGAGCAGAGCAGGTGGTCCTCCTGGCGCAGTCACCTTGGGACAGGCCTGGCCCGAGGCGGCCCTCCCACAAGCTCTCCGATCCCAAGAGAAGCCTGTGCCCCACCCCACCCCCAGCAGCGGGAGGAAGTCAGGACACAGGCCCAGCCCGGGACACTCACTTTGACGAAGTCCAAGGTCAGGGAGCTCACTTTCAGCCTTCAGGACACCCACGTGCCTCCTGCAAAGGAGATGCGGACACCATCTGGTTTACAGGATTAGCTGCAAGATTCCTTTCTGAATGGCTCCGACATTCTTCAGAGATCTGTTTAGGGACGACCAGGCAGCAGGCATGGACTGAGAAATGTGCGTGGAAGCCATTTACCACCGCTGGCTGCGGAGAAGGACTAATTCCGGCTTCTGAAAAATGAGGAAGTGTCGAGCCACGCACTTATCAGCCCAGCCAGCAAAGTAATTTATGTCCGCTTGATAGCACTGCAATATTGTAGAGAAATCTTAAGCAAATTAATTCTATTTGGCATATAGACAGGTATTTGGGGATCACATTAAAATGAAGCATAATTCCAGGAAAGATGAAATAAATTATTCTCTGCAACTCACTTTTTGTTCTAAAGTTCATGAAAAATTTAAAGGGCCCCCTTTGAGAGGTTGCCAACCTGTGAAGAGAATTTGCAAATGAGTCTCCTTATTTGGAGAGTGTATTGCAGACAATGAAGATACGTTCTAGACTTTTCCACATGCTGCTTGGAATATCATTTGCCTTTAATTCAGCAGCTCTTGGTGGAGACCCTGCTGTGGGTTTATCAGATGCCAGCTGGGGCAGGACTGGCAGGAAGACTGAGTGTCCTTAACAGGGGGCGACGGGTGACCAACTGACCCACGAGCTGGCCCACGGCGGGGAGGGAAGGGACTTCTGTCACACTGCTCTGTGGTCCCAGAAGGAAAACTTTCCTCTGTAGACCAACGAGAAAGGGATGAACTCCCCTGAGCAAAATGGAAACGCTGGGATTGGTGTGGGGGAAAGCCACGTTTCACAGGTGCAGGGGAAAATGGCAACAGCGACCAGAACACAGGCAGGTGCACATTAAATGTGAGTAGTTCATTGCCAGGAAAGAGGCACCAGTCTTGTTTGGGGACCTTGACAATTAAATTATCACTGCAACGAAAATCTCCCCAATAAAACAATGCTTGAAATCATTATGGAGTTCAACAGAAAACCAGAGGGCCCTGCCTGAGAGGCACTCCTGCCAATATCCTGTCTTTAGCATTTCAGGCTCTGGGAATCTGATTCTTAGTGGGAAAAGACATTCTGATTTGGGGGAAGTAATCCATGGCCAGTTGTGAGAGTCCATGGACCCCAGGAATCTTGAATTCCTATCTAGGAAACAGCTGGAGAGCTCTGAGGCCTGAGAACGGGGCAGATGTTTGCATACCTTTTAAACCAGATGTGGCTCCTTTGCCCAGGTAAATGGCAGTGAGCCTCAAGGTAAGCTCAAATGCCCCCATTCAGTGGGCTGGGGAAGATAGACGAGCCGCAGCCCCTGGCTGGCCCGCGCTACCACTGGCACAAGGTGGCAGTCCCAGGAAACAGCCTGGCGCCCCAGTCCCATGCAGAGGGCCGCTTGAGCCCCGGTCCTTGCTGGTCTTTGGACAGGCTCTGATTCACCTGCTCACTCACGCCCCCCACCTCAAGCATTTATGTTGCCAGGTGCAGGAAGGCCAGGGGTCCTGGCTTGCAGGAAGAGCCTACCTTGGACACGGTTATGCTACGTGTTCTAAGGGCGCCAGAGTGAGACCTGAGCAGGTGCACAGTCACGTACGAGGGGGGCCTCTTGCTCCCTGCAGCCACTGCCGAATCACGGGGCTCAAGGTGGGGGCGGGGAGGGCAGGGCCAAGGGCACAGGCAGCAGGAAGCAGCCAAGTCAGGCCAGGAGAGCAGGTGATGTGTCGGCAGTTGCCACCGAGCTCGGGCACATCGGGGAGAAGGTGAAGCAGCGGCTGGTTCTGTGACCTCGGGGGGAGCCGGCTCATACCAAAGGGGGTGGCTCCAAGGGTGCGCTGGGCCTTGAAGGGTCTCTGGGCCTCCTCAACCTGGAGCATCCACTGCGGGGGGCCTTTGCCCAGCGTCCGTCCCCCGCCGTGGCCCAAGGACGCAGACTTCACTCTCCGCTCCATCCTGCCTTGGCCCACGGCCTGGGCAGGCTTGTGGGTGCTTCAGGCTGCACCTCCGTCTTCTCCTGGGTGCTGGAGACCCACCTTCACTGTCCACCTGGGAGGGACCTCCACACCCCACAGCCAGAACGCAGAAGGGGCAGGCAGGGGACTATGCTGGTGCCTGTGAACACGACAAAGAAGGCAGGGAAAAGGGTGGGGGGGAGGAGGGAGGGAGGGAGGGAGGGAGGGAGGGAAGAAGGAAGGAAGGAAGGAAGGAAGGAAGGAAAGAAGGAAGGAAGGAAGAGCAAACTTGTGCATACTGAGATGACAATGGCTCCAGGGCTCAGGAAATAATCGCACGGATTCCTCTCCTGTCAGGCTCTAGGCAGTGGATTCCCCCAGTCACTGGTCAGCAGCACATCGGATCCTGCCCCACCCCGGGGCACTGGTCAGGGAAGGGGGCCCTTGGTGAGCCTGTAGCATGCTGCCCTCCTCCGACCTCCTCTGCATCCCCACCGTCATCCTGGGCTCCCTGAACGTGTCTAAACACACACCTGCCTTTAGACTTGAGTCTAGGCTGGGTACTCCTGCCCTTTGCCTGGAGGCTCGACAGTGCCCCTGTTTAAAAGCATAGACCTCTCTCCTCTGTGCTGCGGGGGGAGAGGACTGCCTGTGGTAGCTGCAGAGCTGCCCAGAGGGATGCTATATGTTGATGGAGGGACCTGGCGCCTCGAGCCCTGAGCCTCGGGGAGCAGGGGCAGGTCTTTTGGGAGCTCTGCTGTTAGGAGCTCATGGCAGAGATGACGAATCCAGAACCCCTCAGGCTGCCTGATGCCCTTGCCCCACCTTCCCAACCTCCTCAGACCCTCACTGAAACTCACATGTGCTAGTCCAGAAATGTCCAGCACTCCCCACCGCCCATCAAGTCTGGTCAGCACCCTGCAACCAAGAAGCAAGATGAAGTGCCCTGATACACAGGAGGGTCCTGGTTTCTCCTGTGCTCTAAAACCCCCCGTGGCTCCAAATTGCCACGTGAATGGAGCACAATTATGCAATGTGCCCGTCAAGACTCTCTGCACAATGGCTCGGGCCCTTTCTCCAAAGGCTCTTCCGCCCTCACCTGCCGCACACCTGGGGTCTGACCAGAACCAGACTCTTCACTGCCTCGCTCCCTGTGCGGTTCCCTTGCTGACATGCGTGCCTGAGAAATGTCCTCGGCCGCCCGTGGCCGGAATCCTCTCTCGGGAGGCTGCAGCACCAGCTGCTCTGGGGCACCAGGAGGTGGTGGGAGAGCAGAGCCGAAGGACAAAGGTCCAGGGAGGCCTTATGGGGGGACAGGACAAAGTGGTGGGTAGGCAAGCTTGTTTGCTGAGTACATTTCCACAAGTACTTTGTTGTGGATGGAATTATGTCCCTGAAAAAGACTTGTCCGAGTCTTCACTCCTGGTACTTGTGAAAACAGGTTCTTTGCCAACAGTTAAGATACAGAGAAATTGAATTAGGATGGGTCCTAATCCCATATGAATGGTGCCCTTATTGGACACAGGCACACAAGCATGGAGGGAAAACCGGGACAGAGATGAGAGGCAGGTTTCTGCAGGTCAGGGAACCCCTAGATTGCCAGTAGTGACCAGGAGCTGCAAAGAGCAGGGCAGCATCCTGTCCCCCAGCTTTAGAGGGGTGCGGCCCAGCTGTCATCTTGATTTTGGGCTTCTGGCCACCAGAATATGAGAAGATAAATTTCTATTGCTTTCAGCCGCCCCCTTTGTGACACTTCGTTACAGCGGCTCTAGGAAATGAAGACACATTCCAATGTCCTGATTCGCCAAACTGTTGTCCTCCTGGACAGAGGAGCAGATTCTCACTCCTCGTTGCTTTCCTGTTTGTGACAAACCTTTGTGGAATCCAAGTGCTGCATGAACTGTGGTCTTGCCCTAGGTGTGACTCAAACTGGCAAAAGTCCACGTGTCCTGGTGAGAGGGGGAATGTGAACAAGAAGGGAGAAGCAGACGAGCGGCGCCCTGCCCATCGCCCGTCTCCCAGCGGGTTGATTTTACCCCGTGCATCTCCTTGGAGCACGCACATCTCCTTGCAATTCTCAGAATCAAACTTGGAGCTCCCAGTGCGGCCAGGCTTGTGTACAGCCTGTCTGAGGCAGGCCACCTTTTCTCACTGTGAACTAGATTTTCTGCAAAGATTCATCTGTACATCAAAGGCAGATGAAGCTTCCCCACCAGGCATTTTAAATTCGGTGCGCTCTGCCTTCGCCGCCAAACCGCCGGGTGCTACACCACAGGACTCTCAGACTGCCGGGTAATGAGCTCCCTGGCGAATCTGCCTCTCCCACAGCTTTGGTGTATCCAGGGCCACAGAATTTGTTTTTTCCATAAATAGGTGATGAAAAAACTATTGTCGAGTTGAATGCTGTATGTCAAACAAGTGAGCGTGAGGACACATGGAATTTTAGTTTATGTTTACTGAGAATAAAGGCTTATATCAGGAGTTAAGTTCTATATAAACCAAGAAGTTTTTTGTAGCAAACTGTTTCTTGATATTAAGCTACTAAAAACACAATACAAACCATCTTCCCTCCACCCTGTTTCTCTGCTGCTTGATCCTTTTGCTCCTCCAACAGGCCTCAATTAATTATCCTCAGTTTCCTTGTCACCAAGGAGCCAGCACTGTCCCAAGGGACATGGATTAGATTCCGTGAGCCACAGAGGAGGTTTGCGGTGGATTTCAAAATGCATCTCGGAACAACTTGGTCTTGCAAAGGTTTTTTCTTCTCTAACGGGTATATTTTCAGTACAGTCCTGCTGTATCCTGTGCAATCTTTATCTTTGGATACATTTTAAAACAATTCCCTTCCTGGAAAACACCAGCAACATTTTGCATTAATTACACCCAACCTGCATAAAAGAGAAGATCAGCCCCTCAGCAGGCGCCCCCTAGAGGACTGAATCAGAAGGAGCATTGCAGCTGGCAGGGGGAGGTCGCAAGGCCGTGTTACATAAGCTTCTCAGGTGAGTCAGGACAACTGCAGATTCAGCGCATTCATACTGCAGACGGATGGCTGAACATCACAGCAAGAGAAATGATAGAGATGACAAATGGCCCCACACCAGCTCAGTTCAGGTTTTGCTGCCACATGAGTTTTGGGCTAAAATGAATTAAGAAAATGTATTAGCACTTTGTATTTTAGAATCGCAAATAGGAGATTGTGGCCCAATTTACAGTCAAGATGAGCTCTAACTGTCTCCAGTGCTCCAGACAGGAAACAGCCTCAAGTCTCCCCCTTGAATCTGGCCATCACCCCAACATGGTAATGAGGACAAAGCTCCGAGGTCCCAGCTCATGGTCTAGCACCCCTCAGCACCCCACTTCGGCAGACCATAGGGTCTCAGGCCCCGGCTCTGAGCGTCACTCACCAGCAGCCCCCGAAATGGCAGGTAAGGGCAGCAGAGACCTCTCCTGGAGTTGGGGACACAGCGGGTAGCCAGGCACATGGGGGGAGCCATGAGCAGGTGCTTGTCCTCACAGACCAACAGGTCCATCACTTTGCCACTTTGTAACTCCGTATTGTGGCTCCCTGTCAAAGCCATTAATAGCTCCACAGACCAGACCATCCTAAAATGCCAAAGACTGTCACAAAAGGTGATTTTTCTGGTGTTTCTACGTGCTCTGTGAGTCTTCACCACTAATTCCTTTCCATTTGCCCTGATTTGATGAAGACAACCTGTCCTTTCCCCGTGATGCATCTGAGAGGACAGCACTTACATTTTCTTTGCCATGGCAATTCTGCCTGCCTCTCTCTGGGCTGCCTTCCCTGCGCTGACACCCAAAGGCAAAGCGTTCCCCAGCAGCAACCACAAACAGGCTGTGATCTAACCCAGACCTCTGGTCTACCATATCAGGAAAGAGAAGAGAAGTAACTGCCAACTTCTCTTGGCCAATACAATTTTTCTCACCTCCTTCTCCCCTTTTCTTTAGAAGGGGCCAAAACTGAACAATGGAAATGGAGCAGGCAGATAAAGAGAGGACTGGGAGCTGTATTGGTTTGAGTATTTTTGGGGGGTATGTGAAATAGAGTTTTTAATTTAGTTCTGTTTTTTTTTTTCACAGAAACCAGAATATGCAAATATTTACTTGGTTTTTTATACTTCCTGACATCTGTCCAGTTTAAGAACCAAGCTACAAAATGTCACTTTCTGTAGACAGAGCCATTCTTCAGCTAGAGAATGGTTTCAAAACAAAAATTGGTAACACTGAAAATGTAAGCTAATTGGTGGCAGATTTGAGAAATCATATTCCTAGGTTAGAACACTTATAAGCAGAAACTAAGTTTAAGCACAGCAGCCTCACTTTTTAGATATGTATTTGATCCTTTGGTGTTTTGGAAAAGTTATGATAACTTAGCTGGAATTGGTTTGAGGACATTTTAAGTTGATGTAATCTGCACTTCTAACTTCCACAGATTACTGCAAACTCTGTCAGGGAGATAACCTTTCCCTTAAATTCCTAAATGATAGCATTAATGGTGCACCATTTTCCTGAACTCACACAATCTCAGTAAGGTGTACAAAGCATGGGAAAGATGAGTGTATTCATTATAAACCCAAGAGACGCAACTCACCCAAGACCTGGTGCTATGTCCACAGCCTGCCCCTGCTCACCAGCTCCAGAGGCCCAAGACAGAAAGGATACAATTGTACACGTGTGTGTGTGCATGCCCAGAACTTTAGGTAACGTGGGGGGACCATGCTGGCCCAGCAAGTACAATGGGTAGTGAGTGGGTGTGTGGACTAAAGCAGCCTACTGTCTTTGGTGGCTTGGTGACACTTTAATCTTTCAGAAAAACAGCAGTATTCAACCACTTGCCCATTCCACCCTCATTGCATGCAAATATCTGCCCATTCCACCTTCATTGCATGCAACCACCTGCCCATTCTATCCCCATTGCAAGCAACCACCCCCCATTCCACCTTCATAGCATGCAAACGCGCACCCGTATCCCACAATCATGGTTCAGGAACTCATTCTTTCATTCTTTTATTTTTAATAGACATTTTACTTTGAAATAATTTTAGAATTATAAAAAAAGTATTTTAATCACAAAGTTCTCCTATACCCCCCGCCCAGCCTCCCCTAATGTTACTATCTTGCATAACTCTGATACCTAGTCAAAACTAAGGAATTAACATTGGCATATTAGTAAACTCCAGGCTTGATTTGGAATTTACCAGTCCCTTCAATAAAGCCTTTTTCTTTTTCAGGATCCTATCCAGGATCCCACTTTGCACTTTGCCTTTTTTTAAAACCCAGAATTGTTTTTGCATTCAGCGAATACATTTATAGCACACATCCTCCAGGTCACTCACCTGTAAAAGGAGAATTGAAGACCTATATAAAATTCCTTCTCAATGACAAGCCAACCAATACTTCCTCACTTTGAATCCCATTTGTTTGACACAGAAGCCCATGGTCAGAGAGGGCAAGGCTGCTTTTCCCGTTAGTAGGAGAGCCAGCACCGGAGCATCGATCTCCTGACACCTCCCAGCGTGTCAGCCCCAGGGTGCTGGTTCCGGAAACAGATCTCTCCGGCCTCGTTGCTGAGCAATCACACACAAACAGGGACCCTTCTCAGAGACAGACCAGGAGGGGTACTTCACTCTGGCTGTATGCATCCAACGGGGGGGGTGGTGGCTGGTGGCAGATGTAGGGGACTGAGCAGGACTTACAGATTCCACCTCCACGTGTGTGCAATGCCAAGCTGCTGGGCTGGGCATCCTGAGGACAGTGTCCTGACCTTCCACATCAAGGACTGAGAAAGCCCTTCAGTACCAGGTTAGATGTGAGCAGGCCAGCTCCCCATTTCAATTAGAAAACAGAGTATGCAGATCTCCCCATCCTTCCTGGAGCACCTTGAAGCTGTACTTTGTCTTGCAATTGATTCAGGTGGCATTTCCCTAAGCACAGCTCACTGAAGGTGCGGCTGCCCTGCAGGAAGTCAGCGGAGGTGAGAGTCCTGGGAGCTGCACATTCCAACTCTCAGGGCTGGCTGCTGCCCTTGTTCAATCCATCAATGCCAGCACTTCCCCTGCAGATGACATGCAAAGAGGTATAGGCCATCACTGATTTGTTCCTTCATCCATGTACTCATTGAAGACTTATTGAGCTGCCTATGCTGTACCAAGCATAATGCTAGGAAGTAAGATAAGCAGAACTAATGCTACAGTGACCTGCCCTCAGGGTGCTTGTACTTTATGGTGAGGAGGTAGACAGTGGATAGAAGGGCTGTTGCAGAAGAGAGAGGTAATTGCCATGGTGGAAGAGCATGGCGGCTGCAGCAGCTCTCCACAGGGGCCCGGGCCACAAAGAAGGAGCAGGGGAGTTTCCCAGGAAGAAGGTGCTGAGCTGACTGTTACAGCATGAGAGCCCATTTCATGCCCCGTCTGGGTATGTGCCTGGCACCCAGGGGCCCGGAACCATGTTGAAGGCAGTGCCAATTCAGAATTAACAGAAAAGGCTCGTGGCTGAGCTGGCCTCACCTTGCACAGGATGTCTTCACTGTAGAAAGTGAGGTGACCCATACCTCCCCAAGGAGACCCGGCCACCAGAGCCCCTAGGCAGAGAGCGTGAGGGTCAGGATGCATAGGAAGGCGACTCATCGTCTCAGCAACCAGGTGGCTTGGGCTTCGAAGTTGTAAACAAAAGCATGTGCCAATGGGCTTAGAAAAGCAACCTGGGATGTGGTCCAGTCTCCCACAGGGCTGGTCAAGGGCAGGGACAGTGACGTCTCCTGGCGCCCACATGGAGCCACTCAGCACCCCTTCCTTCCATACTCTGTGCTCCCCCACCGGCTGGCCTCTGTTGGGCATCTCAACTACCTCCACCTGTTCTCACTCTTCCTTTCCTTCCAGCTGTTCTTAGCTCCATGGATATTAGTATGTTTTGATGCTTTCAAGTTTCTTTTACCTGCCATGGACAAGAGAAATTACAGGAAAAAATAACTATGTACTTGGGGCCCTTACTCATTACCATCTCTGTTGCAGTATGAGATTTGTGGGCTTCACACACAGGGCAATCAGTGGTCACCACGTCGGGCTACAGTGGTCCAAAGCCCCCACCCCAAAGCTTGGTCCCGCAGCACAGAGCTCTCTGGAGGGGACCAAATGCAGAGGCTGGGAGGTACTCAGCACAGCTTGGTGAATTGCCAGGACACGGAACAGACACAAGATATGGAAGCTGCGGTAGCCACTGCATGTGGGAGCCAGTTACTTCCTATCAGTGCGCCGTGGACTGCTACCTTGGTTAGAAGGGCTCGGGGATCATCGAGATACAGCTTCCTTAGCTGGATTTTTGGTCTGTTATTTAGACAGATGTTTAGGTTAAAGCCTGGCTTCTATCCTCATCACAGAATCTCCAGGCCCATCGAACATCAGGAATGATCTGCGTGTTCGCATGCCCTCTCTGCCACCCTCCCCTCTCTGCCCACAGGATGCCGACTTCAGGAAGGAACAGCAGCCCCGGGGCTGGTCCCTGGGCTTAGTTTGCCCTGCTGCGGGAAGGGTCGTCCCACAGGTGGGTGGGAGGGAAGACCAGCTCACCTACTCCCAGCCAGTTTGGGGAGAGGGGCAGGCCCATGGTGGGTGCTTTCACGCACCCACACGCTGGCGGCGCAGACCCCAGGAGGCTCAGGGCTGAGCAGAGCCCCTGCCTGGAGCTGCAGGGTGCAGTGTTCCTGTGGACCCGTAGGGTGCGCGGCACGCACGCTGGCCCAGACCCCACCACCAAGGGGCTGTTCCTTCTCCACCTGCTGGTGCACCCCCCTGGGTGGAGAGCTGCGGGAGGGGCCGTGGGCACTGGCCTCTCAAGGCCCAGCAGGGTCAGCTGCACATCAGAAGCTACCTTAAACCCCAATTCCTTCTGTCAAACTGGAGCTAGCAGGGATTGCAAGAAGATTCCCAAACCTTCCTGTTTGGGATATTTCCTTTTAATTTGACTGATGGGGGCAAATTGAGATGTTGACTTAATTCAGATGTTAACTTAATTTGGAAATCTGTGATATTTTAAAGTTTACAACAAATAAATAATCCCCATCTGTTATTACCTCTCAGAAAAGGGGTTTCTCCTCTGCAACATGGGGTGCTGATAACCTCAGGTTTCACTGGGTTAGCTGAGGAAGACAATGTGTGAGTAGGGTTTAAATTTAAAGGGTCTGAATATATGAAGTGCCCCATAAGTACCAGCTACTGTTTTTATCTTTGTTGATAATAAACTGCCAGTTCTCTTACATTTCTTGTCCACACAGGGCTGCAGATCGTGTGATTTGAAAAGAGTCCTTTTCATCCGAACATTTTCCTTCCGTTTTCCATGGAGGAACGCGCAGCTGGAAGACAGCGAGAAAATGACACACTCGGGTTTGGCCGGGATTGGAATCTGCCCGCCCTGCCCCAAAGCTTGGCTCTAGCCCCTACTTACCCTGCGGCTCAGCCCAGAACATGCTGGGTCTTTGGGTCTCCCCAAGGGGCTCTGAGCAGCTGTTATGGGTTGAATCACAACCCCTCAAAAGGTGTGTCCAAGTCCTGTGTCTCGATCCTGTGAATGTGGCTCAATTTGGGAATAAGGTAGAATGGGATTCGTTAAAAAGAAGCCAAAATGTGTGTGGGGGGGGGGGCCCTGGTCCAACGTGACAGGTGACCTTATAGGAAGAGGAAATTCGGACACCGACAGACAGACAGAGCAGAGACGGCCGTGTGACGATGGAAACAGGGACTGAAGCTGGAGGACCACTGGCCACCACAAGACACTGGAGGACGCCTGGCTCTCCCCAGGAGGCTTCAGTGGGCGCCTTGTCCTGTGACAAGCAGAGTTTGCATTTCTGGCCTCCAGGACTGCATGAGAACACATTTATGTTGCTTTAAGCCCCCCCGTTTGAGGTCACTTGTTACGGCAGTCCCAGAAATTCAGGCAGAGGCAAAGGGAAAGCTAGGGGTGCCCTGCCCCCATGCTCCTTCTCTGGGGATCAGAAATAAGGGAATTGAGTCCCAACTCACAACTTGTGTGCACCGCAACTGGTTTTTAAGTTTCTAAAATAAGAAAATGAAAAGGCAAGTTACAAACTGAGAGAAATTATTCACCAAGCTGACAAAGAATCAGTGTTAGGAGCATATAAATGAATCTCACAAATTCATTAGAAAAACACAAACAACCCAACAAAATCAATAGGCAGAGCAGATGTTTAGCAGACACGGATTTGCACAAGGCCAATGAGTGAATGAGGATGCCTTCCGCGTCACCCATGTTGAGGCCTGCACCCCACAGCCACAGAGAAGTGCCGCTGACTCCCCGTAGATGGCAGGACTCGAAGGCGACTGGTCATGCCACGCATGGGAAAGAGGCAGACCCAGCGGCTCACTGGAAGTGCAGATGGGTACAACACTTCGGAAGACAGCATGGACGTGTCTCCTAAACATGGACCTACCCTGGACCAGCACTGCCAGGGACCCATAGAGAAATTCTTGAAGCTCTGGGGACACCGGCAAGACTGTCACCGCCGTGTCACTCACAATGAATGCAGCCCAGACGCCCATCCAGGGAGGACAGAGGACAGAGGGCTGCAGACAGGGGCCACAATAACACACAAGAGCCAAACCAAATGCAACAGCAGCAGGAAAAACTGTGAGTGAATGTGAAGGTTGTGGTTTCAAATTAAATAAGTGAACTTCAAAGACTCCGTTCAGCGTTGTATCCCTTGTCATAAATATTTCTTAAACGTAAATTACAAATAAGCTTCAGTATACGTGATAGTGGTCATGAAAAGGCAGGCATTTGCATGTTCAGCTCTTCAATATGTAGTCAACATCTGTTTCACTAATTTCTCCCTGTTAAAATAATGGGTGCTTTCTGCCTCTTAACTCAACTATGACCGATACCAATGCTTGTTAAATTATTTTCAAAAATAGAAAATAAATATTATGTTTAAATAGAAGCAGAGATTAAACAAAGGAATTCAGGCTGGTGAGTCAAATCCCTGGAGCCCACACCCATGCCCTGGAGCTGCATCCTGTGCCTGTGTTTCTTGGAGCTATGATTTCTGGACTAAGAAACCCACTAAATAAAAATTATCTAGTTAATTTCCAACTGAATGATCCACGATTAGAGGTGCACATCTCAAGTTGATCATAAGCATAAAAGTCAACACAGATCCTCAAACAAAACCCCAAACTGTTTCCCATCCTGTCTGATCCCTTGAAAATCGTCGGGGGTGTTTGCTGACCACGCACATTCCTCCACGGGGGCCTCTCCCCCATGGTAGGTCGGAGGGCCTCCACCGGCTCTGGCATGAGGCTTGTGGTAGAGTGCAATGCCTGCTTTCCATGCCTGGGACAAGTCAGAAAATAGACAAACAGGGCCTCTCACTGCACCAACTGGAGAGGGAAATACAGTGCTCCCTGAGAGAGGAATCAATGAAAATAGCATGATAATGCTTTGTATCATTTCCACTGATTCCAGAAGGCACACATAACTTAGAAGTTGGAAAATCCATCAGTTACAGAGAGAACTTTTCAATTGAGAAGAAGAAAGTCTTCCCAGTCCCTGCTGAAAATCAGACGTTACAGAAGCACAGGTGTTACCTGATCTAATTTTCTCGGCAACTCTTGAGGATGGTTAACATTAACCCATTTGATAGAGGTGGAAAATAAGTCCCAGAGAGTTCAGACAACTTGCCCAGTGTGTTAGAGACAGAGTCAGGACACAAACCCATTGTTGCTTAAATCATTACACACACGTGCATACACACAAGCACACACGAATGCACACACATTACACACACATACACACATGAGCACACATTCACACATGTGCATGCACATATGGGAGGAGGCAGTGTGGTCTGATGGAGAGAGTACATGGGTTTTGGAGTCGAATAGGTGTGAATGCACATTCCAGCTCTTCTGCTCACAGTCTGGGCGAGCCTGGACAACTTCATTGAATCCCAGAACCTCAATTCCTTCAGCTGTGAAATGGGGAGGATGGTGCCCATCGTGCAAGTTCTATGGCTGGTGGTTTTTGTTCATTTGATTCGGATTTTAAGGGCTCCCATTTAAATTTCCTAGCTTAGGGTCTACACACAAGGCCAACTTTTTCTTTTATTATCCTAGAACAGGATACTTTAGTAAGTGTGGGTGTTAGTTACAATCAAACTATAAGAGACAACTTGAGTCAACCATCTTCCAAACACCCTGAATTTAGACTTGAGTTTTGATTGCTTGACTTTTGCTTTGTTTTGAACCCTTCCCTTCCTTAGCTTTTACTCTTATAGTCTATAAGAAAATAAATCAAGGGCTGTTTAGGGACACACTCTAAGGTGGTCTCACTCAGCCCCCAACCTGATCCCACAGTATGTAAACATTGGCATTAAGCATTCATTTATTCATCCTTCCATTCATCCATCCATTTATCCATTATCTATCCATTCGTTTATCCATCTACCCATCCATCATTTGTTATCTATTCTTTCATCCATCCATTCATCCATCCATCCATTCATGCATTCATCTATCTATTCACACATACATACATACATTCACACATCTCTATCCATTCATCTATTCATCCATTCACCCATTCATCCACAAAACACATCTGGGTACTTCCCACTGGTCAAATACTGTACACCAGAATCCTGAGATCAGGGAGTCTGCCTTCAAAATGACACAAACAGAGACAGAGAAAAATGACATAACTAGCAGAACACCTGTGCCGTGTGGGAAATGCACAGAGCCCTCGGGTGCAGACTAAGGGCCAATTCACCTGGATTTCCCTATCTAAGATTACTGAAGGGAGCTGTGGGAGCCCGTGGGTTATGGCAGGCTGCTAGGTGAACCACAGTGATCAGAGGAGAGGGCAAATGAGCACAGAAGAAGCCCTGAGCAGGCTAAGGAAGAGGAAGCCTCCAGCTTAAGGGCTGAAGTTTGCCCCACCTCCTCCTGTTTTGTGCACTGGGACCTGGGAGGGTTTTCACCCTGACAAACACACACTGTCAAGGAAGAGAAACGACCCAGGGACCATTAGCCCAAATCTCTCTGAATTGTGATTTCTTCAAACAAAAAAACTAAGCATACCAGAAAAACTTCTAAGCATAGTCATGATGATTGACATTACTGAGAGCTAATTACCCAAACCCTAAGCACTCGACAAATGAGAATGATGTGTAAAGAAGCTAACCCAGTTGTCCAAGTTACTCAGCTGTGCAGTGCCAGGCCAGGCCCCTGCCCATGGCCTAGTTCCAGAGCCCATGCTCCTAACTACACTCGGTGGCCTACTTCTAGCAATCCCATGGAAGGGGCTCTCCAAGAAACCCAGGCACAGGCACCAAGAACCAACTCTGGCCAATCCTGGAGGATCCAGGAAGCAGTGAGAGGCTCCATGTCCACGACCCAGTTAGGGCTGTATCATGACACAGGAGGTTCTCAGTGAGGGAGCTTGCACAGATGCTGCCCCGTAACCCATTGCTGGATGCCCGGGTCCCCTCAGGCTCCCTGGGGCTATGGCTGTTGACCTGGAAATTTAAAACGTTGCAGATGCCACTTTCCAAATAGCCATTATCTTTGAAGGATGGATGATCCAGGTAAGGGGATGTTTGTGTCAAGACCAGGAAAGAAGGCCCAATTTGGGAAATTTGGATTTGAATTTTTGGCCCTCATAGCAGCATCTTGTTGGTATAGAGATTTTCCTCTCTGGTCCTAGTTCCTTCATGCTAAGATAAAGGGCTTCATTGTATCAAATCAAAGGTCCCTTCCAGCCCTCCCCGTCTGTGTATTCAAGAATATAAATTCATTGCCAGGGCATCTGCTTGTTCTTTTATTCTGTTCTATACATGGTCTGCTCAAGCAAAATTCCTGGTTTTAATGCTATTTCCTTGTACTGACTTGCAGGGAAATAGCTTTGTCGGACAGTAGATAGGAAAGCGTCTGTTGTCTACAGCCATGGGGAAAGGATGGGCACCCAAGGTGGAACCATCTCTCTATAGCCAGATAAGCAGGAGTACTGGAATGGTACAATGCAGAACTTCTCAGACCCAGAGCAGCTAAAAATATTCTCTCTATGGAATTCTGATACAGACCCAAGCTAAGGAAAAAGCAGAATTCAATATTACCCAAAGTCTGGAGACTTTTCAGTGTTGTGGCATCGCCTGCCCAACTCTACTCCATCACAGAGCTGTGATTCTCCCACTTAACCTGGAGATTTGCTTATACTGATGCCAAGGAGGCAAAACAAAGCCAGAAGAGAAGCAGGAATGCACCAAGTCTAGTGGAATAGCATGACGTTCAGATTTCTTGAATAATTGTGACATTAAAAACCTAAGTTGAAGACTGAATCTTCAAATCCTTTAGAAATAAAGTTTTTCCTGTAAGCAAGAAACATTGTCTACTCTGCCAAAAAGTTAGATCGTATAGGTGTAAAATGCAGTTTATCACATTGAGTGTTCTTTGTATCCAAGTTGACAGCTCTAAATGCAATAAAGAAAAACACAGAAACAACACTACAAAGAACATTTTCTTTTTTAAAAAAAATTAAAATGAATACACGCATATCTATTCTCCAAAACCCTCATCACTCTGATCTCTGGCATAGGCAGGGATCTAAGGTATCATAAGGAGGTTGAGCAAAGTTGAGTTCTCTGTGACTCTTTAGAGCACAGTCGTCTGACACTTCTGAAGTCAAAGGTGTGTTAATTGTAGTCATAGATACATTGGTTCTTGTACCTTGATCAATCCAAAGGTGCCTATCAGAATTCAGCTTCAGACCACTCTGAAGGATTTTTCTTAACTTGAAAGTATACCTTCCTTAATTTCCTAATTTATGTTTTATTAATAGTGTTTGTAGGCGCGGCGCCCACGCCCCGCAGCAGCCGAGCCGCCCACCATCCTTCTCCCCTCTCTTTCTCCGCCGGCCCGCCGCGCGGCACCCATGCCCCGCAGCAGCCGAGCCGCCCGCCATCCTTCTCCCCTCTCTTTCTCTGCCGGCCCACCGCGCGGCGCCCACGCCCCGCAGCAGCCGAGCCGCCCGCCATCCTTCTCCCCTCTCTTTCTCCGCCGGCCCGCCGCGCGGCGCCCACGCCCCGCAGCAGCCGAGCTGCCCGACATCCTCCTCCCCCTTCCTCCCCCTCCTGCTCCGGCTGCTCTCCAACCACCACGGTGCCCTCTTCCCCCGCCTTCACCGTGCTCCTCCGCCACCAGCCTCGACAGCCTTGCTGCCCTCACCTTTCCTCCTCCAGAACAGCTACTGGGGGAGTGGAGATAATACAGAGCAGCTCCTGGAGCCACGAGGGAGATCAAAGGGACAGCGTACCCCATCCTGGAACGGCTGACTATCTGGGAGAACCAGCTCCGGTGAGATCACCAAGGGGCACGGGCTTTCCTGGGTGGGACGGCAAGCGACCGGAGTCCCTCCCTTCCACCTTCCCGGGCCAGCTGGTAGAATTGGACAGGCGGTCCCCTTAGGCCGCGGCGGCTGGTGCCCCCACCACACGAGGCCCCCCGGAACAACTGAGATAGTTGGGTCGGAAATCCCCAGACTGTGGAGAACAGTGACCGGGGGATCCCTTCCAAACACGTGACTCCCCCGTCGGCTGGGAATAGTGCACTCTCCTGGGCTGCGACAGCTGGCGCCCTCCCGCCACGCTTGGTGCCCCGGGCCGACTGGCTAATTTGGCCAGACGCGCTCCTGTGCTGCGACGGCCGGCGACCCTCCCCGCGTTTGGAACCCCGGGCCGGCTGGCATTCTTCCAAGACGCTTCGGCTGCCGAACCTCCCCTACGGCGAGAGTTTTCCAGAGTTGAGGGACCCACAGCAACTTTCGCTGGTGGAACCCACAGACAGGCGTGTGCCACGAGCGCCACCTACTGGGCAGGATAGGAAGAACAGAACCCAGAGATTGCACAGAAAAATCTTTCAACCTGTGGGGTCGAACACCCGGGGAAATCTGACTAAATGCCCAGACGCCAGCAGAAGATAACGGATCACGCTCAGAAAATTGAACATATGGCCCAGTCAAAGGAACAAACCAATAGTTCAAATGAGATACAGGAGCTGAAACAACTAATGCTGAATATACGAACAGAAATGGAAAACCTCTTCAAAAACGAAATCGATAAATTGAGGGAGGACATGAAGAAGACATGGGCTGAACATAAAGAAGAAATAGAAAAACTGAAAAAACAAATCACAGAACTTATGGAAGTGAAAGATAAAGTAGAAAAGATGGAAAAAACAATGGATACCTACAATGACAGATTTAAAGAAACAGAAGATAGAATTAGTGATTTGGAGGATGAAACATCTGAATTCCAAAAAGAAACAGAAACTATCCGGAAAAGAATGGAAAAATTTGAACAAGGTATCAGGGAACTCAAGGACAATATGAACCGCACAAATATACATGTTGTGGGTGTCCAGAAGGAGAAGAGAAGGGAAAAGGAGGAGAAAAACTAATGGAAGAAATTATCACTGAAAATTTCCCAACTCTTATGAAAGACCTAAAATTACAGATCCAAGAAGTGCAGCGCACCCCAAAGAGATTAGACACAAATAGGCGTTCCCCAAGACACTTACTAGTTAGAATGTCAGAGGTCAAAGAGAAAGAGAGGATCTTGAAGGCAGCGAGAGAAAAACAATCCGTCACATACAAGGGAAACCCAATAAGACTATGTGTAGATTTCTCAGCAGAAACCATGGAAGCTAGAAGACAGTGGGATGATATATTTAAGTTACTAAAAGAGAAAAACTGCCAGCCAAGACTCCTATATCCAGCAAAATTGTCCTTCAAAAATGAGGGAGAAATTAAAACATTCTCAGACAAAAAGTCACTAAGAGAATTTGTGACCAAGAGACCAGCTCTGCAAGAAATACTAAAGGAAGCACTAGAGTCAGATACAAAAAGACAGAAGAGAGAGACATGGAGAAAAGTGTAGAAAGAAGGAAAGTCAGATATGATATATATAATACAAAAGGCAAAATGGTAGAGGAAAATATTATCCAAACAGTAATAACTCTAAATGTCAATGGACTGAATTCCCCAATTAAAAGACATAGACTGGCAGAATGGATTAAAAAACAGGATCCTTCTATATGCTGTCTACAGGAAACACATCTTAGACCCAAAGATAAATATAGGTTGAAAGTGAAAGGTTGGGAAAAGATATTTCATGCAAACAACAACCAGAAAAGAGCAGGAGTGGCTATACTAATATCCAACAAATTAGACTTCAAATGTAAAACAGTTAAAAGAGACAAAGAAGGACACTATATACTATTAAAAGGAACAATTAAGCAAGAAGACATAACAATCATAAATATTTACGCACCGAACCAGAATGCCCCAAAATACGTGAGGAATACACTGCAAACACTGAAGAGGGAAATAGACACATATACCATAATAGTTGGAGACTTCAATTCACCACTGTCATCAATGGACAGAACATCTACACAGAGGATCAATAAAGAAATAGAGAACCTGAATATTACTATAAATGAACTTGACTTAACAGACATTTATAGGACATTACATCCCACAACAGCAGGATACACCTTTTTTTCAAGTGCTCATGGATCATTCTCAAAGATAGACCATATGCTGGGTCACAAAGCAAGTCTTAACAAATTTAAAAACATTAAAATCATACACAACACTTTCTCGGATCATAAAGGAATGAAGTTGGAAATCAATAATAGGCAGAGTGCCAGAAAATTCATAAATACATGGAGGCTCAACAACACACTCTTAAACAACAAGTGGGTCAAAGAAGAAATTGCAAGAGAAATTAGTAAATACCTAGAGGCAAATGAAAATGAAGACACAACATATCAAAACTTATGGGACGCAGCAAAGGCAGTGTTAAGAGGGAAATTTATTGCCCTAAATGCCTTTATCAGAAAAGAAGAAAAGGCAAAAATGCAGGAATTAACTGTCCACTTGGAAGAACTGGAGAAAGAACAGCAAACTAATCCCAAAGCAAGCAAAAGGAAAGAAATAACAAAGATTAGAGCAGAAATAAATGAAATTGAAAACATGAAAACAATAGAGAAAATCAATAAGACCAGAAGTTGGTTCTATGAGAAAATCAACAAGATTGATGGGCCCTTAGCAAGATTGACAAAAAGAAGAAGAGAGAGGATGCAAATAAATAAGATTAGAAATGAAAGAGGAGACATAACTACTGACCTCACAGAAATAAAGGAGGTAATAACAGGATACTATGAACAACTTTACGCTAATAAATACAACAATTTAGAAGAAATGGACAGGTTCCTGGAAAGACATGAACAACCAACTTTGACTCAAGAAGAAATAGATGACCTCAACAAACCAATCACAAGTAAAGAGATTGAATTAGTTATTCAAAAGCTCCCTAAAAAGAAAAGTCCAGGACCAGACGGCTTCACATGTGAATTCTATCAAACATTCCAGAAAGAATTAGTACCTACTCTCCTCAAACTCTTCAACATAATCGAAGTGGAGGGAAAACTACCTAATTCATTCTATGAAGCCAACATCACCCTCATACCAAAACCAGGCAAAGATATTACAAAAAAAGAAAACTACAGACCAATCTCTCTAATGAATACAGATGCAAAAATCCTCAATAAAATTCTAGCAAATCGTATCCAACAACACATTAAAAGAATTATACATCATGACCAAGTAGGATTCATCCCAGGTATGCAAGGATGGTTCAACATAAGAAAATCAATTAATGTAATACATCATATCAACAAATCAAAGCAGAAAAATCACATGATCATCTCAATTGATGCAGAGAAGGCATTTGACAAGATTCAACATCCTTTCCTGTTGAAAACACTTCAAAAGATAGGAATACAAGGGAACTTCCTTAAAATGATAGAGGGAATATATGAAAAACCCACAGCTAATATCATCCTCAATGGGGAAAAATTGAAAACTTTCCCCCTAAGATCAGGAACAAGACAAGGATGTCCACTATCACCACTATTATTCAACATTGTGTTGGAAGTTCTAGCCAGAGCAATTAGGCAAGAAAAAGAAATACAAGGCATCAAAATTGGAAAGGAAGAAGTAAAACTATCACTGTTTGCAGACGATATGATACTATATGTAGAAAACCCAGAAAAATCCACAACAAAATTACTAGAGCTAATAAATGAGTACAGCAAAGTAGCAGGCTACAAGATCAACATTCAAAAATCTGTAGCTTTTCTATACACTAGTAATGAACAAGCTGAGGCGGAAATCAAGAAACGAATCCCATTTACAATCGCAACTAAAAGAATAAAATACCTAGGAATAAATTTAACCAAAGAGACAAAAAACCTATATAAAGAAAACTACAAAAAACTGTTAAAAGAAATCACAGAAGACCTAAATAGATGGAAGGGCATACCGTGTTCATGGATTGAAAGACTAAATATAGTTAAGATGTCAATCCTACCTAAATTGATTTACAGATTCAATGCAATACCAATCAAAATCCCAACAACTTATTTTTCAGAAATAGAAAAACCAATAAGCAAATTTATCTGGAAGGGCAGGGTACCCCGAATTGCTAAAAGCATCTTGAGGAAAAAAAACGAAGCCGGAGGTCTCGCGCTGCCTGACTTTAAGGCATATTATGAAGCCACAGTGGTCAAAACAGCATGGTATTGGCATAAAGATAGATATATCGACCAATGGAATCGAATAGAGTGCTCAGATATAGACCCTCTCATCTATGGACATCTGATCTTTGATAAGGCAGTCAAGCCAACTCACCTGGGACAGAACAGTCTCTTCAATAAATGGTGCCTAGAGAACTGGATATCCATATGCAAAAGAATGAAAGAAAACCCATCTCTCACACCCTATACAAAAATTAACTCAAAATGGATCAAAGATCTAAACATTAGGTCTAAGACCATAAAACAGTTAGAGGAAAATGTTGGGAGATATCTTATGGATCTTACAACTGGAGGTGGTTTTATGGACCTTAAACCTAAAGCAAGAACACTGAAGAAGGAAATAAATAAATGGGAGCTCCTCAAAATTAAACACTTTTGTGCATCAGAGAACTTCATCAAAAAAGTAGAAAGACAGCCTACACAATGGGAGACAATATTTGGAAACGACATATCAGATAAAGGTCTAGTATCCAGAATTTATAAAGAGATTATTCAACTCAACAACAAAAAGACAGCCAACCCAATTACAAAATGGGAAAAAGACTTAAACAGACACCTACCAGAAGAAGAAATACGGATGGCCAAGAGGCACATGAAGAGATGCTCAATGTCCCTGGCCATTAGAGAAATGCAAATCAAAACCACAATGAGATATCATCTCACACCCACCAGAATGGCCATTATCAACAAAACAGAAAATGACAAGTGCTGGAGAGGATGCGGAGAAAGAGGCACACTTATCCACTGTTGGTGGGAATGTCAAAGGGTGCAACCACTGTGGAAGGCAGTTTGGCGGTTCCTCAAAAAGCTGAATATAGAATTGCCATACGACCCAGCAATACCATTGCTAGGTATCTACTCAAAGGACTTAAGGGCAAAGACACAAACGGACATTTGCACACCAATGTTTATAGCAGCGTTATTTACAATTGCAAAGAGATGGAAACAGCCAAAATCTCCATCAACAGAAGAGTGGCTAAACAAACTGTGGTATATACATACGATGGAATATTATGCAGCTTTAAGACAAGATAAACTTATGAACCATGTAATAACATGGATGGACCTAGAGAATATTACGCTGAGTGAATCCAGCCAAAAACTAAAGGACAAATACTGTATGGTCCCACTGATGTGAACGGACATTCGAGAATAAACTTGAAATATGTCATTGGTAACAGAGTTCAGCAGGAGTTAGAAACAGGGTAAGACAATGGGTAATTGAAGCTGAAGGGATACAGACTGTCCAACAGGACTAGATACAAAAACTCAAAAATGGACAGCACAATAATACCTAATTGTAAAGTAATCATGTTAAAATACTGAATGAAGCTGCATCTGAGCTATAGGGTTTTTTTTGTTTTTGTTTGCTTGTTGGTTTGTTTGTTGTTGTTGTTTTTTACTATTACTACTACTTTTATTTCTTTTCTTTATATTAACATTTTATATTTTTTTCTGTTGTCTTGCTAGTTCCTCTAAACCGATGCAAATGTACTAAGAAACAATGATCATGCATCTATGTGATGATGTTAAGAATTACTGAGTGCATATGTAGAATGGTATGATTTCTAAATGTTGTGTTAATTTCTTTTTTTTTCTTTCCGTTAATAAAAAAAAAATAGTGTTTGTAGTTTTATAAAATGATATATTTCCCCCAGAAGTTCTCAAAGAAATTTGAAAAACACACTGTGTCCCCGATATCTCTGTCTTCCTTCTAATTTAGGTTTTTCTTTGGTGTTCCTGCACATAAGACTCATATAGAGCTGACTGAAATGAATAAAAGAGATTTGTAAATAGATACTGTTTAGATAAGGGCAAAATAGTATCCATGTGGAAAGAGAAGCTTATCTGCAGTAGATACATGTTTATCTAGGACAGTCAGCAACATTAAACCTCACTGCTGTATTTTCAAAGAGCATAAAACTGCCATTGACTAATCAAGGTTTTCCTGCTCCAAAAAGATTGGTCTATTTCTCTCCATGGCAGAGCAAGGATTATTCCAGTGAAGTATCAAAATAAAAAAGGGAGTAGAACACACCAGTAATGTGTGCTGGGTCTCATGTCATGGCTACAGAAGTAGAAATAATGAGTTCTAAAGAGATGCATCTGTAGAGTATTAAATTTTGGGCTATGCTTAAGTTGGTATGAAAACTCCAGACATGACTTGACTTGAGACTAAATACCTACTCAAAGAATTCTTCTTACCTTTCCGACTGATAAAGGCAAAAGGGATCATTTTCATTGCTGCATCATGGGAATTTTTAAAGTTCATCTCATGCAAACTCATGTAACTGTTCTCGCCTGCAGTTTGCAAGATCGTTAAGCACCTGTGAAGACTTTGTACTCAGCACACAATTCTCGTCACCAGACCTTGCACACCCTTCTTCCAAAGGCTGTTGGTGCAAAGACACCCAGCTCTTCCTGGGACTCAAGGGGCCATTGATCCATTGCAGCAGGTGTCAGGTAACCCTGAAGTCTCAGCAGCCTGTGACCTGATCAAAATTCTTTCATTTTCTGACATGGTGAGAGTTGAATCCCGAATACGTTTCATAAAATAAAGTTGCTCCCTTTGCTTTTGAGAATGCTTTTGAGACTGGCACTCATTGATCGCTCTTGCCACCACCTGAGGAGTGGATGATGTTGTACGGTTGCTGCTACATCCCGGGATGTTTCAAGAATGATAGCTGAGATCAGAAACAAAACCCAAGGCATTGCTCCCTTCCAAACCTGCTCTGTGGTCATGATTAAACACAAAACAAATTCCGTATCTGCTCTCAAAACAAAAGTATATTGCCCAGCCCCTCAGTGGATTTCCATCTGTGTGTTTGGGTGTCCAGGGGGCCCGTGATGATAACCAGTCTCCAGGTGGGCAGCTGGCTTGGCACGGCCAACACCCACAGTGAATGGAAGACTGGCTCCCTCTGGTACCAGTGACAGCAAGTGGTGGGTGCAGACTGGAGGCACTGATGTCAGTCCAAAGTCTACAGGTGTGAGCTGTCAGCTGCCGTCAGCTGTCATGGGCCATGAAACATGATACACAGGAAATTGCACTCCAAGTGAGCAAACCCCATGGCCTCCCAGCCAATGTTGTTCAGCCTATTGCAAGGGCACTGCAGAAACCAGAATGTCAGACAGAGTCCAGTCAGAAAACAGGAGTCACACCGCTACTTAGTATTGACAATGAAACTAAATCCCTTTAAATGAGGTATTGGAGAATCAAAAAAATAAACAGGCATCCTTGAGGTGTTACAGAGGCAATAACTTGAAGAAGCAACTAGAAGTGGGTAGCAAAGGGAAGCTGTTGGGATGATTCAAACTTACGAGCTTAGAGGAGGTTTCCACAGGGCTGTGACCCAGGAAAGGACATTGTTTGACTTGTGCTGGTTCCCCTGAAGCTCACTGAAAGGAATCCAAGCTGCAGAGACTCAGACAAATAAGGAAGAGATGCTTCATGGGGCTGATATCTCCAAAGGCACATTGAGGATGCTTAGGGGGCGGGGGGGACGAAAAAATGCAAACTGGAGCCAACTGTCATTATGAAAAATCTGCTACTGTCAGGACCAAGAGCCACTGCCAAGCTGACCCTGCCAGGAACAGGAAGCAAACTAGGATGGAGCATGTCTCAACTCCCTCCTCCTGCCTTCATCTCCCTTAGGTTCTAATGTGCAGCAGCTGGTGAAGCAGAGGCCAGTACCGATGTCCAAAGCATAGCCTAGAAGGTGCTTTTGAAGCAGAAGGACAGTAAGTTAATGACCACACATCCACCCCTAGGCTGCTTTGGAAGAAGAGCTCTTCTCTTCTTCCAGTCTACCCATAATGGAAGAAGAGCTCTTCTACCCATAACTGGACGTCCACACAGGAAGGTAACTTTGTGCTCCTCCTCACTGAATACACCAACCTTCACCCAGACGTGCTCTCATTCTGGCCCCTAATGAGAGGAGGCACCATCCACAGTCACCTGGGAGACACAATGCAGCTGAAACAAATAACCCAAACGTAATGGCTCTAAACAATGAAGATTTATCACCTTAGAGTTCCGCAGGTCCAAGACCAGGCTGGGAAAGGGCTGCACTCCTTCTGGGGACTTCAAGAAAGGTTTCATATCCTTGCCTTCTCCAGTTCTAGAGCTGCCTACATTCTTTCCTCACATCATTCCAAGCTCTTACTTCCATCATCACTGTACCTTCTGCTTCTCCTACAGTCACATCTCCCTCCACATATCCCTCGGAAGGACTACAATGTGCCCTTCTAGATAATCCACGAGTTCCGCATCTAAGATCCTTCCTTAATCACATCTGCATGTGTGCAAGTCCACCTGCCATACACGCTGTGGCTGTCATTGGCTACCATTGATCAGCCCGCCACACAACTCTGAGCACTGTTAATTCCTTCTCAAATTCAGCCGTACGCCCACATGAATGCTTTGTTACATGCCTATTAAATATGTAAAGTTGGCCGCCCTCCAACAAACCTTATATGAAATAATGAAATATAGATGGAAAAAAAAGAAGTTAATATATGCACATGTGTATACATGGGTGTGGTATATGTGTATGTGTTGTGTCTGTGTCTCTGTGGGGGGGGTGTATATGTGTGGGTGCATGGAGATGGGAGGTATGTGTGCACACATGCTATCATATGTGTGTATGATTGTATGTGGTTCATGTGAGGGGTATCTGTAGAAGGACAAGAAATATAGCTGTCAAAATCCTTTTCCTGTCACTGGACACAAGTCCATGGTTGAATGGTTTTTTTTGTTCCTTTTTCCTCCGTACACTCATGATTTCTTCACCTTCAGTTAGTCAGGTTTCTATACTTGACAGGGTGACACAAGCCTTCATTCCTGACGAGTGTGAACCTTCGATTCCCCTGCTTATTCTTTGTCGACTTCTTCTTTTTGGTTATTGCAATCTTCGATCAACTTCTCCCGTTGGGCATGGAAGCACTACAGGGGTGACAAAGGAAATTCCCCAGGTTTCAAGCATAATGCTCCCTGCACTCTGCGGTGTGCCTGGTATTGACCCTCCTGGCTTGCGAGGTACCCAGCCCCCATGGATTTTTGCCTGTTATGTTGATGTTATAAGAAGCTCCAAATGGTCAAATGGCAGTCTCAATTTCTAATTTAATGGAACAATTTTCATGTCCCCTGGTGAAAGCATTCTCTTGTGGGAACTTCAGACGTCCATTTTCAGGGGCAAGAAGAGAATATTCTGCAGGTAGATTAGTACATGAAGCAAAAGGAGCAATTTCTACTTCCATCCTTTGATTTCTGGGTCCATATGTTCTGCTTAAGGATTAAAGGGCTCCATGTATTGGTCACCTATTCAAAGCACACATAACATCCTGCAGCGCAGTGCTCCAGCCATTCAGGACACTGTGAGGCAATGGTGCTTTAATGGAGTTCCCCGTGGTCCATGCCATCCCTCTAATAAATACATCAGGTCTTCCAGGGTAATCGTGTGTCTACTTGTGTGTGCAACCACCAAATCCCATATGCAGAGTCCACTGCTATGCTCCTTTGCTTTTTTTCTTTTTTTGCATGCTATATGGTGGGGTCACATTTCAATATTTTTCCATATCACTATCCTGTTATTGCAACACTGTTTGTTGAATTTTTTTTCTTTTTTCTTGGGAAGTATATGGGCTTGGAATTGAACCCGGGTCTCCCACATGGCAGATGAACGTTCTATTACTGAACTACACTTGCACCCCTACTCCCTTGCTTTTAGGTGAGATTTTTGCTCAGAAATGATGTTGTGCAAAAACCATGATGGTTCATAGCAGTGCTGGTGAAATTGCCACTCTTCCGTGATAGAAGTGATTCAATATAGTCAATGTTAGACCGATGGCTGGATGACTGATTATTCCCCAAATGGCGCCATTTTGGGGGCTGTTGGTAGGGTAGAGATCCACCAGCAGCAGTGGCAGACTAAATCTCGATCAGGGAAAGCCCATGCTGTTTGGCCCTTTCTTACCTTTGATTCCTGTCACTGTGACTACCTTATAATAATATTTTGGCCCATTGAGAAAGCCATGGGTGCCTAGGGAAAGAAATTAACTAAGGTCTACAAAATGTGTTCCATTGTTCATTTAACTATTAATAGACTTTTCTGCAGTAGATACACTTTTCTGAACACACATTTGGGGCATGAATCTTTATACTCTGTGCCCATTCCATTAAGTACATCCCCGCACCTCATCCCAGAACTCCTTGTAACTGATATTCCAACTCTGTTCTTTCCAATGCAGGGGCATCCAGGGAAACCATTAGCAACTGCCCAGGATTGATTCACAACTCCGGCCGTCTCTGAGTCAACCCACAGTGAGATGCGATTTCTGCTGTCTGCGGGGATTTCCCTCTGCCATGGTCTTCCAGAGACCTAACACTTCTTGAGTTCACTTTGGCTGGTGCCAGCATTTCGAGCAGAACCATCTGTATATGAGGGCAGAGTTTTCCCTCCTCACTTAACTGGCCAAAAGGAACTCCCCATGAGCCCATCTGCAAGAGCTGACATAGAGGAGAAAATGCAGCAGTAATAGGCACCTAAAGAGCCTAAGCCACCTGCCCATGGCTCAGCTGCATACCTGAGCCACCTGTTTAGGCAGGGCACCTAACCATCTCCTCTTACACCGTGCCTGCACCTTCCAGACCTGCTCCTGTCTGATCTTTCCTACACCATTTTCCATCACTACTTGACACTTCACAGATTTGTGACTTGGATCCCATAGGATGTGCACCTAAAATCATATGGTTCTAAACGCACTCTGTCTACATGGCTGTCATGGTCAGGTTCATGTGTCAACTTGGCCAAGTGGTGGTACCTGTTTGTCTGGTTGGGCAAGTGCTGGCCTGTTGCAATGAGGACATTTCATAGGATTAAATCATGATCATGTCAGCGGCATCCACAGCTGATTCCATTTGTAATCAGCCAAAGGGGCATGTCTTCTGCAATGAGTGATGCTTAATCTAATCACTGAAAGCCTTATAAGGAGGATTCAGAAGAGACAGGCTCCTCCTGTTATGGCTGGTGAGCCTCTCCTATGGAGTTCGTCCAGACCCTCCATCAGAATCATCGGCTCCATAGCCTGCCCTGTGGATTTTGGACTCTGCATTCCCACAGTCACGTGAGACACTTTTATAAATTTTATATTTGAGAGTGTTCCCTGTTGATTCTGTTTCTCTAGAGAACCCTAACTAATACAAGGGCCTATTAAGAAATCTGAAGCATTTCTCCAAAGAAAAATCATGAGTTTGAAATGAGAGAAAATCCAAAAAATTTCTTAAACATTGTGCTTTCTTTTTAGTGGCAGAAACTACAAAGTTCAGCAACTTGTCTTTCACTTCCAAGGGGTCATCTCAAATGGGCTTTGAGTCTGTGAACTGGCCTAGTTCTAAGAACTGTGTGAAAAACTCTACTTTCCCGTTATTTTAACTTAACTAAGGTTTGTTGCCATCATGTCTAGGTCCTTCCTATTAAATTGTAGGGGAAAATTTAGTATGCTCTTATTTATTCATTCCTAGAGACACCATGATCAAAACTCCCTATGGGTTAAAATAGTAACATTACCACTTTGTTCCTGATGCCATTTCAGCACATGCTGCTGCCTTGCTTCTGACAGCTACTCACCCCATGTCGGCCTCTGCTACTTCAGGATCTTACCAGTAACATCAAGGACCCTGGCTCAATTGTAGCATTTTTGCTGTCATTTCTAGCCTACAAAGATAGCCACCATAGAGCACTTCAAAGATCTTGTTGCTCCCCTAACATATTTATCAATGCCTTGGTAAAGGGCTGCCTTGGCTTTTTTTGTAGGGATGTATGGGTTTGCAGAAAGCACATTAAAATTCCTCACCAATATTTCTGCCATCAAAATCTTTGTAACCCTCATCTATATTATGCCAGGAAAGTTCAAAGCCAGGTAAAATATTAGAGCCACCTCAAACTGCATAAACTAGCTCAATAAACCAAGTCTTTCTGGCCTACATTTAACCATTCCAGTGTTATATTTCATCTTCTTTGTCTAATGCCTTAAAATCCAAATCCACAAATATTTATCTGGTTTCTGCAATACAAACTAGTAAAATCTTATGCTTCCTTTGGAGGATAAGCGATTTCCCACAGAAACAGATGTTGCATTTGTCTTCCTAGCACTTGCTGAGATTTGAACCTGGTTACAAGTCCAGGTGCAACATCGGGTGTGTGAAGTGGATTTTAGGGAATAAGCATCCATGTACAAGTTAACTGCTCTAAGATCAGATTGTTGTAGGTTTTTTATTCAAAGGAAGGTTGTCTTCTCACATGAAAGAAAAGGAGCTGTCTGTTTCCACTGGAGACAGCCTCTAAGTTACTTGGGGGCTGAATATACATTTGAATGAATACATTGGGTTAATCTGAATTCAACCTTCATTTGAGTGCGATTTCAAGTCCCACAGTCCCACTCCTCCTCAATCAATGCCCCAACTTTCAAATGAAAGTCTTGGTGAGGCTGTGAATTCAACTGAATTCTGCAACCTACACCATTCATATTGCGTCTGAGTGTCAGAGAGATCAAACATGTAACCCCAACAAATAAAAGAATCTCTTAAGGTAACTATAGAAATTCTTTTTTACTCTAAACATGACTTTATCTGAGAGTTTAAAAGGCTGAATTTGTCAATTTGTTTCTATAAGCCATTCCAGGCATTCAGAAATAGTATCAAATCCCACAGGCCTTATACAATTATACCGCCAGCAGTGCCCCCCAACCCCAGTTACTTATCTACTTAAATATCCATCAGACACAGGTGGTAATTTGATTAAGCATCAGTGCATGTTTTCCAGCTAGTATCCTTTTTCCCCTTTTCCCAAAGAACTCTGTACTGCACTCAAGCCTAAGAATACGACCCAACTAATCTCCAAATACCATGTTTGGAGACAGTGCATCCCACACTTTTTTTTCAATTATATATTTATTTATTAAACATAACCACATGCAAACACAAACATACTTACCATATGAACATTCCTTTGTTGATATATAATCAATAACTCACAATATCATCACATAGCTGTATATTCATTATCATGATCATTTCTTAGAACATTTGCATCAATTCAGAAAAAGAAATAAAAAGAAAACAAAAATATTCATACATACCATACCCCTTACTCCTTCCTTACATTGATCACTAGCATTTCAATCTACATTTCAATCTAAATTTATTTTAACCTTTGTTTCCCGTTATTTATTTATTTTTAATTCATATGTTTTACTTGTCCATCAATAAGATAGATAAAAGGTACATCAGACACAAGGTTTTCACAATCACACAAATTGTGAAAGCTGTATCGTTATACAACTCATCTTCAAGAAACTTGTCTACTGGAACACACACAGCTCCACATTTTCAGGCAGTGAGTTTGCTTGCTGTGTTGGCTGGAGAGAGAGGCCACATCTGAGCAACAAAAGAGGTTCTTTGGGGGGTGACTCTTGGGCCCAATTTTAAGTAGGCTTAGCCTGTCCTTTGTGGGGTTAACGTATGAACAAGCCCCAAGACTGGGGGCTCAGCCTATAGCTTTGATTGTCCACACTGCTTGTGAAAATATCAAGAACTCTCCACTTGGGGAAGTTGAATTTTCCCCCTTTCTCACCATTCCCCCCAGGGAACTTTGCAAATACTTTTTTACTCACTGTTCAAATCACTCTGGGAATTTTCGGGGCGTCACTCTGAACAAACCTACAAAATCTCATGCCCTACTCAAGGTTCCATGTACTTATGGTGCTCAATTAAGCTGTCCACACAACTTATAATGGGAAATGCACTAGTCAAAATATAAATTTTGTACCAAATAAACATTTTTTGCTTAATCTCACATGTAAGTTTAAGTTTTAAAATATTAATCATGATCTATTTTCAACACTCCACAGTACTGACATTCCTTTGTTTTTCCTCATGTAAAAACACTTTTAAATTTGTACATTTAGTCACTGAAAGGTTTAGGAGGCGAAAGGGTGAGAAAGGATGGTAGACTGGGAAATTTAAAGTGGGCGGGTTTATTTCTGCGCTCCCAGGCTGAGCTCACCGAACCCAAGATGGAGGGAGATGAGTCAGCGCCTGGGTGATGGTGTGGGTGGTATTTAAGCAAGGGAGTTAGGTGACTTCCGGAAGGGGCGGTTCTCTGGAAGTCAGTTTCTCTGGAAGTTAGGTGTCCAGAAGGGGCGGTTCTCTGGAAGTCAGGTGTCCAGAAAGGGTGGTTCTCCGGAAGTTAGGTGTCCAGAAGGGGCGGTTCTCTGGAAGTCAGGTGACTTTTTCATGTGCCTTTTGGTCATTTGTATTTCCTCTTTTGAGAAGTGTCTGTTCATGTCTTTCGTCCATTTTGTAATTGGGTTGTTTGTCTTTTTGTTGTTAAGTTGAACAATCTCTTTTTATATTCTGGATACCAGACCTTTATCTGATATATTGTTTCCAAATATTGTCTCTCATCATGTAGGCTGTCTTTATACTTTCTTGTCAAAGTTCTTTAATGCACAAAAGTTTACTTTTGAGGAGTTCCTATTTGTTTATTTCTTTCTTCAGTGCTAGTTCTTTGGGTGTCAGGGCTAGGAAACCACCTCTTATTATGAGATCTATCAGATATTTCCCTGCATTTTCTTCTAACAGCTTTATGGTCTTAGATCTAAAGTTTAGGTCTTTGATCCATTTTGAGTTGCTTTGTATAGGGTGCAAGATATGAATCTACTTTCATTCTTTTGCATGTGGATATCCATTTCTCTATGCACAATTTATTGAAGAGACTGTTCTGTCCCAGGTGAGTTGGCATGACTGCCTTATCAAAGATCAACTGTACATAGATGAGAGGGTCTATATATGAACACGCTATTCAATTCCATTGGTCAGCATATCTATCTTTGTGCAAGTACCATGCTATTTTGACCACTGTAGCTTTGAAATATGCCTCAAAGACAGGTAACATGAGACCTCTGACTTCATTTTTCTTTCTCAGAATATTTTTAGCTTTTCAGGGAATCCTGCCCTTCCAGATAAATTTGGTTATTGGTATTTCTATTTCTGGAAAGTAAATTTTTTGGATTTTAATTGGTGTTGCATTGAATCTGTAAATCAATTTACGTAAAGTTGACATCTTAACTATATTTAGTCTTCCAATCCATAAACACGGTATGCTCTTCCATTTATTTAGGTCTTCTGTGATTTCTTTTAACAATTTCTTGTAGTTTTCTTTGCATAGGTCTTCTGTGTCCTTAAATTTATTCCTAAGTATTTTATTCTTTTAGTTGCAATTGTAAATGGATTTTTTTTCTTGATTCCCCCTCAGATTGTTCATTACTAGTGTATAGAAACACTACAGATTTTTGAGTGTTGATCTTGTAACCTGCCACTTTGCTGTACTCATTTATTAGCTCTAGTAGTTTTGCTGTGGATTTTTCAGGGTTTTTGAATAGTGTCATATCATCTGCAAACAGTGAGAGTTTTACTTTCCTTTCCAATTTTGATGCTTTGTATTTCCTTTTGCAAACAGTGAGAGTTTTACTTTCCTTTCCAATTTTGATGCTTTGTATTTCCTTTTCTTGTCAAATTGCTCTGGAAGAACTTCCAACACAGTGTTGAACAACAGTGGTGATAGTGGACATCCTTGTCTTGTTCCTGATCTTAGAGGGAAAGTTTTCAGTATTCCCCCATTGAGAATGATGTTAGCTGTGGGTTTTTCATATGTTCCCTTTATCATGGTGAGGGAGTGCCCTTCTATTCCTATTCTTTGAAGTGTTTTCAACAGGAAAGGATGTTGAATTTTGTCAAATGCCTTTTCTGCATCAATTGAGATGATCATGTGGTTTTTCTGCTTTGATTTGTTGATATGGTGTATTACATTAATTGATTTTCTTATGTTGAACCATTTTTGCATACCTGGGATGAATCCTACTTGGTCATGGTGTATAATTCCTTTAATGTGGTGCTGGATTCGATATGCAAGAATTTTGTTGAGGATTTTTGTATCTATATTCATTAGAGAGATTGGTCTGAAGTTTTCTTTTCTTTAGATGGCTTTGGGATGAGGGTGATGTTGGCTTCATAGGATGAGTTAGGTAGATTTCCCTCCTCTTCAATTTTTTTTAAGAGTTTGAGCAGGATTGGTAGTAATTCTTTTTTGAATGTTTGGTAGAATTCATATGTGAAGCCATCTGGTCCTGGACTTTTCTTCTTGGGGAGCTTCTTAATGACTGATTCAGTTTCTTTACTTGTGATTGGTTTGTTGAGGTCATCTATTTCTTCTCGAGTCAATGTTGGTTGTTCATGCCTTTCTAGGAAGTTGTCCATTTCATCTACATTGTCAAGTTTATTAGCATAAAGTGGTTCATAGTATCCTCTCATTACTTCCTTTATTTCTGCAGGGTCAGTGGTTATGTCTCCTCTTCCATTTTTGATTGATTTATTTGTATCTGCTCTCTTCTTCTTTTTGTCAACCTCACTAAGGGTCCATTGATCATATTAATTTTCTCATAGAACCAACTTCTGGTTTTGTTGATTTTCTTGATTGTTTTCATGTTCTCAATTTCATTTGTTTCTGCTCTAATCTTCATTATTTCTTTCCTTTTGCTTCTTTGGAGTTAGTTTGCTATTCTTTCTCTAGTTCTTCCAAGTAGACAGTTAATTCCTCATTTTTTGCTCTTTCTTCTTTTTTGATATAGGCATTTAGGGCCATAAATTTCCCTCTCAGCACTGCCTTTGCTGTGTCCCATAAGTTTTGATATGTTGTGTTTTCATTTTTGTTTGCCTTGAGATATTTATTTGATTTCTCTTGTAACTTCTTCCTTGACCCACTGGTTGTTTAAGAGTGTGTTGTTGAGCCTCCATATACTTGTGAATTTTCTGGCCCTCTGCCTATGATTGATTTCCAACTTCATTCCTTTATGATCTGAGAAAGTTTTTTGTATGATTTCAATATTTTTATATTTATTGAGACTTAGTTTGTGACCTAGCATATGGTCTATCCTGCTGTTGTGGAGTGCAATGTTCTACATATGTCTATTAAGTCTAGTTCATTTATTGTATTATTCAAATTCTCTGTTTCTTTATTGATCCTCTATCTAGATGTTCTGTCCATTGATGAGATTGGGGAAATGAAGTCTCCAACTATTATGGTAAATGTGTCTATTTCTCTTTTCAGAGTTTGCCTCACATATTTTGGAGCAATCTGGCTTGGTGTATAAATATTTATGATTGCTATGTCTTCTTGTTGAATTGCTCCTTTTTAAATACATAGTGTCCTTTTTTGTCTCTTTTAACTGTTTTACATTTGAAGTTGAATTTGTTGGCTATTAGTGTAACTACTCCTGCTCTTTTCTGATTATTTTTTATTTGTATGAAATATCTTTTCCCAACCTTTCACTTTCAACCAATGTTTATCTTTGGATCTAAGATGCGTTTCCTGTAGACAGCATATAGATGGGTCCTGTTCTTTATTCCATTCTGCCAGTCTATGTCTTTTGATTGAGGGTTTTAATCCATTAACATTTAGTGTTATTACTGAATGGGCAGTACTTTCTTCTACCATTTTGCCTTTTGGATTTTATATGTCATATCTAATTTTTCTTCTTTTTACCTTTCCTGATAGTCTTCATTTCTACACTCTTCTCCACACCTCTCTCTCCTGTATTTTCTTATCTGTTTCTAGTGCTCCCTTTACTATTTCTTGCAGAGCCAGTCTCTTGGCCACAAATTCTCTCAGTGACTTTTTATTGCCTGAAAATGTTTTAATTTCCCCCTCATTTTTGATGGACAATTTTGCGGGATATAGAATTCTCAGTTGGCAGTTTTTCTCTTTTAGTAACTTAAGTATATCATCCCACTGTCTTCTCACCTCCATGATTTGTGCTGAGAAATCTATGCATAATCTTATTGGGCTTCTGTTGTATGTGATGGATTGCTTTTCTCTTGCAGCTTTCAAGATTCTCTCTTTCTCTTTGACCTCTGACATTATGATTAGTGTCTTGGAGTATGTTTCTTTGGATCTATTCTGTTTGGGGTACACTGCACTTGTTTGTTCTATAATTTTAAGTCTTTCATAAGAGTTGGGAAATTTGCAGTGATAATTTCCTCCATTAGTTCTTCTCCTCTTTTTCCCTTCTCTTCTTCTTCTGGGATACCCACAACATGTATATTCGTCTGCTTCATGTTGTCGTTGAATTCCCTGTGTCCCTGCTCATATTTTCCCATTCTTTTCCCTGTATTTTCTTTTTCTTGTCAGATTTCAGATGTCCCCTCCTCCAGTTCACTAATCCTATCTTCTGCCTCTTGAAATCTAACATTGTAGGTTTCCATTATTTTTTTCATCTCTTCTACCATGGCTTTCATTCCAATAAGTTCTGTGATTTGCTTTTTCAGACTTTTGATTTCTTCTTTTTGTTCATTCTTTGCCTTTTTTATATCCTCCCTCAATTCATTGATTTGATTTTTGATGAGGTTTCTGTTTGAACATTCTGAATTGTTGTTTTGCTCCTTTGACTGGGCCATATCTTCAAATTTCCTAGTACATTTCATTATTTTTTGCTGGCATCTAGGCATTTAATTATCTTAATTAGTTTATTCTGGAGATTGTTTTCACTTTTTTAACCTAGGATTTTCTTGCTGGAATGACTGTGTTATCTATCTGTTCTTTGACATTCTCAGTTTATTCTAGACCTCTAGCTTAGGTTTTGTTCAACAGATCAGAATTTTTCAGTTCTTGTTTTCTTATTTCTTGCCCTGCCTGTATGGTGCCTTTTTTATACCATCCCCCCACCCCTTTGGAGTGTCTACTTAGGTATTATAGACCCTAGCCAGATTTTCCCAGACAAAACTGGCCTCCTCTCAGGAGGAAAGAGTCACCTGTGTCAGTTTTCCCTGAAGGTGAGACCCAGCAGATTGAAAGGTTTTCCTATGAAGCCTCTGCACTCTTTTTTTCCTATTCTGCCCAGTATGTGGCATTTATCTGCCTACGTTTCCCACCAGCATAAGGTGATGTGGTACCTTTAACTTCAGCTGACTCTCCCTGCTGGGCCGTGGTTGAGACAGAGGAGAAGTTGTAGGCTGGCTTTAATCATTTCACTTTTCCAGACCCTGGGGTCTGAATTATTTGAGGGAGGGAATCCTCCTGAGCTGGGCCCCACCCCTCCCCTGGGGAAGGCACAGGCTCCAGACAAACAATCAAACAAGCTCAATTCTACCCATGCCCAGGGCAGTTGGAACATGAGAAATCCTACAGCTGTATCTAAAGAGTAGTCAAGCCGTAGAAACACAGCCACAAAAAAGAAAAAGAAAAATCCTTTTCAGAGTAGGACCCCTTTTCCTCGGGTTTGCCAATCAAGAGTTTAAGTTGGTAGATTGCTCTGTGTATCTCCAGGTCCTATGTGCCCCCTCCTTTCCTTCAGGGCCCAGACCTTTTCAAATCCAAAAAAAAATCTGTTTTTTTTTCTTTTTCCATCAGTCCTGCCCCCTCTGTACCAGGGCAAAAACCAGCAACCTCCGCTTCTACTTGAGGTTTAGCTGAGCTGGGGGCCTATTTTTAGTAGTCAGAATTTGTTAATTAATTCCACAATCAGAGCTTGGTTTCATTCAGCCCCTGCCGCTGGTAAAGTCTCTTTCTTTTCCCCTCTGGAAAGCAGTCTGGGGGGTGGGGTGCTGGTTGCCACAGTTTGAGGGATCATGGTTCTGGGGGGGCTCGCAACCGGTCCAGTTGTCCAGACTGGGGTGTGCTGTGTGTATGGTCACTGATGTGGCCCCAGCAGTTGTTCTGTCCTGTTCCTGGCTATTTACTAGCTGCTCTGGAGGGTTAAATTCACACCTCACTAAGTCGCCATCTTGGTTGAGAATCCCCACACATTTTTTAAAAATTATTTTTATTTATAAATCTTCACACACATGTAATCCATAAATAGTGTACAATCAAAGGCTCACATTATCATCACATAGTTTTGTGTTCACCATGATTATTTTTTAGAACATTTGCATTACTCCAGAAAAAGTAAAAAGAAAAACCCCATGCATCCCATACCTCTTATCCCTCCCTCTCATTGACCACTAGTATTTCCATCTACCCAATTTGTTTTACCCTTTATCCTCCCTATTTATTTATTTATTTTTATCCCTATTTTTTACTCATCTGTCCATACCCTGGATAAATAGAGCATTGGACACAGGTTTTCACAATCATGCGGTCACATTGTAAAAGTTATATCTTTATGCAATTATCTTCAAGAATCAAGGCTACTGGAACACAGCTCTCCAGTTCCAAGTACTTCCCTCCAGTCACTCTGGATGCAGAATTCTAGTTTGGTGGGATTGTTTTCTTTCTTTCAATACTTTAAATATTTCACTCTACTCTCTACTTGCCTGAAGTTTTCTGAAGAAAAGTCTGATGTAAATCCATATCTCTTTTCCTTTCAAGGTGAGGTACACCCCTCTGGTTTAAATTATTTTCTCTTTTCTTTGATTTTCTGTAGTTTGAAGCATGATGTGCCTATGTGTAGATACTTTTTTGTTGGTATTTATACTGGTGTTTTCTGTGATTCTTGGATCTGTGGCTTGGTGTCTATCATTTTGGAAAATTCACCGTTCATCATTCTGGAAAATTCTCAGCCATTATTACTTCAATATTTCTTTTGTTCCTCTCTCTCTTTCTTCTCTTCTGGTATTCTCAATGTGCACATTATCCATTTTATAGTTGTCTCACAGTCCTTATATATTCTGTTCCATCTCTGTAATCTGTTTTCTTTGTATTTCAGATTGAGAAGTTTCTATTGGCTTTTGTTCCATTTCATGAATTAATTCCTGAGTCATGTCCAGCCTACTGATGAAACCAGTGAAGGTATTCTTCATTTCTTTGAGTATTTCTGATTTCTATCACTTTCTTTTGATTGTTTCTTAGAGTTCTTCTTCTTGCTTCATGTGCTCTTGTCCACTTATTTCATTCAAGCCCTTAACATCTTAATTATAGTTGGCTTTAAATTCTCACTCTGATGATTCTAAAATCTGTGTCATATGTGAGTTTGGTCCTGATATTTGCTTTGCCTCTTCAGACGGTGATTATGCATTTGGTGTGCCTTATAATTTTTTGTTGAAAGCTGGATAAAAAGAACTTGGATGACTAGGCATTTGTTTTGGACTTTTATATTTATCTGGTTAGAAGTTAGGCTTGTTTACTGTAGGTGCTGGAAGCTAAAGTTTCCTCTGATATCCTTTTTCTGACTCCCTTGTTGCCTTTGGTTTCTTAGACACAACGTGAGCCTGGCAGTTCTAGCTGTGATGCCTCCCTGTTCATTACACAGGAGCCCTACTGAGGGAGCAAGGTGTGTGGGGAGGGGATTCCACAAGCTGTGGTTAGGTCTCAGCCTGCTAAGGAGCTTGTGCCCTGGGCCCGGCCTTCACTCGCACTTTTCTGTTCTTCTCCTGCAGGTGTAGGAGAGACAGAAAGTCCAGAGGGGGCTGAGCTGGAGTCTCTTCTTTCTCCCGTATCCTTTAGGCTCCAGTAAAGTAGTTTCCTTTGAGGGTAGGTCTTTGCTAAGGAGATCGATGTTCTGGGAGTTTTTCAAATGGTTACTTTGCCCCTCCCCCCAGCAGGACTTTCCTTCTAGTTTTCATGGAGAAAACATGTGGGGCTCCTGGACACAAATGTCACAAATTTTGAGCATTGCCCTGTGTCTGAGACTCCTTTTGTTTATAATGCTCAAGCTAATCCCCGCTGAGCCACCAGCAATTTGCCCACTACAGGTAAGTGTCCCTAAAGATACTGGCTCCAGCAGAGAGTGGCTCTCCTGGGCTTCTCTTCCAGGCCAGCTCTGCTTCTCTGCCCACAATTCTCTCCAGTTTTAGGGGTGGCAGTTTGTCCCATGATCTCAATTCTTTGATGGATCTAAGAAGGGTTGTTGGTTTTCCGTTTGTTTGGCTTTTATATTTTTGTCAGGATGGGAGTGACTTCCAAGCTCTTTTTGAGTTGGAATGGAGACTGAAAGTCTAGATTTACATTTTAGAAAGATAAGTCTGCTGGTAGTGTGGTAGATTGAGACTGTACAGGAAACAGTTGAAATCATCTAGACAGGACAGGATTATTTTACATTTTAGGTTAGAGATGGCAGGATGGAGACAGGAGTATGAGTCCTTATGGGCCACGTGGTTAGGGAGAAAAGTCAAGGTCACATCCTGAGTCTTGGCATGATTTTGAAATGTAAGAAAATCCTGATTCTTCTTCCCGCAAGTTCTCACATTATCGGAAACCGTTTTATCAGAGCTCTGTACATTCTTTAATTTTATCTCTTGTCATTTTCTCTCTTGTCTTTTTTGTCTATGGATTCCAAGCAGCAGTACAGGGTTGTACTCATAGTCTCAATAAATGTCCATTGAGAGAGGATCAGCACGGTCACCTGTCCTGGCTGACCCTGGATGTAAGGCCTCTCGGAACCACCAGAAAATACTAAATTAGGTGCATTGAATTGTACATCTAGGAAAAATAGAAGCCAGCATTGAAACAAAATGTGGCTTCTGATTATTATCAAATGTTAAGCAGAAACTGTCTTAGATTAGGCTATATGATATCCAAATAGTTGGAAATTTTCATTCCACTGTACTAAAGACCTATAATAGATTCCATATAACATCCTTGGAAGTAGAGATGTGGGGTTTTCATCTTCGCCTTTCTCCTTGCTGATGCACCCAAGGTCAATGCCTTATGCGTGGTACATGCTGAATACATGTTGCTATTTGCTGAATGATTGAGCATATAAATACCTTGGTAATTAGAAAGAGCATCAGTGATCCTTTCTTTGTCATAATTTTCTTCTCCAAATGAGATACTATTCTCAGAAATGTCATGATGACATTAAATGGCTAGCTCTAACAACATATTATACCTTCATCTATAATATGTCAACACTAATGAAAAATTCTGTAATTAGCATCACATTGGCATAGGCTACCACCTGACACATGCCACTCTGATTAATTGATAAGTGTTTTATTCTAAGAAATCCAAATGGAAGTCCATCTCAGTCATGGTGGTATATGTTCTTGGACAAAGATTAAGTCCTGACTGGATACTTGTTGGAATCTGATTTTATTTTAGTTTCAAATTATAAGGGACATCTTCCTGATGAGCACTGTTTGAGGAGCACCCCCTCCCCTCTTGTACTTCAGTTTTCCAAGGATTTTCTAGATGTGTGAAGAAGATGCACAGTCTGTTGAAAAACAACTATCCCTGATACGAGCCTCTTTTTCTCATTTACCAATGTGTTTGTCCATGATTCATTTAGGAAAAAAAGTTATTGAATATCTGCCAAGCATCTGGCTCAGTCCCAGACCCTAGGAAGGCAGGAGGAGCAGGGCGCAGCTGGCCCCAACGAGTCCAGAGGCCAGAAGGGAAGGTGAGAACAGCACGGTCCAGGGAAGCAACCACATTCCGTGTAAGGGAAAGGCTTTATGGAGCAAGTGACAGGTGAGATGACTCCAGATGGACAAAACAAAGTTTTCCATGCCAGAAGCAGGAGCAAAGGACTCCTGGCAGAGGGAACCCCATATAGAAAACCAATGAAGTATGTGTGTGTGTGTGTGTATGCGTGTGCGCATTTGTGGATGTTTAGGTTGTTGTGTGTTGGGGGTGAGTGTGTAGGTGTAGGTGTGTGCATGCATGTGTGTATGGTGTGCGGGTTTGCATGCAGGGTGTATGTGTGTGCATATGTTTTTGTGTATGTGGGTGCCTGTGTGTATTTGTGTACTTGTGTTTGTTCATGTTTCATTTGTGTGCATGTATGCGTGTGTGTCAGCATTTGTCCATGTTTGTGTGAATGTGTGTCTTTGTGTGTGTGCATGTGTGTGTTAAAGGACAGAGCTTAGAGATTAGTGAGTAGAGAGCAGGGCTGACAAGTGTGTGCTCTGGTGGCAAGAATTGAAAGCAGAAAAGCGAGCAGGAGTCAGATGCAAAGAGCCCTGTGTGTCTTCTGGAGACTGGAGAAGAAGAGACCCCCCCAGCTTGCAAATCTTGGAGTGAAGCAATCATATTTCTTTAAAGCACATAAAAGAGATTGCAGTGGGAGAGGCTGGAGGCAGGGAGACCATTGCATAGATGAGTGAGAGGATTTAGAAGTAACAGCTGAATGCTGCCGGCAGAGATGGGGGTACAGAATGTCAACTAAGGAGGTAAAAGGAGCCAGGAAAGGTGATTGGACACAAAAGCCAAGTGGAAGCAAAAGACAAAAAGGGTCCCAGGGTTTTACATCAGAGGCTGTGGCTCCCAGCCAGCGGTCTCCCCACGGCCCCTCCTGTGCATCCTCTCCCCAGCGTGTCAGTCCCACACGCCTCTCCGCTTGGGCTGTCCACTGTCTCCAAGCTAGAGGCTGGGGGCTGCGGGCAGGAGAGGGAGCTCTGGCCCTGTGGGAATGTGGCGCACTGTCACAGCCACCCTCGGAAATGCCCAGCGCTGTCCTGAGCAGACACCCGAGGGCAGCTGCTTTCATCTCCCCACAGCCCACCCGGGAACCCTGCTGGGGAGCAAAGGGAGGGCTGCCTGAGTAAAGACTCAGGCTTGAGAGGCGGGTGGGGGTAGAAGGGGGCCAAAGACATCTCCCTGAAAAGGGTCTGCTGGCCGCCCAGTGCCCATCCAGTGCCCAGCCTGGAGGGCCGCCCCATCTAGGGAGGGTTGCCAGGCTGACAGGCAACTGGAACAATGGATGTGGAGCTGGGTGGGGATGCGTGGGTGTTTGCCAGACAGACCCAGGGTGGGGAAAGGTCAAGTGGAGGCAAACGGTGCCTCGAATGCAGAGAGGTTCCAACATGGATGTTCTGGGGTGCAGGGACAGGGCAGGAGGAGCATGGCTGCGTGACAAGGACCCCTGTGCCTCAGGATGCAAGGCCAGTGCAGGAGAGGCATGGCCTGATGTGCTGGTTTGAAAATATTATGTACCCCAGAAAAGTCATATTTTAATCCTGACTCAATCTGGTGGAAGCCACTGTTTATTTTAATCTTGATTTAATAGTGTAGGTTGGAATCTTTTGATTAGATTAACCCCAAGGAGATGTGGATGCCCAATTATGGGTGTGACCTTTGATTCCATAGAGATGTGACTCCATGCATTCCAGGTGTGTGATAAGCATACTGGAATCCTTTAAAGGAGGAAACATTTTGAAGAGAATCAAAAATGACAGAAACAGCAGAGCCAGCAGAGAGAGCAGAGACGTAGACGTTTGGAGATGCTTAGAACCCAGAAGAGATCAGCATGAGATGTTAAGCAAACCAGAACCTGGAGAGAGCCAAGGGAAGCCAAGAGGTGAAAGCCAGCTCCAGAGAAGCAAAGTGAGGAGCCCCCACAGGAACAGAGGCTGAGAGCAGTGGAGCCCAGGAGCAAGGGACCATCAGATGCCAGCCACATGCCTTCTCAGCTGACAGAGGGGTTCCTGACCCATCGGCTTTTCTTGAATTAAGGTATCTTTCCCTGGATGTCTTAATTTGGACATTTTTATAAGCTTAGACCTGTACATTTGTAACTTATTAGATTCCCCCTTTTAAAAGCTGTTCCAATTCTGGCATATTGCATTCTGGAAGCTTGCAAGGTAACACACGTGATGAAAAGGACCCCTATGCCCCTGGTGGAGAGCTGAGTCCCACGGAGCCAGGAGAAAGTTTTGCACCAGGGAGAGGTGATGGAATCTAATTTCCAGAAAAAAACAGGTAGCAACCAGTTGTGACACCTCTACCCATGGAAACAGTAAGCCCAGGTGGGGCTGGGGAGTGGGGACAGAAAAGGAAATGCAGAGTCAGTCAACATTTCTGAGGGAGATCCCGGAGGGCAGAGCGACATCCTACCAAAGCTGTGAGAAATAAGCCCTGGCATCGTCCACTAACGTCCACTCACTCGTATTTGTGTTTCCTTTCAGGTGTGTTCAGCCCGTGAGGGAAACGCTTCAGCACCTGTCAACAGCCTCTGCAGTGAGATGCCCAGGGGGCTGAAGGATGCTCAGCCCCCTGGGTGGGGGTCGGGGAAGGAGGGGTGAGGCCTGTGGACACCCTGCTCCTGGCCCCCTTCGCTTCCATGCACAGGCGAAGGCCACATGTCCCCAGATGGGGGGTGCACCTCTCTGTGTGCTCCCACTCAACCCCAGTGGACCCCAGTGGTCCCGTCCAGGGCTCTGCTCTCCAGCCCCCTCGGCCCCTCCCGCCCATCCACGGGTGGAACCCTCACCCATCTCTGCCCTAGGGTGCAAGCGGGACCAGAAGCCTCGTCCATGGCTTTGGGTCTGCCACGGGGGCTGGGGCCTGAGACCCGCATGCCAGGCAATGCCGAACTCGGCACAAAGCGGCCCGAGGCGTCCCCAGGCCCAGGAAGCCTTCCAGGCCCGGCCTCGAACTCGGAGCCCCTGCGCTGCCCTGGATGACCGCTCACCCTGGCTCCGCCCAGTCCCGAGTTTCGGGCCCCTTTCTGGCTGTGCGTCCGGACTCTGGCTGCAGGCTCTGTGCCTGGCCTGCCTCCTTGGTCCCGGGCGGCCGCTTCGCTCTGGCTCCCGCTGTCCCACCACCCTCGGAAATGTTTCCCAGCAGCAGTTCCTGGAGGCCGGGTCCTCCGCCAGCCTCTGACTGCCTGTCCGGGCTGCACGGTGGCTTTTCAGCTCTCCCTGGGGGGAGCTGGCGCCGTGCGGGCAGACCGCCGAGGGCCGGGCAGAGGCTGCTGGGGACACACCCTCGGGCCACGCTGCAGGGCTTCCGCCCACCCCACAGGCCCCTTCCAGCCTAGCACACTTCCAAGGTCTCGGTGACTTGATAAAAATTCCTAGAATTGCAGGGTGAAAAACGACATGCTCTAAAGTCCTTTCCTAATTCCTTATTTTGGGCAGTGGAGACAGTTATAAAAACCTGAAAATATGGGCAAGTACACAGGATCTGAGCCTAGGGAAATACATCAAATTATACTGTCTTCTTTCTTGTCCTCGAGTTTGGGTTACGTGTGTCACATCAGCTGAAGAGGTATTCGGGATGACCTCGAGTAGCACTGGCCTGCAATGGCTGTCATCAAATAGGAATTGTGATCACGTGCAGGGTCAGCTGCCCTGAGGCCGTCAGCCCCTCATGCGTTCCCCCCGGCACACACATGCAGCTCAGCTGTGTGTGAGCCACGTGTGCAAGGGGCACGTGCAGCTGCCCCAGTGAGCCTGGGCCTCGTCAGGGTTTCCACCACAGCAACCCGCATCCCCTCCCGAAGGGAAGGCAGAGCGCGGGGTCACGCTTAAACCGTTCGCGTGCCCCGCTCGCAGGGGCCGTGAGACAGCTGTGCGGGGGGCACAGCCACGGGGGACCCCCGACTCCCCCCGGTGCCCGTTCCCGCCGAGGACACACCGCTCCCCAAATCCTGCCCACACCAACATCTCCAGCACACAGCAGAGCAGCAAGGTCAGCGGCTGGCTAATTTTAAAATAGCGTTTTGATCACTCATCTTTCTGGAGTGTCAGACCCAGCGGAGCTCGCGGAATTGACACATACTTATTACCGCGTTTGCGTTTCCCCAACCTAACTGGGAATTTGATGACCCGTCTGGCACAAGCCATCCGTCACCCGGCGTCATCCGTTAGACCTCTCCCTTCCCAAACCCCGGGGCCTGAAGACGCCAACCCTGTCAGCGTTTTGGAAATGCTGCCTTGTCTTCTTGTACAGAGTATCTGGGGGTCAAGGTGAAAATGGTAACAATCATCGTAATTTATTGGGCACGCACCACTTGTCAGCTCTTAGCAGGAGCGATTTGGTTTCAACATCTAACAACTCTAGCAGGGGGTCACTGCTGGGATTCACATTTTTGTAGGTGGGAAAACAGGGTGAGAGTCTCAAGAAGGGTCGTACACATAGGAGGAGGCGGCTTGGGTTTGAACTGTCTGTTGAAAGGGCAGCTACCTCTTTATGTCTCCACTATTCCTTTTTAAATTTAAACCAAAGCGAAACTAAGACAGCTGTTCCCATTACATAACTCATTTTTGTTTTAGAGAAAGCTGGGGATGAGAAGCAGAAACTAACCCACCCACCCCCGCAGGCCTGTCTGAGCGAACGCCGTGTCATGCCATTCCCGCACCCACGGTGGGCACGCGTGTGTGAAAACGAGGACATCGAGGCTGAGGACTGTTCTGTGACCTGCCCAAAGACACACAGCGAACAGGGGCAGAACTTGTATTTGAACCCAGGACTTTGGACCAAAAAGCTGTGCAGCTTTTAGGACTGGATCGTTTTCGATATGGTGGGGTCTGGACGGCGACAGGAGGAAGACCTGAAAACCACCGAGCTGCAGAAGTGTGCTTGGGTGGAATTGAAACAGAGTCCCCTCATCTCAAAATGCCTGACAAGCAGAGACTGATGACAGTTTCAATTGTTTTCTGCCATTAATTATTGCCTTTGCTTTTGGGACATGTGCAAGAATCAAAGCACGAGAACTGCTGTATGATTATGACTAACTGTCACGGAGCAATTGCTGCCAGGCTTCCAGGCCAGATGCTTTGTGAGCGCCATGTCGAATAGTCACTGCCCCTTCCCTCAGTTCCAGTCATTTTGCAGATGAGAGCTCTGGGGCTAAGAGCTGCCCACTTGCCCCCTGGCAGGAGTCCTCCTGCATCCAGCTGGCCTTCACGTTGCCCCAAGGGGTACATGGGTTCCACCTTGCTTGCCCCTGGTGCTGAGGCATGACCCGCTGTTGCCCAGCTGCCACCCTGCCCTCCCACCCGGGATACCTCCCTGGGCAGCTCCAGGCTCTGGCCTTGCCTTGCTCTCCATCGAGAACCTGCCCACGAGGATCCCAGTTCGAGGGTCTGGGATTCATCTGGGATCCCTGGGAGTGAATCCTCCTTTGACTACAAGGTTGCTTCTAGCCTGGGGTCCCTCTTGACCCTTTGACTCTTCCAGGAATGAATACCCTGAAGCCAACCCCATGTGCCTCAGATGGATCCCCAAAACCCACTGGGGAGTTACACAGCTCCAATTCCCCACCCCTTGGGCCTCCTATTCTGTCGGAGGCTTGATCTCCTGCCCTCACCTGTCCTCACCGCCACCTGCCCTTTGCCGTGGATTGCTCAGGTAGTTCCCCTGGCCCAGGTGGGAAAGGTGAGCGCAATGTGCTGCCTATTATAACACGGCGAGGGACAGCAGCCCCAGACTGCCCCACCAAGCTCCTCTGGTCCTGTCTGCTCATGGGTAAATGAGAACCTTTTCTTCCTTACTAGGTGGACACTTATTTTCCCTTCATATAACTACAGCTTTGATAATTATCCCATTCTTCTCATTAGAAGCTGTTTATTCCTCCATGTAAACATTTTTGCTTTGCTATCTAATTTCCATTCGTAAAGATAAAAGACACACATTTCCTTCACCGAAACCTTTGAAAAATTGGTATGGCTTTTGTTTCTGCTGAATTTTATTACTTCTGTGAATTACAGAATTACTTTCACTTACTGGCCTTAACCAACGAGAAAGTATAAATCTCTGTAACTAAGTCAAGGGTTCCAGCCACCAGGATTTCAAATGACCCACCACAGGATTTGCTGATACTCAGCACTCACGTCCTTATTCTGATTGGAAGGGTGTCTCAGTTAGGACAGGCTCAGTTATGCTGCAGTAACAAGCAGCTCAAACCATGCCCATGATGAAACAACAATTGCCACTCATGTTACATGTCCACGTGGCCAGCTGGGGCTGTGATGTGCTTCATCATTGTCCTACCCTAAGATGCCTGCGTCCCTGGACCACCATCTGGTGTCATGGCAGGGGGCAAAGAGGACATGGCAGAAAGCACACTGCCACTTGAATCTCTCACCTCCCAGTGACACATGTCACTTCTGCTCATGTTTCATTGACTAATAGCCTTAGTCCGACCCATGGGAAAGATAACTCTTCACCAGCGTGTGGCTTAGAAAGTGTGTAAACACTCTCCATCAGCAAGAAACCCAACCCAGCCTCTGAAGAAACTGAGGCCTCTGTGCCCCGGGCCGAGTCCGGGCAGGGAGGCGCTCCTCCACTTCTGTAGGTCCCTGAGCATCTGGCCGTACCACTCCACTCACCGTGTCGAGGCAGGCGGTGGCACAGCGTCTCACCTGGCCCCTCGTCCATGCTACACGCATCCTGCCATCACATAGACAGGGAGCATCCAACTGTGTTACCAGGCGTCTTGGTCAGTGAAATTTTTATTACAATGACATTAGGGATGCGTGTGAATCACTCTGAGCTTGAGAAAACTCAGGACACCCAAGCAAAGCTCTACAAGAATGGTGTTGAGAGCCCAGCTGAAGGAGATGGCTGCCCAACATTCTCAGGAACGATGGGCGTCTGGTCAGAGAAGAGGAGAAGAGAAGCAAGCCATGGCTCTTGGCCTGCCAGGATCTGACCACTGTCAGCCTATATTATCCCTGGGGGGTGGGTTCCATTACTGGACACCGCACCAAACCTCTTGGTCATGGTCACCGAGGTCAATGGGATGGCCAGCATGGTGAAGTCGGCCACACGCTCATCCACACACTTGACACATAGGAATTCTCCATCGCTTCTGCCGGTTATTTATAAAGAGGCAGATGCTGACCTTTATGGCACAGGCTGCCTGAATATTGGAGAAAAGGGCGTTTGTCTCATGTGTACTGCAGGATGAAGTAGATTAGCTGTGTATAATCTGCTGGCATACCTGCCATTGTAGCAGCTACTTGTAGCAACTAGAAGCAGGAATTAAAGGTAGAAAATGGTGTGCACTGCTTTTATTTTTCCTCGCAGGTCTGCAGAGCCTGAGGTTTCCAGCTTTGAAAATAATGGTAGATATAAAGAGGGACTGGGAAACTCACATTCGATCCTGGTGGTTTTAAATGACAATTAGTTTTGCTAACAGTCTTTATGGCCAAAAAATGCAACCATGCATTTTCAACCTGGGATGCAATATAGAAGCAAACACCTCTCCCATCTTCTTAGACAGCCTTGGGTTGAAATGTTTAGCCTAAATCTAGAAGAAAAACGCATGTCCTGACTGGCTCGCTGGGAATTGGGGGCTGCTTCTCTCCAAGTCCATGCCACACAAGCAGGAGGATGGCAGCAGTGGCTCTTACCAAGCCTCAGTTACCCCATGAGCTTGGGAAGATTGGCTGGTTGTCAAGGGAAGGTATCTGCCGACCGCGAAGGGGGCTGGCACGCGTGTGCAGGGGACGCCGCAGGCAGAGCCGGGAACGGGCACTCCTTGGAGAAAACTAGTCCACATCAAACAACTGTGCTTTCTGACTCTGTAAATTAAGACTGTCCTGCCAGCGGGCGGAGGCAGTTAAAACCCCAACAGTCATTTACAGTGGAAAGAAAAGGGACCTCATTTGTTCTACTCCTTTGGCACGACCCCAGCCTTGGCACAGGAACGCAGAGCTGCCTCAGCCCTTGTCACGAGTGATATCTTTGGCCTCTAGGATGGCACCGTAACCGCGGCACCCAGCGGAGCCACCTCGCGTCCCTGTGCTCGCAAAGTCAGCGTCTGTGGATAAGGAAAACGTCCTTCCTTCCCTCCTTCCCTCTGTCCTTCCTTTCCTCCCTCCTCCCTCTGTCCTTCCTTCTTTCCCTCCCTCCCTCTGTCCTTCCTTCCCTCCCTCTCTCCCTCTGCCCATTCTCTCACCCCCTCCCTCTTTCCTTTCTTCCTTCCTTCCTCTCTTTCTTGCTCCTTCCTTCTTTCCTTCTTTCCTCCAGTGCACGATTTGTGGGGTTAGAAGAAGAGCCCAAGAGGTTGAACACTCTGGGAAAATACTGGCGCTGGTGGCACAGCACACTGTGCAAAGGTCACCCCTTTGTCCTGGCATCACCCTTCCTTCCATTTGGGGTTCACAAGCTCTGAGCGGACAGGTGTGTCCAAGGAGCAGCTGGAGCCTCGGAGCCTGAACCACTGTGCTCTCTCGCTCACATCCCCGGTTCCCGTGTGGGGTGGTCTGGATGCCTTCCCCTCCATGCTGTGCTGTAAGAGGCCACATCGGTGCAAACCTCCTCTGATTGCCTCCCGGTCTTCCCGGTGCCACAGCCCTGCCACCCTCTGCTTTCAGAACAACCACCTTTCACCCTAAGGACTCTTCAAGCGTCAAGTTTAACCGGTCACAGCCCATGCTGGGGCAAGTTTTTTAAAGGAAAATGTCCCTGTTTGGGGAGAGGTAAGTTTATCTCTTCACTTTTCCCTGAAAGGAAATAGCGAATATAACGTCGGCAAGATGCTCTTGGAAACTTGCAGAGAAGAGCACGGCCTTGGGGAAAACCAAGACAAATGTGTAGCAGCCTGAAGTTCATAAACCTCCGCATAAATGTGATGCATGTTCTTGAAGCATCAATTTTACTTTAGGACTAGTGAAAAAAGTTAATGACTCCTTTAACTAGTAAATAATTAAAAAATAATTTGCCATTAAATGAGCATGAATCATTTATGGATTTGATGAAATTTTTTTCATAAACTACCTTGAATAGCATGCACAGTTTTTAGGAACAACTGGTGTTGAGGCCACTTTGGATTAACCCATGCACCCCCTCAATTCTCGTTCACTCGTCATTTGGGTTCCTGAAGCTGGAAGTGTCAGCTGCGGCCCCCGGCTGGTTACAAACCTGAGGGCTACAGCAGCTGAGCAGGCTTCCTTCTCTCTGCGCACAGGTGTGTAATCTCTTTTCTCCTCTCCTTCTGCACTTATTATATCCCACAAGTGTCTATGGGGATTATCTTCACCGTTTGGTTTTTAGGAAGCTGAATATTAAAACGGAACTTTATCTGCATCCAAGAAGTGTCCAGAGGTAGATAAAAAGGCTGATGGGACTATGGGTCTCCACAGTTTGGGGAGTGAATGACGATGGCTTTGCAGGAAGGATAGTAAGGCTTTGCCCTCTATGGAATTTCCTGTTTGGAAAGGTGGATTTGGAAGCTTGGTACCCAAAAGGGTGGGCTGTACCAGGAATGAAGCCATCGTCTTTGCATACTGCTCTCCTCTGCCTGGTGACACTGCAGCCAGGACTCTGCCTACTACAGCTCTGGTTTTCCAGAAGGCTCCATGACGCTCCACCAAGAGAAGATGCCAGAGGAGGTTGTCCCACCAGAAGGCCAAGAGGTGTCTCTTTGCTGTGGCCTCCTCTGTACCTCCTGGCTGGCCATGGCACCACGAAGCCACCCTAGCAATCCTTCTCTACCGCAGTTGTCCCTTCCTGGAGATGAACCCAGCCTGCTATTTCCCAACACCAGCAGGGCCGGCCCCTGACCCCCAGCAGGCACTGGGGGCCTCACACTCTGGGCCCAGCCCCGGGGACCCTCCTCCAGCTCAGAGAGTTTAGCACCAGGCAGGCAGCCCCGGCCCAGGACTCTGCGGCTCAACTCTGTGGGAACCCCCCCACCCCGAGCTTCAACATTCTAATTGTCGCACCCTCCTCCTTGTCCCCCTATGCCAGGGACCACAGCTCCTGCAGCAGTTGCTTCTCGGTGATACTCCAGGGCTCCCCATGTGTTCGGTCACTGTCCTGGTTAACAACTTTATACCAAATTAGCATTCCTGCCATGTATTAAATTCCCTCGGCACAGTTCCTGCCTCCTGACTGGCCCCCAGATGGCACGCAGCCTTGAAAATTATATATGCTAAGAGCGGGCAGGGCAGGCTGAGACCACTGGGCTCCAGGACGCAGGTGCCCTGGCTTAAATCGTGCCCTGCAACAGCCAGGGCCTGGGGGAGCATCCTAACCCCCTGTCCCCCTCCCCGCGCTCTAACCCGCTAAGGCGGACATGTTGAGCTGCTCTGACGATGAAGGTAGTTAAGACCCGCTGGGAACCAGAGTCGTTCCTCACGCACAGTGCTCGGAACAAGCATTAGCTGGTGTGCTGTTAATGTTACAAAAACGCAGAAGGGTGCTTTTCAAAAAGAAAAGATGTCCCCAAATCTCACCTCCTGGTGGTCAGAGCGACATCATATGCTGGCGTTTGGCCCTAGCATGATCTGGACGGGATGGGGAGGCAGACAGGAAAGGAGATGGACTCTTGCCCACCTTACCCTTCTCCTCTCCCTCCCCTCTCTCTTTCCCTTTCCTCTCTTCTTTCTATTTCTCTGTCTTTCCCTATTTCTCTTTTTATTCCCTCTTTCCTTCCCTGAAAGTAAAAAATAAAGGTAAAATAAGCCACACACACAAAAAGCTTTCTTCATGTAAGCCCCATACTACTCTCATTTACTGTATCACACGCGCACGAAAAGGAAAGGAGAGAGCCGTCCTAGCCAGCCCAGACAGAGGCGCCCAGCAGGGCCGGCCTGACAAGGTCCTGGGACCCCTGGGCCCTGAGCTGGACTGATGGGCCTGGACCCTGTGGGGGGGCCTCCCCTTCCCTTCTCCCCCTCCCCTCCCCTCCCCCTCCTTTACTACTTCGGGAGCACCTGGAGCTGCAGGGACAGGCAGAGACAGGCAGAGACAGGCAGGCAGCTGCCCCCCGGCTGGGCTCACAAGTACGTGGGACATTGCAGCTTACACAAAACACTTTTATCTGGAAATAATATCAAACTAATGGAAAAGTTGCAAGGATAAATTTAATACAGAGAATGAAAAAAATATTATATTAACATCAATACAGGTATTTTTTCTACCTATATACAGGTAGAAGAATCGAAATAAGGGAGAGTAAAAATTGTGTTGTAATAGAATCATAATGTACATTAACTGTTTAAATAACATATTCATTTTACTAGAATTACATTTTAAAAGACCAGAAGTACAATTTTAATAAATATCTATTTCCTTTATATTTTATTTCATATAAAATATGAAATATGAAATATATTTGAGATTTAAAGTTCAAATACTATGAAAAATACTGAGATTTGCATCCTTTGTGTAGATAAAGTTTCCCTTTTACTCTGCAACAAATTGACTTGCTTCCCCAGAAGAAGGGATTCAAAGGCAGAAAGCTGGCACCGAGCTTCTCACCTCCTTCCTCTTTTGTTAGAGGTGGTATTATTACTTTGATGTGAGTGTCAGGATTTATACGCCTTTCTTTTTTGTAACTGCTGTCCTCACGGTTGTGTGGGACCGACCTGTACATAAATGGATCTGTGCTCTCCATAAACCCCTGAACTACAGATTTTTCATTCCTGGTGTTTTTATTCACCTCTTGCTTTTCGAATTTCAGTTATCAAATAGACATTTCAAGAACATAGACAGCTGTGACAGCCCCTGAGCTCTGGTGCTGACTCAGCAGCAGCAGCTGGCAACTTCTGGGCTGTGGATACATTTAGGAACACTTCCTCCGAGGCCATTCTTTATTTAAACTGACCATCAAAAGGTTATACGACTAGTCAAACGGGGGCTGACTCTCACCGCATGGTACCACCTCCAGCTCACGAGGACATGCTCACCATTTGCTTCTCTGGCCACTGTGACAAACCGCAGCCCAGCTGCCTAAGTGGATACGCTGTCCCGTAGCAGCTATCCTGCAGGGGTGGCATGTTCCAGGGGGGCCGTCCCTCACGGGAATGCTCCATCCTTTCCCGGGATGCATGCTCCCAGCCAGGATGCTTTCCTTCAACAAGAAGAAGTCCCTTCACCTGTAGCACTGTTGCGATGGGAATACATTCTCCCAGCATTCGTCCATTTGAAAACATCAACCTTGAGGTAAACTCCTCAAGAAAGTGAGAAAGTGAGAAAGTGAGAAAATGCACCCCAACAGGTGAAGAGTTGCATGGGTTTTGACTGACGTACACACCACGTGTCCACCACCCCAATCAAAACAGAAGCCATTTCCCATATGCCCCGTACCCATAAAACTTTTTCTCGGGTTTCTGATTTCTTAGCTCAGTTTTCCAGCCCTCCACCCACCCCAGCCCCAGACAATCCTTAATCTGCTTTCTGCTTCTACAGATTAGCTTTATCTGATCTAGAACTTTATGGACATAGATTTACAGGATCTGCACTTTTTTGTGTCTTACTTCTGTCCCCCAGCTAATTGGTGACGCTGAACATGTGATGGCATCTGTAGTTCACTCTCAGCACCACCGTGTATTATTCCACCGTTTATACCAAAACTCTTGCCGTAGATCCGTGTTGCTTTCTTTATGTTCACCTTCATTTATGAATGATAATTTCCCTGGGTGTAAATGTCTCAGTTGGAAGAATTTTTCTTTCAGCACTTTGTAGTTGTCATTGCAGATTTCCAGGTAGCTATGACCTTCTAAATTTGAATATCTCCACACAGCCTCAAAAATAATGCACAGAAAAAGGAGGAACAAACCATCTTCAACATAACAAAAAGACAACACTACCAACTTTAAAATACCTATTAGCAGAAAATTAATGAACAGATTATAGTAGAGATATTTCTTGAAATTATACTGCGAGTCTTTATGGGATTTGGGAAAATGCACAAAAAAAGAGAAGAAGGAAGCAGAAAAACCTCAAAGGTACTGGAAGCAACCCTAAATGTAAAACATCTGAAAACAAGTTCCCTTCAAATCAAGGGACTAACTATAGCAAAGTTACCTAAATTCAGTGGCATTCAGAAAGGAGAAGGAGAAGATAAAAACAGAGGGAAAGGACCTATTGGAGAGTGAGTGGTGGGAGAAAAACAAAAGCATGAGGGAGAAAGTGAGACCCTGCAAGATAAAATAGGCCCCAAAACATCAGAGAACATTCAAGGTTTCCACTTATCACCCCCTAAAAACACATTAAAGAAGTTACACTGTGTGACAATGACAGAAGAAGCTGTTCTTAAGATACAAATCTCATGAAATCCTCCACATGATTATGACATGACTAGGCAGCTTTCATCTACACAAACAAATGTAGGAAGGAAAAGAACAGAAATTCAAATTTTTATTTTTTTATTTTTTTGCCTATGGGCTGCTTGAGGACAAGGGTTGGTTGTTTTCTATAGTTTTCATCTTTCTTCACCCAAGAAACGTGGCCAGTGCCAGGGAGACCACAGGAGCTTAGTCAGTTGTGTTTTGCTTTGGTTTTGGTTGTTTTTGCGTCTTTTCTTCTGTTTTTACCTGAAATAAAGCACGGGCCTGTTGTCAGGAACTTTGGGAGGTCATCTCTACCTCATCACAGGGGACTATGCCTGTCGCTCTGCATCTAAAGATGTTTTTCTCTTTGCAAATCAGAGCTCCCTCCTCACTCCCCAACTCCAAGAGATCTGATTTCAGTTCCAAGAAAGGATCTCCAATCCTAAAACCTTAAAGCTGGAAGGAAATGAAATGCAAATAATCTCTACCACTTGTTGAATGCTGGTCCCCTATTTTCAAATGGATTTTATTAAGAATAGCCTCGCTAGAGTACAAGGGCAGCTCAGGGGTAGAATTCTTGCGTGCATTGCAAGAATTCATTCATTACATTTCTGATTAATCCATTGTTCAAAAGATGATCCTCACACAAACACTTGAGGATATCAGAAATTCAGTAAAATTAAAAATACAAAAATAAAGAAAATTATTAAACACAGAACAAAGTAAAAGAAAAGGATACTAACATATCTTACATGAAGGCAAACTTACAGACTGCCCAAGTAGAATAAATTTTAATAGAAATTTAGTAAAGACAATAGAAGAAAGTCAAGAAAATAACAGAGTGAAAATTAAATAAACAAATAAAAAGTATCAGAGTAACATATTTGAAATTGAAGACAGGCAAGAAAACAAAATCGAACATATGTAAAATTGGGTTCCTGAAAGAAAATTGGATCACATCTAAAATTTAAACCTGTAATTCATGGATAATTTCATAATTAAAAGAAGACATATGTGTACAAATTGCAAAGATCCACTGGGATATGAGAAAATGGATAGAAAGTTCAATTCTTTTAGATATAGCCAAGTAAAGCCATTAGACTTTTAAAGTAAGTAAATAAATACATGTAAATTTTCATGACCTCCAGCAAAAGTACAAAGGAAAGATAATTACATTCCCACCCGATTTCTCAAGGCAACAATGGGGCAAAATTTTAAATAAACTCAGGGAAAGGACGCATGAGACAAAGACCCACCCAAGTCATATTTCAAGGCTCTGGAATAATAATTTTAATCATGTCAGAATTCACAAGACACTGTTTCATGATCTTTTCTTGGGGAACCTTCTAGAAAATAAGCTTCATGCAACCTAGAGATCATTGAAAAAATATGAGGCAAAAGATCAATGTTGAGCATTTAATATATTTGAGACCAAAACAGTAGTGGAGATGGTGGTGGAAGAGTAATGCATACATACATATTCTGACAAAATGGAAATTAAAAAAAACTAAAAAGGGAGAGAAAAATTGAATAGATAAAAATAAAAGAAAATAAGATTATTGTGTTACAGATCACAGATGACATCAAAAGTACCAATAATAGGTAAGAATAGGCAGTAAAATGTAAAATGAGGAAATAGATGACTAAGAACATAAGAATGGGGCCGCGGTGGCTCAGCGGGCAAGGTGCTTGCCTGCTATGCCGGAGGGCCTCGGTTCGGTTCCCGGCCCCAGCCCATGTAACAAAAAACGGAAAAACAAAATACAATAAAACAAGAAAATGTTTAAAGATGTTTCCCTTTCTTCCTTCCTTCCTTCCTTCTATCCTTCCTTCCTTCTCTCTGTCTTTCCTTTAAAAAAAAAAAAAAAAAAAAAAAAAAAAAAAGAACATAAGAATGTATCACTACGGAGGAGCTAGAAGATGGCGGCTTACTAATATGTGCACGTTTTTAGTTCATCCTCCAGAGCAACTACTAAATAACCAGAAACAGTACAGAATAGCTCCCGGAGCCACGACAGTGACCAGACACACAGCGTACCCCAATCTGGACCAGCTGGACCGGATGCAAGTCTCTGGAACAGTGAGTTCCCCAAGCCCCGGTGGCCAGCACCCGGCGCCCCTCCCCCACAGGCGGCTTCCCGGAGGGAAACAAAAGAAACTCTAATAGTAGCAGAGACTGAGTCCAACCAAACACCAATAGCGGCATTAATAAACAAATTCCGACTACTAAAAATAGGCCCCCAGCTCAGGTGAAACTGGTCAAGGCGGACGAAATGGAGCCTTCTGTGGCTGTTTCTATGGAGGCTTGGTTGTCTCTGGACTCAGCAGCGGGATTACACAGGCTGCAACTGTCCCAAACGCAGAAACAGGCTGCTTTCAGGGCTGTCTACCATCTGAACCTTCCCCACTGGAGGGATGAAGCCAACTCAGGTGGAATCCCTCTCTCAAGGAATTCAGATCCCAGGGCTTCCCAATTTGAAGCCATTAAAACAAGCCTACAAACTTTCCTCTGTCTCCACCATGCCCCTAGCAGGGAGAGCCTCCCAAAGTTAAAGGAGCCACAACATATTTTGCTGGTGGGACCTGCAGACAGACAAGCACCACATACCGGGCAGGATAGGAAAAACAGAGCCCAGAGACTTCATAGGAAAGTCTTTCAACCTGCTGGGTCCCACACTCAGGGAAAACTGACGCAGGTGATTCCTTCCCCTCAAAAGGAGGCCAGCTTAGTCCGGGAAAACCCGGCTGGAGCCTGTAATACCTATGTAGACCCTCCTAAGGGTGGGGAGGGAAAAGGCACATTACAAGCAGGACAAGAAACAAGAAAACAAGAACTGAAAAATTACCCTCTGTTAAACAAAACTTAAGCTAGAGGCCCAGAAAAAGCTGATCTGAAGGTCAATGAATAGATAGACAACAAACTCATCTAACAAGAAAACCCTGGGTAAGATAAGTGAAAGCAATCTCCAGAATAAACTAATTAAGGTAATTAAATGTCCAGATGCCAGCAAAAAATAACAAATCACACCAGGAAAATTGAAGATATGGCCCAGTCAAAGGAACAAACCAACAGTTCAAATGAGATACAGGAGCTGAGACAACTAATTCTGAATATACGAACAGAAATGGAAAACCTCTTCAAAAACCAAATCAGTCAATTGAGGGAGGACATGAAGAAGGCAAGGAATGAACAAAAAGAAGAAATGGAAAGTCTGAAAAAACAAATCACAGAACTCATGGGAATGTAAGATACAGTAGAAGAGATGAAAAAAAAATGGAAACCTACAATGGTAGATTTCAAGAGACAGAGGTTAGAATTAGTGAACTGGAGGATGGAACATCTGAAATCCAAAAAGAAACAGAAACTATAGGGAAAAGAATGGAAAAATATGAGCAGGGGCTCAGGGGATTGAATGATAATATGAAGCGCACAAATATACGTGTTATGGGTGTCCCGGAAGGAGAAGAGAAGGGAAAAGGAGGAGAAAAAAAATGGAAGAAATTATCACTGAAAATTTCCCAACTCTTATGAAAGACCTAAAATTACAGATCCAAGAAGTGCAGCGCAGCCCAAAGAGAATAGATTCAAATAGATGTTCTCCAAGACACTTACTAGTTAGAATGTCAGAGGTCAAAGAGAAAGAGAGGATCTTGAAAGCAGCAAGAGAAAAGCAATCCATCACATACAAGGGAAACCCAATAAGACTATGTGTAGATTTCTCAGCAGAAACCATGGAGGCAAGATAGTGGGATGATATATTTAAATTACTAAAAGAGAAAAACTGCCAACCAAGAATTCTATATCCAGCAAAATCGTCCTCCAAAAATGAGGGAGAAATTAAAACATTTTCAGACAAAAAGTCACTGAGAGAATTTGTGACCAAGAAACCAGCTCTGCAAGAAATACTCAAGGGAGCACTAGAGACAGATACGAAAAGACAGAAGAGAGAGGTGTGGAGAAGAGTGTAGAAAGAAGGAAAATCAGAAATGATATATATAATACAAAAGACAAAATGGTAGAGGAAAGTACTACCCAAACAGTAATAACACTAAATGTTAATGGACTGAACTCCCCAATCAAAAGACATAGACTGGCAGAATGGATTAAAAAACAGGATTCTTCTAAATGCTGTCTACAGGAAACACATCTTAGACCCAAAGATAAACATAGGTTGAAAGTGAAAGGTTGGGAAAAGATATTTCATGCAAATAACAACCAGAAAAGAGCAGGAGTAGCTATACTAATATCCAACAAATTAGACTTCAAATGTAAAACAGTTAAAAGAGACAAAGAAGGATACTATCTACTAATAAAAGGAACAATTCAACAAGAAGACCGAACAATCATAAATATTTATGCACCGAACCAGAATGCCTCAAAACACGTGAGGAATACACTGCAAATACTGAAAAGGGAAACAGACACATCTACCATAATAGCTGGAGACTTCAGTTCCCCACTCTCATCAATGGACAGAACATCAAGACAGAGGATCAATAAAGAAACAGAGAATTTGAATATTACAATAAATGAGCTAGACTTAACAGACATTTATAAGACATAACACCCCACAACAGCAGGATACACCTTTTTCTCAAGTGCTCATGGATCATTCTCAAAGATAGACCATATGCTGGGTCACAAAGCAAGTCTCAACAAATTTAAAAAGATTGAAATCATACACAACACTTTCTCAGATCATAAAGGAATGAAGTTGGAAATCAATAATAGGCAGAGTGCCAGAAAATTCACAAATACGTGGAGGCTCAACAACACACTCTTAAACAACCAGTGGGTCAAGGAAGAAATTACAAGAGAAATTAGTAAATATCTCGAGGTGAATAAAAATGAAAACACAACATATCAAAATCTATGGGACACAGAAAAGGCAGTGCTAAGAGGGAAGTTTACTGCCTTAAATGCCTATATCAAAAAAGAAGAAAGGGCAAAAATTCTGGTATTAACTGTCCACTTGGAAGAACTGGAGAAAGAACAGCAAACTAACCCCAAAGCAAGCAAAAGAAAAGAAATAACGAAGATTAGAGCAGAAATAAATGAAATTGAGAACATGAAAACAATAGAGAAAATCAATAAGACCAGAAGTTGGTTCTATGAGAAAATCAATAAGATTGATGGGCCCTTAGCAAGACTGACAAAAAGAAGAAGAGAGAGGATGCAAATAAATAAGATCAGAAATGGAAGAGGAGACATAATCACTGACCTCACAGAAATAAAGGAGGTAATAACAGGACACTATGAACAACTTTATGCTAATAAATACAACAATGTAGATGAAATGGACAAGTTCCTAGAAAGGCATGAACAACCAACTTTGACTCAAGAAGACATAGATGACCTCAACAAACAAATCACAAGTAAAGAAATTGAATCAGTCATTCAAAAGCTTCCCAAAAAGAAAAGTCCAGGACCAGACGGCTTCACATGTGAATTCTACCAAACATTCCAGAAAGAATTAGTACCAACTCTCCTCAAACTCTTCAAAAAAATTGAAGTGGAGGGAAAGCTACCTAATTCATTCTATGAAGCCAACATCACCCTCATACCAAAACCAGGCAAAGATGTTACAAAAAAAGAAAACTACAGGTAAATCTCTCTAATGAACATAGATGCAAAAATCCTCAACAAAATTCTAGCAAACCGAATCCAGCAACCCATTAAAAGAATTATACATCATGACCAAGTAGGATTCATCCCAGGTATGCAAGGATGGTTCAACATAAGAAAATCAATTAATGTAATACACCATATCAACAAATCAAAGCAGAAAAATTACATGATCATCTCAATTGATGCGGAGAAGGCATTTGACAAGATTCAACATCCTTTCCTGTTGAAAACACTTCAAAGGATACGAACACAAGGGAACTTCCTTAAAACGATAAAGGGAATATATGCAAAACCCACAGCTAATATCATCCTCAACGGGGAAAAATTGAAAACTTTTCCCCTAAGATCAGGAATAAGACAACGATTTCCACTATCATCACTGTTATTCAACATCATGTTGGAAGTTCTAGCCAGAGCAATTAGACAAGAAAAAGAAATACAAGGCATCAAAATTAGAAAGGAAGAAGTAAAACTATCACTGTTTGCAGATGATATGATACTATACGTCGAAAACCCTGAAAAATCCACAGCAAAACTACTAGAGCTAATAAACGAGTACAGCAAAGTAGCAGGTTACAAGATCAACATTCAAAAATCTGTAGTGTTTCTATACACTAGCAATGAACAAGCTGAAGGGGAAATCAAGAAACGAATTCCATTTACAATTGCAACTAAAAGAATAAAATACCTAGGAATAAATTTAACTAAAGAGACAAAAGACCTATACAAAGAAAACTTCAAGAAACTGTTAAAAGAAATCACAGAAGACCTAAATAGATGGAAGGGCATACCGTGTTCATGGATTGGAAGACTAAATATAGTTAAGGTGTTAATTCTACCTAAATTGATTTACAGATTCAATGCAATACCAATCAAAATCCCAACAACTTACTTTTCAGAAATAGAAAAACCAATAAGCAAATTTATCTGGAAGGGCAGGGTGCCCTGAATTGCTAAAAGTATCTTGAGGAAAAGAAACGAAGCTGGAGGTCTCACGCTGCCTGACTTTAAGGCATATTATGAAGCCACAGTGGTCAAAACAGCATGGTACTGACATAAAGATAGATATATCGACCAATGGAATCGAATAGAGTGCTCAGATATAGACCCTCTCATCTATGGACATTTGATCTTTGATAAGGCAGTCAAGCCAACTCACCTGGGAAAGAACAGTCTCTTCAATAAATGGTGCCTAGAGAACTGGATATCCATATGCAAAAGATTGAAGACGACCCATCTCTCACACCCTGTACAAAAGTTAACTCAAAATGGATCAAAGATCTAAACATTAGGTCTAAGACCATAAAACAGTTAGAGGAAAATGTAGGGAGATATCTTATGAATCTTATAATTGGAGGCGGGTTTATGGACCTTATACCTAAAGCAAGAGCACTGAAAAAAGAAATAAATAAATGGGAGCTCCTCAAAATTAAACACTTCTGTGCATCAAAGAACTTCATCAAGAAAGTAAAATGACAGCCTACACAATGGGAGACAATATTTGGAAACGACATATCAGATAAAGGTCTAGTATCCAGAATTTATAAAGAGATTGTTCAACTCAACAACAAAAAGACAGCCAATCCAATTATAAAATGGGAAAAAGACTTGAACAGACACTTCTCAGAAGAGGAAATACAAATGGCCAAAACGCACATGAAGAGATGCTCAATGTCCCTGGCCATTAGAGAAATGCAAATCAAAACCACAATGAGATATCATCTCACACCCACCAGAATGGCCATTATCAACAAAACAGAAAATGACAAGTGCTGGAAAGGATGTGGAGAAAGAGGCACACTTATCCATTGTTGGTGGGACTGTCAAATGGTGCAACCACTGTGGAAGGCAGTTTGGCGGTTCCTCAAAAAGCTGAATATAGAATTGCCATATGACCCAGCAATGCCGTTGCTAGGTATCTACTCAGAGGACTTAAGGGCAAAGACACAAACGGACATTTGCACACCAATGTTTATAGAAGCATTATTTACAGTTGCAAAGAGATGGAAACAGCCAAAATGTCCATCAACAGACGAGTGGCTAAACAAACTGTGGTACATACATACGATGGAATATTATGCAGCTCTAAGACAGAATAAACTTATGAAGCATGTAATAACATGGATGGACCTACAGAACATTATGCTGAGTGAGACTAGCCAAAAACTAACAGACAAATACTGTATGGTCTCACTGATATGAACCGACATTAGTGAATAAACTTGGAATATGTCATTGGTAACAGAGACCATCAGGAGATAGAAATAGGGTAAGATAGTGGGTAATTGGAGTTGAAGGGATATGGACTGTACAACAGGACTGGATACAAAAACTCAGAAATGGACAGCACAATACTACCTAACTGTAATGTAATTATGTTAAAACACTGAATGAAGCTGCATGTGAGAATGATAGAGGGAGGAGGGCTGGGGACATAAATGAAATCAGAAAGAAAGATAGATGTTAAAGATCGAGATGGTATAATCTAGGAACGCCTAGAGTGTATAATAATAGTGAGATGTGTAATGTACAAATTTTAAAAATGTTTTTGCATGAGGAAGAACAAAGGATTGTCATTATTGCAGGGTGCTGAAAATAGATGATAAGTAATATTTCAAAATGTCACCTTATGTGTGAGACTAAAGCAAAAAATGTTTATTTGTTACAAAATTTATATTTTGACTAGAGCATTTCCTAATATAACTCATGTAGATAGTTTGATTGAATGTCATAAGTACTTGGAATCTCAGGTAGCACATGAGATTTTGTTGGTTTGTCCAGAGTGATGCCCCGATGAATCCCAGAATGATCTCATTAGTGACTGGAAAAGTATTTGCAAAGCCCCCTTCGGGGAATGGTGAGAGTGGGGAGAAATTCAACTTCCCCAAGTTGAATTCTTGATATTCTCACAAGCAGTGTGGACAACCAAGGCTATTGGCTGAGCCCCCAGTCTTGGGGTTTGTTCACATGAAACTTAACCCCACAAAAGTTAGGTCAAGTCTACTTAAAATTTAGGCCTAAGAGTCACCCCCAAGAGAGCCTCTTTTGTTGCTCAGATGTGGCCCCTTTCTCCAGCCAACACAACGAGCAGTCTCACCACCCTACCCCTCTCTACGTGGGACATCACTCCCAGGGGTGTGGACCTTCCTGGCAACGTGGGACAGAGATCCTGGAATGAGCTGAGACTCAGCATCAAGGGACTGAGAAAAACCCTAGAATGAGCTGAGAATTAACATCAAGAGACTGAGAGAACCTTCTCGACCAAAAGGGGGAAGAGTAAAATGAGGCAAAGTATCAATGGCTGAGAGATTCCAAAGTTGAGAGGTGATCCTGGAGGTTATTCTTACGCATTAAGTAGATATCACCTTGTTGTTCAAGGTGTAGTGGAGAGGCTGGAGGGAATTGCCTGAAAATGTAGTGCTGTGTTCCAGTAGCCATGTTTCTTGATGATGATTGAACAATGATATAGCTTTCACAATGAGACTCTGTGAATGTGAAAACCTTATGTCTGATGCTCCTTTTAGCTACTATATCAACAGAAGAGTAGAACATATGGAATAAAAATAAATAATAGTGGGAACAAATGTTAAAATAAATTCAGTTTGAAACAATGGTGAAAGCGAGGGGTAAGAGGTATGGTACGTATAGTTTTTTTTTCTCTCTCTATTATCATTTTATTTCTTTTTCCGTTGTCTTTTTATTTCTTTTTCTAAATCAATGTGAATGTACTAAAAAATGATGAATATGCAACTATGTGATGATATTAAGGATTACTGATTATATATGTAGAATGGAATGATTTTTAAATGTTTTGTTTGTTAATTTTTTTTAATTAATAAAAAAAAAAGAATGTATCACTACGAAGGTACCACTAGAACAAAACGCAAACCTACCTAAATCTATGTTTTAAAAAAAGGAAAAATGGGTACGAGGGTAGTTCACTGGTAGAATTCTCACCTGCCACGCAGGAGACCCAAGTTCAATTCCCGGCCCGTGAACTTCCCAAACAAATAAATAAAACAAAACAAAGCCAACAAAAACAAACAAACAAAAATTCAACAGATGGTGCTGCAATCATGGGATACTCACATAGAAGGAGAATGAACTGTGACCCTGCCATACAGCATTCAAAACAAAGGCAACCATTTGTGTGGTAAAGAACACAAAAACAGTAGATCTAATACATAAATGACACATCAGATAGAGGAGCACCTAGCTGACTTGATCATGGAAAATAAAAGCAATTGTACAAGCACAAAATGTAAGAAATAACACTGTTTTAATAACCAATCCCCCAAAAATAAAAATCCTGAACTGTCATAGGAGAATACTTGCAACTTCTATACAAACACATTAGAGAACCGTGAAGTAGAGAATATCGTATGAAATTAGGGTTCTCCAAAAGTGACCCTATTGGATATAAAACATTTAAATAGAGTAATGTTAAAGAAGTTTGAAAGTTATCAAGGAATTACCCATGAAAAGATCAGGTCCTGATAATTTCACAGGGGAGATTTTACCAAGCTTTCAAAGACGAGATTGTTCCAAAACTACAGAAATTTCTTCTATGTGTAGCAATTAAACACACACAATCTTTTATAATTGCAGGAAGATTATCACAACCCATCTGTCACGGCCAGAACCTAAGTACCTACCTTTTCTGAAGTTAATGTAAGTCTGGGGGGGTGGGGGAGGGGGAACCAGAAATGTTAAAACAATCAGCAAATCTCTGAGTCAAAATGCCACCTTAAAAAAAACTACAATTGGCAAAATTATTTAATAGGTGAAGGTGAAAAACAGCATTAGCATCTGGCAGAAATGCTTATTTTCAAATTTAGTAAAAGAAACCCTGTTTAAAAAATATTTTTGCTCCACTAAATCTCTATCCAGTGTCATAAATTCATTGTTAAAAAATAAAGACCGGATAATTAATTTCAAAACATTCTCCAACTTATCCACATATTTTACACATCTGTGATATATTTTATTAAAATCTGGACTTTCATCCCAGACGATTAGAATGAAACACTATTTACTGACACGAACAATAACTCACTTTTACTTTTCCTAATGCCTATACGTTAAAAAGCCATAATAAGAGCAGAATGAAGGCCACTGCGAACGGCTCAGGGGCGTCAGGGTGAACCCGCAAACCTTTGCTAAGAGAGAAGTGGCAGGGGTTGGGGAGTCAGGCTCCTGGGTTCGCATCCTGGCTGGCCCTCGTCCTGAGCCTGCCCAGGTGACTCACCTGACGTCCTGAGGTGTGCACCTGTGGTAGCCACGCCTCCCTCCCGGGCTGCTGTGAGAACGGATGAGACGATGCAGTATAAATGCTCCCAGAACAGTGTCTGGCATGCAGCACATTGCACCCCATTTTCTTCTACTCAGATGTGGAGGCTCCAGCCGGTCTGCTCTCACCTGCGGGCAGCCCCAAGCCACCTTGGGGGAGCACGTGTCCTTGCACCTGACGGCGAATGTCCCAGGGGCATGAAGTGGCAGCTTGACGGAACTGCTCCCAGGCGGCAGGCCAAGGGTTGAAGGTGCTTCAACTTGGAAGATCGGTGGGCGGCCCCAGGAGTAGGAGGGCCGTCTCGGGGGTCTCAGCTGAGCTGCCGCCCCCGAAGGATGAAGCAGGGAGCACCGCTTGTCTGAAGAGGTGTTGCTGTCCCCTGGGCAGGACCAGGAGATGGAGACGAGAACTGCACTCCACGCTGCCGCCGGCTCGCCCCCCGACCTGGAGCTGGTCAGCCCCTCCAAGGGCCCCGGCACCCACACCCCTAGATTAGTGTGGTCAGAGAAGCGTGAGCCCCCCTGGTTCTGACGCTCTGTGGTGCTCACGCGGGACTCATGGCAAAGGTCCCCCAGCTCGGTCAGATGGACGATGCTGAGTTGGAAACCATTCGCTACAAGAATTTCTTCCTTTGTCGGAAAGGACCTGCTGGTCAGAGATTCCTCAGGCTCTGGGTGTTATCGGGATCCGCGCTGCTGGCTTAGCCGGGAAGTCCTGGCTGCATGGAGCCCTGGGCTTGAGTCCTTACACCCTTTCTTTGCCTAATACCAGCCCTGTCTGCCAAGGTCGCCCTGAAGCTCAGAGAGAGGGACCTAGGTGGCCTGATGGCACAGGCAGAGGGAAGATCATCAGAGAAATAGGTACCTATCATCCTTCCCATGGAGCAATTTGCATTTTGGAAGACAGTATATACTTCTTTGATGTGTGAATTTTCTTTATAAAGCTGCTTTGAGAGACACCAATAAGAGCCTTGCTGACTTGGAGAGCCGTGCCTGGCATCCAGGTATCTCAGGAAATAATCTGTGTTCAAAAATAATCCTCAGCTTTGAAATCTATAAACTCCCCAGCATAACGACGATCCATGGGAGAATCTCCCAGGACACCTTAGCACACAAATCTTGGGGTGATTCATAGCTGGGGATTTGGGGAAACTAAGTCGCATGATTCCAAAGAGGTCTGTTACGCACTGCTCTGTAGGTTCTACAGGGTACTGTGTCTAATTTATGGAAAGAAGTGCTGCCGGCTGAAGGAATGAAAACCAACACGCCAGCACAAGTGCATCAGTGCATCAGGGGGAGAGCAGGAGACTCCGCACCCAGGCGGCAGGACCTAGGGGAGGCGCAAGTCCGGGCGACCAGCCCCTCGGAGCTGGCCTCACGTCAGGTACGTTCAGGGGAAGCTGGCGGGCTCCCAACTGATGCCCTCGCCTCTGTAAATGTCAGCATTTTAGTTTGCAAGGTGGATGCAGAATGTCGGCTGTCAAAGAAGAAACTACCAACTTTCTTGTAAAAGATACAACATGGATATGAGAATTTAGCATTGGCTATCTTTTGGAAATCAGTGCAGCACATCAGAGAATTTGAAAATCATCTTTTGCCATTTAAATGGTAAATCTAGAGGGCGCCATAAAACGCTTACCTGTGTGTTTGTGACGAGGGGACTGCTAAAATTAACTCTGTGCCCAAAAGCTAGCTGCTTTAGCGAATGCAGTGGGAGCTGCCGTTTTAAAACAAGTTTTACAATTATGAAAAGGGTGAAGGACGCGTGTCATGCAGCCCCCACTCCAGACACCTGTGCAGACGCCCCTCTCCTCTAATTTGCATGACAGTCACCTTGAAATTAAGCCCGGACTTGACTATTTCTCTGCTACAGGATCTCGGCCGATCCTCTTTGGTGCCATGTAGCCCAGACCTGTTTATTAAGCAGCACTCACCAGTGTGTGGCCATAGCTGCCTTACTGCATTTGCAAGGCTGCAGCTAAAATTGAACACGGCCTCTTCTAGAGATCTTACTAAAGAACAAATGACGCTCATTAAAGATAAGACGCTAGGAGCCAGACATGTTTATCCTGCTACAGGCCAGTTCCCAAGCTCACAGCCTAAGAGTTCATCATGCGTCTGCAGGGGGGTGGGGGGCAGGTGGCCCCTGGATGCAGGGGGTGACAAGGCCAACCCCCCTTCCTCCAGGAGCTCTCGGTGATTCGGGAGCATGACATGGGAGGGCTGCGGGGGGAGAGGACACTGTAAAATAAGGTAGCTTTACTTCTGCAGCACCCACTCTCCCTACACCGTTTCAGGGAATGGTGACCAGTGTCCAGAACCAAAGTGCCAGGGCTAAGACTTGAGTTTCAAAGAGCATTTCCTAAATTCCAGATGTGACAATACTCGGAAAGCAAGTGCTTTTGATTTTTATGACAAAAACTTGGCTGAGAGAGGAGCCTCCTGGCTGCGCTCCCGCAACTAGCCCAGTCTGAAGTGTAAAGAAGCTGGCATGGAAAAGTGCTGCGTGGAGGTTTTACAGAGTGGGGAGGACAAGAGCACGGGGGACGTGCTGACCCCGGGAGGGACAGCCCACCACGGGCAGCTTCACGGTGGCTGGCTGGCCCCGAGCCGAGGAACGCTGGCAGCCCCCCCAAAAGGCCCAGAAACGGAGTCTCCCAGCTCTCCATAAAGGAGTGCGGTCCCGCCTATGCCTTGATTTTAACCCAGCGACACCCATTTTGAACTTGTGCAGATCTGTAAGATAATACATCGATGCTGTTCTCAGCCCCTGGGTTGGTGGAGATTCGCTAAGGCAGCCACGGAAAGCGGAAAGCGAGCACCTACAGGGAAAGGCCGGCATCTGAGACCCTGCCGAGAAGTGCGGCCTCTGCGAGCTGAAGCAGCCGCGCTCAGCCCGCGGCACACAGAGCCTTCGCTGGGGCATCTTCCTGTTCAGTGCTTCCTCGGTGAAAGGTTTAGGAGGCGACAGGGTGAGAAAGAAGGAAGGCAGACTGGGGAATTTAAAGCTGGCGGGTTTACTTCTGCGCTCCCAGGCAGAGCCCACCTAACCCAACAGGGAGGGAGAGGAGCCTGCGCCTGGGTGATGGCATGGGCAGTTTTTAAGCAAGCGGGTCAGGTGAACTCCGGAAGGGGCGGTTCCGGAAGTCATGTTGGGGGGGGCACAGCTTTCCAAGCTCCAGTTGCGGTGTCCCTCCCGGTTCCCCCGACCTAACCCTCGGGTGAGCGCTGTTGGGGAAGCAGCGAGCTGAGGCAGGAGGGGTTCCAGCAAGGGGGGCAGGCATGGGGCTTCCTCACTGATGAAGTCACAGCAGAGCAGACGAGAGGAAGGCGAGAATGAGCACTGCCGCCCCTGGGGAGGGGATGCAAAGGCCCGGGGGCAGGGGTGTTCTTGGACTGTTCAAGAAAGGGGAAGCGTGTGCTGTTTTACTCTCAGCTGTAACCCGAGAGCCTTGAACAGTGCGTAGCTCATCGCAGGAGACAGTTAGCATTTCCTGGATAAATAAATGGAGTCTCATGTACTCAGTAATCCTCTGCCAAATGAAATGAATGCGTTCTGCCTTCTAGATAGAGAAATTATTATGGAAGATACGGACAATCCTTGTCTGAAAGTCTTGAGAGCTAACGAGAGAGGCGGAAAGGCTTAGGTGCGGTGGGATGGAAAGCGCCAGAGGAGCAGACACTGTTTCCCGAGTCACCCACAGCGGGCAGGCATCCGAGGGGAGTTCCCGCAGTCCCAAGATTACCAAAGCCGGTGGCAGTGACTGTGAAGGAATTAAGATAAGATCGTGTTAGTCTTTCTGCTGAGAAATCCAAAAAAAAACACAGGGGCAGGCAATGCAAGCCGCTGCGCCTCGGAGCTCGGGGGCAAGTGCTGGGCAGGGCTGGCGCAGCGGTGCCGGGAAACACAGGCCGTGCGCCCTCGCCTGCTCATCTCCGACCTCTGGGGAAATTGAGTTTCCTCGTGCCTATTTGGAAATACACAATTCAGAAAAGCAATTCCAGCAGTATTTACAGATGTCAGCTGTCTGACTCACTGGCCTCCTTCAGCTCAGAAACGGCTTTGTGCCATGACCGAGCGCTGAGATTGGCAGGGGAGCCTTGTGTACCCACCCCAAGACAGAGCTACGCCATGCTTGTTCTTTAAGTGCATTTCAGGAGCAAAAGTTTATTTCCAAGTGTGTAACTAGAGTTCTGATAGTGGAATTTTCCCTCCAACCTCCTGCACAGATACTTAAGTATACTTTTGAAAGAAAAGCCAATGTAACTAAGCGTTGCAGATCCATTTGCATAGGTTATCAGTTAGGAAGGGGAAAAAATGGAAAGCGAGGTGAAAGTGGAAAACCGTTCATCATCGTCAGCCCGAGGGGCTGCCTCTCCCTGCGTGGGCGTCACTGTCACTGAGAGCCCAGGGGGCTGGGAGCACCGCCGCGGAAGAGCCCCGTGTCCTCAGGGGCAGCGTGTGGCTGGGGGGTTCTGGGCTGAGAAGCAGCCCCACGGCAGCGCTCAGAGGATCATGGAAAGGCCGCCCGGGGCCAGCCCCTGCCTGCCGCCCTCAGGAGTCCCCGTGGCTGCGGCGGCCCACCATCGGGCCAGGGCCGGGTCAGCGCAGCCCCGGGCGGCTCCCGGGCGGGTCCCCCTCGCCTCTCCCAGCCTCAGGCCGACCCAGCGCTCCTGGGCGTGGCTGCTTGGCTCCAGCCCCCGCCGGGGCACACTGTCCCCCCTCTGTCCTGAGCTCCCTCTCCTTCCTCTTCAACGTGCACTCGCCATCGGGTTCAGGCCTCAAGCAGGTCACCAAGGCCATTTCCTCCTCTCAAAATCCTTCACGTGCTCTCCGCTGCAGGGATCCTTTTCTCCAACAACGTGGGGGCATCAGTCCCATCAGGTGGGACATGGCCAACCCCACCTGGGCACGTGGGGGTTCAAATTGCGTGCCCTGCTTTGCACGTGTTCTTGGTCCTGGTCGGCATTCTGGAGGGTGGGAGGGGTGAGTGGCCCCACGGCAAATAGGAACTTTCAAGGGGTGACTCCAGCTGGCAAGGGGTGGGGGGACTACATCCGGTTGGGGATTTTTTTGGCATGGGCAGGCACTGGGAATCAAACCCGGGTCTCCAGCATGGCAGACTAGAACTCTGCCGCTAAGCCACCATGGCCTGCCCCAGCCAGTTGGTTTTTAGCCTGGGCCCTGGGGTTTTTCATGAACAGAGCAAAATCAAATGGAGGGAGTGGCCATGGGAGCAGCCAGAAGCCAAGGGAGGAAGGAGAAGACGCCACCAGGTGCTCTGCCATTGGAGGGAAAAGCCAAGGAGCCCCAAAGGTCATGGGCAGCCAACAGAGAGCAACCCCAGGGGAACCCAGGGCCCAGCCTCCAACACCATGACCAGGAGACACCTGTGGTCTTGCCAGCCCAGGAACTAAAACAGGGGCTGCCCACACCACAGCACCTTGTGGCCGTCGCATGCCGTGCGGAGATGGTGGCCACTGAGCTGCACGGTCCTTCCAGCCAGGGACGCTCCCAGCCCCTTGGAAGGAGGAAGCCATGCCCCATCTTCACATCCATAGGTGTGTGTGGGGAGGAACAGAGCGGCCCCTGCCAGGGACTCACCCCAGGCTGCACCCCGGCTCCCAGCAAGGTGGGTCACGCTCTGCTCTCAGCTTGGGTCACCTGGCCGGACGTCCTCGCAGCCAAGGTTCCTACCGCTCACTGGGAGAAGCGATTCCTGTGGTGAGCTCCTCGCTGCACCTTCTTGAACAGGTTTTCATTCGTCATCCACAGACTCTGGGCTGCCTGCCTGGTGCCTGGGCCGGGGTGGACAGGTGAGTGGGAGAGAAGGACACCCAACGGGAGCGCGTGCATCGCTACAGAGTGCAGATGAGGGGAGGAGGGGCCGCCGGAGCTCTCGGGGCCCAACCTCTCGGCCCGGCCCTAGCCCACCGCCCAGGGCTTCCCCTTGGCCAAGGCACCCTGCCTTGGGGCAGGTGGATGAGCCCCCAGCCCCTGCTCCTCAGGGGCTCAAGGCGGGCCCCTCACCAGGGCCAGTGCACAGCGACCGGGGCCAAATCCCGCTGCAGCCCACGGGAAAGCACGAGCCCCATTGTTGACACATTGTCTATGGCCGTCTCCATGCGCAACTAAGCAGGTGGCTGCCCCAGAGAGCCTTCTATTGGCCAGCCTGAAGTGGTTACCACGTGGCTGTCACAGGGGGAGTTTCCAGTCCCGGAGCTCCGCCACCCTGGGCGCCGGCTGCAGGACTCAACCCGCAGTGCCCACCTGCCATGGACCCCTGGGGCCTGGCTCCTTGCTGCCGTGTCTCAGCTCCCCAGGCCCATCCCGTGGTTCCAGGACCCCCTCTCAAACTGTATGCTCCCAAATCTGTGCCTTGGGGTCTGCTTCCCGGGGAGGCCCAAGAAGACCCCTGGGGAGTTAGGGTGCAGCCCAGGGACTCACAGAGGGAGCCTGGGAATTCGGGGTCCTGCAGAGCAGGCGGCCGTCAAGGCAGGGAGCACAGTGCAGAGGCCCTGTGGGGGGCGAGGCTGTGGCCGTGCCTGGGGAGTGGGAAGTGAGGACGGAGGGTTGCCCTGGGGGAGTGAGGAGGGAGGGGTGTCCGGGGGGAATGAGGAGGGAGGGGTGCCCTGGGGGGCAGTGAGGAGGGAGGGGTCTCCTAGGCTTGGGAGTGGCAGAGGGTCAAACCCCAGATGTCTTGGGGGTCAAGTACTTGCCGGGACCTGAGGCCTTCTCAGCCAGGTAATGCTTGTAGAGACCCCAACTTCTGTCCGGTGGGAGCGCAGAGTGGTGCAGCCACTCTGGAAGCCGGTCGAGCAGTCCCTGAAAATGCTGACTGTAGGTGCGCCACCTGGCCCAGCCTTGGAGCTCCTGGTATTGACCCAAAGGAGCTGACAGGGTTTGTCCATGCGCGAACCTGCCCATGAATGGCTATAGCAGCTTTGTTCATAGCTCCCCCAAATTGAAAGTAACAAGGTGCCTTTCCCCAGGTGCCTGGATGGAGATGCTGTGGCATGTCTGTGCGGTGGAATATTATTCAGCCATGAAGAGAAATGAACCAGCAACCACAGACAGGAACGGAGGAAGCTCAGATGCACATTGCTGAGGAGAGAAGCCGGCCTGAAAAGGCTGCGTGATGTGTGGTTCCAACAACGTGGGAAAGGCAGACCTCTAGAGAAGTAAAGGGATCGATGTTTGCTGGGGGGAGGCAGGCTGTAGGTGGGCCACGGGGGGCTTTTAGGGCAGTGGAACAATTGTCTGCCGCTAGAGCGGTGGGCACCCGCCATGACTGATCTGTTGAAACCCACAAAGCTGCAAAGGTGCAGAGCGAACCCCAGTGTTAATCTCAGGCGCTAGGTCTTAACTGTGTATCAATACTGGTTCATTGGTTGTAGCAAACGTGCAACTCTAAAGCAAGGTGTTGATGAAGGGAAAGCTGCATGGGAAGAGGACACTCTGCACTTCACACAGCTTGTTTCTGTGAACCTGAGACTGTTCTAAGAAACAAAGTCTCCTGAATTTAAATAACAGATGAAGGCTGAAGCTCCCAGACCGCCCGCCTGTGGGTGGGAGAGCTCCCGGGACGTGGCACACCCCCCGGAGGGGACTTGTAGGCCTGTGTTGGGTGGTCCCTTCGTCCCCTCTTCTGCCTCTCTCTAGGGACAGCCGAGGCGGCCACCGACCACACACGCTTCTCCGAGTCCTCAGAAAACAGGAACCCAAGGGTCTCCGCAACCAGCCTAGGTGGCTTCGCTCTTTCCCCCTTCAAGCGCCCTGAGGACGGGCTCCTCTGTTCCTCCGTCCAGCCGAGAGCCCTGGCTGGGAAGTCCCCTCAGCTGCCGTTGGCCGATATTCGCCTCGTGGGCACAGGTAGCTTTCTGCCAGCACACCTGGCCGCTGCGCACACGTCGCTGCAGCTTGGGTCTTCCGATTCCATTCTGAAAGAACTGCAGAGCCCTTCTCCAGCTCATGCCCTACAGAGTCAACACAGCAGCCCTGAACAGGGAGCCCGAGCTTTATGAAATTACCAATTTTCTGGCTTTGCAAATCCCAGCCTTTTGTAGGGCAGCTGCAAAGCTCCGCAGACTTGGCCTTCACAGGGGTGAAGTGACGATTTCCCCCACAGAGCAGAACTCTGGTCCACGCACTGATGCCAGCACAGCTGCCCCGGCCTTTTGCTCGGTTCTTGGGCCCCTGAGAGGTCCCCGCTTTTCCAAAGGAGACCACCCTGCCCCACACCACCCTCAGAAGGCCTTCAGCAGCAGCTTGGGGTGGGAAGGGGCAACTCTGCTCAAAGGCTGAAGTCTGGAGAGAGTGAACTTTGAGGTATAAAAGCAGCATTTTCATGAAAAAAATAAGATGAAGGCTGACAGGACCACCACCAGGTCCTGTCTGCGTGGAGAGTAAGTCTATCCCCATAGAGCCCCCAGTGCCTCCAGGAGGGTAAGTCTATCCCCATAGAGCCCCCAGTGCCTCCAGGAGGGTAAGTCTATCCCCATAGAGCCCTCCAAGGGGCTCTGTGCTTCCCACAGAACGAGCGTTTATGATTTCAGGACCTAAGACCCCGTCTGCTCCCGATGCCAGCCAGGCCTGGCCTGGGGGCATATCAACCCTCCCGCGCTCACCTGCCACTTCCCAAGTGTCTTCCCCGGGGAGGGGAAGGGCAGCAGGGGGAATGCTGATCAGAGCCCTTCTACTTGTGGGGAGGGAAAGCCCGGAGGCAGCTCTTAAGTATTTTTTTCAAAGGATTGTTTGTTGTTGTTGTTTTTTAATCATTTGAAGCCTGTCTTCTGGGGAACATAGGTTTGAGTTACTCCGTGTTGAAGGATTAGCGTTTCCTGCTTTCTGTCAGCTGATAATCAGCGCAGGTGACACGGGGTGTCAGCAACCTGACCTTAATGTGAGCAGACCTCCCCCTCGCCTTGCCCAGCACTGAAGTGCCTGCTCTGCAGCCTCCGGCCAGCCCTGCTACCCCATGATGGATGGGAAGGAGCCCTGAAAGCCACACCAGTCTCCCCACCCCTGCAGCTCCAGGCAGCAGCCGGTGGCAAGCAGCTCGTGACAAGCTCCGGGGCAGTGTGGACCAGGAACTCTCTGTCTTCAGTTCTGAGCATTCCTTTGATCCTTTTGATGCGTGTCCTTAGAAGTATGGCTGATTATTAACGTACTTCGTTCCTTGCTTCCTGTTATGAGATAAAGAAACGTTGAAAATATCAACTTCCACGTAAAGTCAAAGAGATCCACAGTCCTGTAATGTTAATTAAGGACATCCTGAGTTAATCATTTCAAATTTTAAAAGGAGAAGCTGCATACTTTGTCCTGTGCCCACCTGACTTTGGTACCTATGCCAGGTGAGTGAAAAGAATGTACAAAGTGTGTGTGCTGTGTGCACATGTGTGTGCATGCAGCTCAAAGCAGCGGAAAGAATGTTCTAACATGTATGTGCTGTGTGCACTTGTATGCCAGTAGTGAAAAAGATGTACAAAATGTGCAAAAACTTGTACTGTGTGCATGCATGTGTGCAAGCAGTGAAAAGGATGTGTAAAAGTGTGTGTGCTGTGTGCAAGCATATGTGCATGTAGTGAAAAGGATGTACAAAAGTGTGTGAGCTGTGTGCAAGCATGTGTATGTACAGTGAAAAGGATGTACAGAAGTATGTGGGCATGCACCTGTTTATGTGGGTCAGTGGGGGAGGTGTGTGTCTATCCATCTTCAAGAATATATGAAATCAAAAAAAAAAAGAATATACACAATGGCCATTGACTAGGAATGGCCAGAGTCTGACGGGCTTCGTGGTGCTGTTGTTTTGGACCTGAGCTGACCGAATGGTGACGGCTGCCCCACTGAATGCTGCTCCCAGATGCTGAGAGCCAGAGTTTGCTTAGTCCAGACCTTGAGTCCGGTGTGGGCACACAGAAAGCACCAAATGCAGACGAGGGAGCAGCGCCGACGACATCGCATATGACAAGCACATGCAAAGCACAGGTGTGGGGTCGGGTGTGAACACTTTCAGGCGGCAGTTGTGTTAAACCCTCGACCTGAGACCAGGGCTTGGAACTGAACAGAAAGCTGACAGGGAGCAGGGGAATGCCTCTCTCAGACTTGAGGGGTCTAAAAGTGCTCAGCTCAACCTCTGGTACTTTAAACATGTGCTAGAAATAATACTGTTTTAAACTTTTCTCTGGTTTTCCTAAGTAGGCCATTTTTTTAGACAACTTAGTGGAAAAATTGAGCAGAGGATCTGATGGGGTGTGGTTAGTGAGCAATACTGGCGCACTCTTACTCACTGAAGTCCATCGTGTGTTCACACATCCATGCTTCTCCTCCCCCTCTCAGTATCTCACCCAGGTTCCCCAGGACACTTGGTCGCAGCTCCCCTGTCCCCTCTCAGCTGTGATAGCTCCTAAGCCACTCTTGTTTTTGATGTTCTGCACAGATGGAAAGGGTGCTGCTGAGGTATTTTGCAGGGTGCCCCTCTAGCGGAATTTATGTGGTGTTTTTCTCGTGATTGGATTAGGGTTATGGGTTATTGAGAGGAAGCCCACACAGGTAAAGTGCCATTTTCAGCACATCGTATCAGGGGATTATATTAACTTCCTGGAGATGCTGTAACAAAACACCCAAGCCAGGAGGCTCAAAACAACATAAAGCTACTCCCTACAGGACCAGAGGCTACAGCTCTGAAAATGCATCAGCAGGGCCATCCTGTCCCCAAAGGCTTGAGGGCGGGCTCGTTCCTTGCCTGTTCCACTCCTGGTGGTGGCATTCCTTGGTGTGCCTTGGTTTTTGGTTGCACCACTCCAATCTCTGCCTTCACCTGGCCGTCTTCTCTCTGTGTTCTCAGTCGCTGTGTCTCTTCTCCTCTTCTTATGAGGGCACCAGTCCTATTGAATTAACGATCTCTCCTACCCCAGCGTGACCTCATCTTAATGACCTCTGCATCTCATCTGAAATGAACCTACTTCCAAATAAGGTCACTGTTCTAGTTTGCTAGCTTCCAGAATGCAATATACCAGAAACGGAATGGCTTTTAACAAGAGGAATTTAATATGTTGCTAGTTTACAACATAAATGCCGAGAAAATGTCCCAATTAAAACAAGTCTATAGGATGTCCAATTTAAGGTATCCAGGGAAAGATACTTTGGTTCAAGAAGGCTGATGACATTCAACATTTCTCTCTCAGCTGGAAGGGCACATGGCGAATATGGCGGCGTCTGCTGGCTTTCTCGTGGCTCTACCAAAAGGGGTTTCTCTCCAAAATGTTTCCTCTTTTTTAGGATTCTGGCAAGCAACTCCGCCTTCAGTGGGTGGAGACACACCTCCATGAAAATCATCTAATCAGAAGTTACCACCCACAATTGGGTGGGGCACATCTACACGGAAACAATCAAAATGCTCCCACCCAGCAGTATTGAATGAGCATCAAAGGGCATGGCTTTCCTGGGGTCCATCACAGGTTCAGACCGGCATAGTCACATTCTGGGGGACTGAGATTTAGGACTTCAAGATCCCTTTTGGGGGGACAAAATTCAACCCATCAGTCAACATGATTCAGAGCAGTAGATGTTGGTCTTGTTCACCTGGCCAAGGTCATGTGGTTGGGCTTCTTTGCAGTCAAGTTACTTTCCCCCTGCCCTTTCCAGAGGCCTCAGAATGAAGAGTGGTCCACCATCAGCAAACGGGGATCTGTGCTACTAAACCAGTTGAAATTCTTCAGTATGAGAGATTTGTCTCTTCTCCCCATTTATGAATTTATTCAATCATTTATTTATATCTATATGGATTCATGGATCTTTATTTTAAACTCTGAGCTATAATCCACTACTACTTAATCTGTATTTTTGTTTACATTGTCCCAGTTTGGGCCATTGGGAGCAATTTCAGTTGCTCCTGTACCTTTTGACATAACCCTATCAATATGGAGAGTTGGGTGCTTCTTTCCTTCCTGACCCTAAAAGATGCTCCAGGCTCATCTTGTATATTTCCTGTCTTAGCCCTAGAATCAGCCATTTCTCCAAGGAGTCTTGGTCTTTTGTCGGAGAATAGTATGAGAAACCAATTTCTGGCTGTAGGTGTATTTGTTGTTACTGGGGTACTACTTCTTTTAGGTTCACATTTCCTGACAGAGCAGGGAAATGTGTATGTGTGTGTGCATGCACATGTGTGTGTTTCCACATGTAAATCATCAGGAGCTACATTAAGTTAATCATGGGTTCCTGCTGTTGTCCCCAACACTAAGCCATTACAATATGGGTCACTCTAGTCTCCTACCCTTGAATACCTGTGAATTCCCACTCTAACAGCGAGAAATCTGACCCCTACCATCCACTATCCAACTCCGTATGTATTCAGCTCCAGCACACGTGCGTAGCAATATCAGCCTGGCACCCCAGTGGAAAGTGGCTTTATCCCCCTGAGCCAGTGCTTTTGCCTTTAGTCTTACAAATTCCAGTCATTTCCCAAGTTACCTAGGTCAGCAACATTTTCCCCATCTCCCTTTGGTGAGGCATTTGTTATAAAATTAGAACTCTTGTCATAATCTCCATTCCATCCTGAAATTCCCCCAATCTCCTAGTTTTTTTTAAGAAATTGATTTGCACGCATCAAGGTTGTCTTTGAGCTATACAGTCTTATGGGCTTCAGCAAATGTGTATCATTTATCCACGATTATAGTTTCGCATAGAATATTACTCTACTTCAATTATTCAACCTTTGCTTTTCACCCTAAACCCCTGGTAACCACTGACATGTTTACTGCCTCTTTACTTCTGCCTTTTCCGGAGTGTAATATAATGAGAAATATAGGGTTTGTAGCCTTTTCAGACTGGCTTCTTTCACTTCACAGCATGCATTTAAATGTCCCCCATATTTTTCGTGCCTTGATAGCTCATTTATTTTTATCACTGAATAATATTTCATTGTATAGATATATCAGAATTTGCTTATCCTATTAAAGGGCATCTTGGTTGCTTTCAGTTTTGGGGCAACTATAAATAAAACTATTAACCTTGATGTGCAGGTTGTTCCACAGTCTCTCAATGGCATTTGGTGTCATCAGGGCACTGGATGTTACCAGTCCAGTGGATGTGCAGTGGTGTGCATTGTTTTAACTGGAAATTTCCAAAGGACGGATGATGTTGATCGCCCTTTCGTAAGCTTAAACTACCTATATATGTTGTTGGAGAGATGTCTGTTCAGATCTTGGGATCACTTTTTCCAAATATTTTCTGCCAGTCTGTGGTTTGTCTCTCAGTCTCTTTGTATTTCACAGAAAATAAAAGTTCAATTCTAATAAATCCTAACATTGTTTTTCTTTTGTGGATCATGCTTGTGGTATTGAATCTAAAAGCTCATTGCCAAACCCAAAGTCACATAGATTTCTGCATGTTTTCCTCAATAAGTTTAATAGGATTACATTTTATATTTAGGTCCATGACTCATTTTGGATTAATTTACTTGAAAATGGTAAGGTCTGTGTTTAGGTTTGTTTGGGGCAGATTGAGAGCCATGTGTTCCAGCACCATTTGTTGGGAAGACCCTTCTTTCTCCATTGAATTACCTTTGCTCCTTTGTAAAAAGTTGGGTCACTGGGTGGGTCACGTTCTGAGCCCTCTGATTTGTTTTGTGTCCCATGTGTCTATAAGCTTTCTGTTTTGATCAGGGTAGCTTTATATTAAGCCTTGAAACCATGTAGTGTCTGTACTTTGACTTGTTCTTCAGTATTGTGTTAGCTCTTTCATTTTCCATACAAACTTTAGAATCGATCTGTCCATATCCACAAGGCAGCCTGTGGGACTCTGCTTGGAGGTCCACTGACCCTCCAGATCAGGCAGGTAAGAACTGACACCTGAACAAAACAGAGTCTTCTCATGGCTGAAACCAGAATTCCACCATCATTGGATTTCCTTCCATCTTCTTTGAATTTCTTTGTTCATTGTAACTTTTCACTTACAGATCCAGTATATATTTTATTAGATTTGTACCTAAATATTTCTTTTGTTGTAGTTGTTTTGTAAATGTTATCCTTTGTTTTTCATTTCACATTCCAGTTACTCATTGTGGGTATATAGAAAAGGAATTTACTTTGTTTATACTGATCCTGTATTCTCTGATCACACTATGCTTGCTTATAAGTTCCAAAAGAATTATTGTTAATTTGTTGGGATTTTCTACATAGAAAATAATGTCATCCATGGACAAAGATCTTTTTTGTTTCTTTCTCAATTTTTATAACTGTTTTTTCCTTTTATTGTCTCTTCTTGTCTTATTGTGTTAGCTAAGGATTCCAATGTGATGTTTACTAGGATTGGTGAGACTGGACACCCTTGTCTCATTCCCAGTCTTAGAAGGAAAGTATCTAGTTTCTCACCTTGAGTATACTACCAGGTTTTTTTTTTGTATGTGTTCTCTATTGAATTGAAGAAGTTCTCCTCTATTCCTAGTTTGCTGAGATTTTTAATCATGTATAGATGTTGGGTTCTATCAAATGCTTTTTCTGCATCCTTTGATGGGATCATATGATTTTTCTCCTTGAGGCTGTTTACAAGATGGATTACATGAACTGGTGTTTGAGTGTTGGTCCCGTCTTCCATACCTGGAATAATTCCCACATGGCCATGACAGATACATAATTGGACTCAGCTTGCTTTTATGTCGTTCTGGATTTCTAAAATCTGTGTTCATGAGAGATATTGGTCTGTAGTTTTGTTTTCTTGAAATATTTTTGTTTATTTTGATATCTGGGTAATGCTGACATCACAGAATGAGTTGAAAAGTGTTCCCTCAGCTTCTGTTTTCTGTAAGAGATTGTAGAAAATCAGTGTAATTTTTTCTTTAAATGTTAGAATTCACCAGTGAAACCATCTGGGCCTAAGGCTTTCTGTTTGGAAGATTATTCATTAATGATCCATTATCTTTAGGAAATATGGGCCCGTTCAAATTATCCATTTCTCCTTTTGGATGTATTGATCATTTGTGTTTTTTAAGGGATTGGTCCTTTTCTTGAAAGCTATCAAGGATATGGGCATAGAACGTTCCTTTACTGTCCTTTCAATACTCATGGAAGCTGCAACCCTTCTTTCAGTTCTGATTTTAGTAGTCTATGTGTTCTCTCTTTTTATTTCAGTCAGCAGGCTAGAGACTTATCCATTTTATTGATATATTAAAAGACCCAGCTTTTAGTTTTATCAATCTCCTCTGTTGACTTCGTGTTTCAATTTCATGCTTTTCTGCTATGATTTTTTTTATTTCTTTTCTTCTGCTTACTTTTGGGCTTTTATTTATCGAGTCTCCTAAAGCAGAAGCCTAGATTATTGATTTCAGAATTGTCTTCTGTTCTCTCATGCACTTAGTGCTATCAGTTTTTCCCTGAGCACAGATTTTGCTGTACCCTACAAATTTTGATCAGTTTTCATTTTCAATTAGTTCAAAATATTTTAACATTTCCTTGAGACTTCTTCTTTGGCCCGTGTCTTACTTATGTGTGTTTAATCTCCAAATATTTGGGGATTTTTCCAGCCATCTTTCTGTCATTGCCTTCAAGCAGTCCTAGCATTTTCTTGTTGAAAGGCAGATGTGATGTATTTAGATAATAGGAACTGAGGTAAACCTTTGATGGGAGGTTTCGTAATAATCTACCTGGTTGGTGGGTCATGTTAAATGTTTGCTGATGCTGTTGGTGCCAGAGGCTTCCAGTTCCCCCAAGGCCCTGTTCTCGTGCCCCCTGTTGCCTCTGGATTTCCTTACCCTTAGGTGCATCTTCTTCATCAGGTGCAACTTCTTGACCTAATTGTATCCTGGGGTGCTTTGGAGCTGGTGAGGATGGGGGAGGAGAAGCAGGCTGTCACCTTATGGTGAGACCCCGGCATTCCATGGGCTTCTGGACTGTGACCTTCTCAAGTGTCTCTCTGCCATCTACCCCCTCCCCCAGCTGACACAGGAAGATTGGGGGGTGCAGCCATTTAATTGTCCTTCCTCTTGGGAAGGGGAAGGCTTTGGCAACAACATTTCCTGCTGGAGAGCGCCCTAGCTACAGAAGATGCCCTGGAATTATTTCAAAATGATTAATTTCCCTCCTCCCCTGCCAGACCCAGGAGAAGGTTTTTCTTGGCTGTTTCCTGTGAAAACCTGTTGGAGTTCCTAGAGGTAAAATTCATGAATGTGTGGGGCTCCCAGAGAACTGGGGTCCCTGGCAATTTTCACTCTCCTAGTAGTCTGTGCTCAGACTCCAGCAGTTCATCAAAACTACTAGCTGGTTACCTACCAGGGGTCTGGGATCTTTTCCCAGGTGAGCAGTCACAGCTGTGCCACTCTGTGCACATCTCTGCAAACTAGGGCTGGCTGTCGGCCCTGAGCTGAGTCCAAGAAAAGTCAATGATTTTCAGTTTGTTCAGAATTGTTTGTTAATGATGAAAATGATGGCTTGCAAACTTTTTATACACAAGAGCTGAAACCAAAGACCTCTCTGCTATTTTTAACTATTTTCCTGGAAAGCACCGTTGCTAAGAGATGGAGGGCCGCCACTCCTGGCCATGGCCGGGCTGACCCCCGCCTGCCCTGGGTCACTGCCAGGAGCCTTTGGTGGCCTGGCAGTTTTCACGGAACCCACAGAGGCAGGTGGCCCATTCCTGCCAGGCAGTGGCAATCGAATCAAATGTTGACCATGCCTTAAGGTGGGCTTTAGGAAACACTGCTTGATAAATGAAGAAAAGTGTTATTTAGCAACAGGGAGATAATTAGGAAGCAATTACAGAGGGCAAAAAGCAACCCTGATTACACAGGGAAACAATTAAAATGCAGTTCAAATTTATGGCCACACCCAAAGACGCCGCTTTAATGTCTACGTGGTAGTAACACATTAGAAGATCCCAATTAATGCTTAATTTGCACAATGACCTACTTTTATAGAAATATGATTGGATTTCTAATTAACATATGCAATCAGGGAAGTCTGGGCATCCTTTTCTCCTCTTGGGACCCCGAGGTAAAGCCGTAGGAGCCTGTGTTGTGTTTTCACACGGCGCCCGATGCTGCATCTCCCACTTGTTACCGGGGGGCATGTTCTGACATAAAAGCCCCCCCTGGAGACCAAGCAGCCTCCTGTCATTGCCACGCCGGCCACGTGCCCTTTGCCAGGAGAAGGATGCAGGGGGCTCCGCCCGGACCCCTCCCTGGCCCTGTACGGATGCCCAGCCTGAGCCACACTGCGGGCCTGGGGACCCCTCAGGCCTCAGCCCTCTGCCCGAGTTGCTGTCTCAGGGTGCTGAGCGGCCGTGGCCAAGCACTGCAGTCACGAGGTGTCTGAAACACCAGGACTGTGTGTCGTCTCAGCGCTGGCAGCTGAAGTCGGGTATCCAGAGTGTGTAGGGAAGAGCCCTTCCTTGTGGCTCCCAGCTTCTGCTGTTTTCCAGCAGTTTGTGACCTTCTTTGGCTTCTAGAAATATCACCTCCCAGGGTTCATCCATCCAGGGTCCAGCCACCCCTCGGGCCCCAGGAGGGCCATGCTCAGAGCGGGAGGGCCATGCTCAGAGCGGGAGGCCTCTGCAGTCATTTTTCTCACTAAAAGGGCTTTTGCACTGGAGGCTTCAGGATATTGTTTTAAAATCATCGCAATCAGGGGATTTCAGTCCTGGCTCCCCAGACCCCCTGGGAACTCCAGAGGGAGGGTCAGAAAAAAATCATAAAATAGAAAAATTCAAATAGCGTCATCCTAAATGCAGAACATGAGTCTATAATAGGGCACACATACATGTGTGTGTGCCTCTCTGTGTGAGTGAGTCTGTGTGTGTGTGTCTTTGTATTCTGTACGTGAGTGTGTGTGTGTGGTCTGGTGCCTGAGTGTGTGTGTGTGTGTGTGTGCTCCTCTGTGAGTGTGCATGTGTCTGTGCATCTGTGTGTGCTTGGATGGGAGCACGTCCCTTGGAGCTGTGCATCTGAGTAAGGCGTAGGGAGACACCCTTCGTTCCCCTGTCCTCTAGGAGGGCCTGCAGGCCTGGGTGGAGGTGCCCATGCCCTCAGGGACGGCCATCCCCGCTGCCCCCTTCCAGCTGCCAGCAGCACTCTGTCCTCTCCTCCCTTCCCCGAGTGGCAGAAGGACGAGTGTCTCGTGAGGGATGAGGAGTGATGACGCCAACGCAACAGGCCACCCGTTCCGACTGTCGTTTTTCTCATTGTTCCCTCATCGTGTACCACGTGCTGTTTAGTGTCGGTGGGGCTTACGTGGAGACACGTACTTGTCCCTCCGGCCTTCTGGAGTGTGTACAAAGTTTTATGAGGGTGAGTGTGTGTGATTATGATTTTGATAGGTGTACAATTTCATGAGGGCATGAGGTGTGTTTTTGTGTGTGTGCCTTGTGAGAGGGTGTTTGTGATTGTGTGTAATTGTGCCTGTGTGTGCGTGCGTGATGTGTGTGTGTGCATTTTGGGAGAGGGACAAGTGGGCAATGGGAGAAGGGACAGCGTGGCCAGGCCTCCGGTGGTGGCACCAGCCTGTGGTGCTGGATGGGCAAGACGGCGGTGGCCGAGGGTGGCCGCAGTGGGACTGAGAGAGGAGGCAGGTGTGTGGCCAGGGTCCAGGGGCTGGGGCGGGCCAGGGGTTGGAACCCCCAGGGGCTGGGGGCAAAGCGGCAAAGTGGGTGGCTGCAGCTGCAGCTGGCAGTCAGCTGGGCCGGGCCTGGGGGCCGAGTGGAAGCAGAAGGCCCCTTAGCTCCGGGCCCCAGGATCGGAATTGCCCGGGAGCCCCCACTCAGGACAGAGAGCGGAAGCCCGCAGAGGGCGGGACGCAGTAGGGAGCCTCCGACGGCGGGCGGGACGCAGTAGGGAGCCTCCGACGTGTGATTACCTTTCTCAAGCCCAGGCCCCATGGTGTGAGGTGAGCTATCTGTGTATGGGTTAAGTTGACATTTAATAAGACATTTTAAATTTTTACTTTAACATTTCTGTATTCAAAAATAATGCAGACATACCAAATTTGGAAATAGGTTTAAAAATCCTATTGTTTTCTCCCAGTTGCCGTTTCTTTTGTATTTTCTACAGTTCATCCATGGTGCCCACATTGCGGCGAGAGCCTTCAGTCTTGCGTTTGACGCTGTTCCCTCCCCCTGTCTCCTGCAGCCACATCACTTCTGGGTTATTTAAAAGAAGATATATAATTGTGAAAGCGTGTTCCATACAAAAATACTGAGACATGAACACACCTAATACTATGAATCTTCCAGAAAAATCTCTGTTCTCATTTTGGAATAGCTCTCTTCCGTGTTCTGTTCGTGTGTGAGTACAAAGAGGGACGGCCTAGATCTACGTCCAATTTATTCGCGTTTACATGAGACTTTACCGCATGAAAATACCATGCTGTGCTGTCACACACATGCTACATATGCAATGAATGTTCCATAATCTATTTAACAAACCCATCTTTGAGGTTCTTTTGATCTTTTAATCCCTTTCCTCCCCCCTCTCTCTCACCTCCCTCCTTCCTTCCTTCCTTTTTTCCTCCTTGCTTTCACTTGGCTGATATAATACTCTGTGATGAATAATCAGCTGTATCTTGTGTAATTGCCCAATTTTTCTTAAAAGATACCACTAAAAATGTGATTGTTAGGTTAAACGCTATGTGCATTTAAATATTTAAGGCAAATTTGTCAAACATTTATAAGACATCTGCAACCATTTGCATCCCCACCAGCAAGACATTAGCATTTTCCATGAACTCTTCAACTACAGGCGATGTCACATCCATGGTGAGTGTCAACTTGACAAGGAAGACAGCTATTATTTTAATTATTAAGATAGTTATCACTTTAATTGCTATCTTTTTTATTTCTGGAGGGGCTGAACTTGGACGGACGTGCAGGGCCGTTTCCTCGGCTTTGGTCCATCGCTCCTTGGATGGCTCCTGTGAAGGGCCGTGTGAGTGGGGGCAAAGCCTGCGTTTGGGATCCGGCAGAAGCCCGCCTGGATGCCGTGTCTCCTAAGAGCGTGAGGTCCTAGCCGCGACTTTCTCTGGGCCGAACAGCTACTTTCTAAAAGCATCATCGTGAGCATCAGGGGGGCCAGCATGTGCCGAGCATTCACATGGGGTCTATGTTTGTGTGGTTCTTGTGAAAGCATAGCACGGAACAGAATAGTCCGAAAGCCCAGGTGTACGGGGTGAAAGCGCTCAAACGTTAGCTGATACCTGTACCGCCCAGCCTGCAGACCACACCTCGCCAGAACCCAGATCACCTGCCATCGCCACCGAAGGTTAACTGTGCATGTTGTTACCTTTAGACAAACAGAGTGATAGATAGTTCCCGGTGTCTAGTGCTGCATGACAAAGCACCCCAGACTCAGCAGCTTTGAACAGCAATCAGTGTATTGCCCTCATGGGTTTGGAAGGTCAGCAGGTGGGACAAGCAGGGCTGGAATGACTCGTTTCCTGCTGTGAGTTTAGTGGCCAGAACCAGAGTAGCTGGGCTGGAGGCTGCAGGCACCAGATGCTTCTTTGTTCACACACCTGGGCAGAGAAGTCTGGGGGAGGGTGGGCTCAGTTGGGTCTGGTATTCAGAGCACCTGCTGTGGCCCCACCAGCAAGGCTGTCTCACGGCCGTGGTCCGGTGAGCGAGGCCGAACCTGCATGTTCTTAGCTGACCAAGCTTGGAAGAGATGTTGGGTGCTGGAGCATCAACTCATGCCCTTCTGGTTGAGCCATCACAAACCTGCAGAGATTCAAGGGAGGAGGCAGAGACCTTACTGCCCCCAGTCAGTGCATGACAGGCTTCAAATCTGCCTCACACAATGCGCTTCTCTTCCATTCAGCCTCGGGGCTCTGGGACCAGTGCAGCCAAGCGGTGGTGGCGAACTGATCTTTGCTCAGTCCCCTGGTAGTGGCAGTTTTCATTGCCCATGTGCAAGCATGGTTTATGCAGCCATCTGACCGCCGACTAGATCCTGGTTTGGGGGTCTATTGGAGAGCCCACTGTGCCTATCCTTATGCTTGTCTTGGATACAAGTGGGTGCACAGCTCTGCTGGCTGCATTCCTAAGAAGAGAAGAGCGGGGTGGTCAGGAATGTCTCTGAGCCTTGGTGTATGGACATGATCAGTTTCCAAATTAGCTGCACCCCTTGACCCTCCATGCAGCTGCCTGCTGAGTGCTCCAGGGCCCCTCACCTTGCTCACTGACACATGCTCTCGTCTCACCTCTAACCCACAGCCCATCTCCCGGGTGAGTTTTGGTATCACATCATGGTTTTAATTTGCATTTCCTGAGGACTGATGAAGTTGACCTCTTTTTCATGTTCTTTGGCAATTTGTATAGCCTTTTTTATAAAGTACCTGATCAATATTTAGTACATTTTTATAGGATTGTCTATTTCTTGTTGATTAGTAGAAGTTCTTGATCTATCCTAACTCTGAGTCTTTTGTCTATTGTGAATATTTCCACCTATTCTGAGCTTCACTTTTCATTTTCTTAATGGAGTCTTTGGACAAAGAAAAACTTATAATGCAGTCTGATTTATCAAGGTTTCTCTTTATGATTAGTGGCTATTGTTTGGTGCTTAAGAAATCTTTTCCTACTCCAGGGTCTTGACTGTTCCTCCTACATTCTCTTCTACAAGCTTTATTGTCTTATCTTTCACATTTACATCTCTGAGTTATTTGGAATTTGCAGTGTGTGTGTGTGTGTGTGTGTGTGTGAGTGAGGGGCAGGGAGAGAATAGCATGAGGCACGGATCCAGACCCATCTTTCCTCCTCGGGAGTTTCCGACGGGCGCATCAGTGCCCTCCAGAGCCCTCCTCTCCCCACCTTACTGGAAGCTCAGTACCTGGGTGTGTCCACCGCCAGGCTCTCCACCCGTCCCTGTATCCTGTTCCAAGACCGTCCTATCTGAATGACTGTTACTGATTATGTCTTCATGTTTTATGCGAAAATTTTAATTTTTTTCTGTATTTTCTTCTCTGGCGCTCCTTTAACTTCTATACTTTCATATAAGCTTTCGATTCATTTTGCTAATTTCCACGAAAAAACCCTGGCAGTATTTTCAAGGAGATGACATTTTGTAGGCTTCCTTGTGGCGTATTGCTTCAGTTATGGGAAATCTGGGGGGAGGGGTTGGCAAGGAGACAACCGCTCACTTATTACGGAGAGCAATATCTCTCCTCTTTTTTTCTCTCTTTTCAAATCTGCTCTTAGTTTATGTTGTGATTTTGAAGTGGCAAATACACAAAAAATCAGTAAGAGCTATCACATACACCATGTATCATATCCTATATAAATGATATGTCATTGGGCGTACGTAGTTTTGGCGTGTGTTGTTGTGCTATTTTTTCCTCCAGTTTGGGGGAGTAATTATTCATCTAATAAAGACACCTATCTTTGGCCATTAACCTTTATTGATAATTTTTTAGAGTTGTTTCCTTAGCAACCAAGCATTTCCATATTTTTTACAACGAATTTCATACCATGCAGGATTCAGCAAGCAAGCGACTCTGCAGGTAGTGATACTTCGTCGCGATGGACGCCCCCTGCGGGCTCTCTCCTGGGAGCCTGTCACCAGCATGACCGGGAGCTCTCCAGTGGTCAGCGAGCCATTCTCCTGGTCTTCAGAAGTTCACCATCCGAGGGAAGATACCCCCCACACACACACACAACCTACAGGCATACATGCACACACCATCACATCAGACTCACATATACTCACACACGCTCTAACACAGTCATGCACACTCACACATACACACCCCAGGAGCTTGCCCCTATGCCCCCATCCTAAACACACACCCACACATATACATCCCAGATTCTCCCTCACACCCCACACCCGTGCATACAGCCAGCACATAAAAAAGTAAGGGGGACGAGAGGTGCCATGGGGGCCTCTTGGGAACTGCAGGGCCTCAGGTCCACGGGGCGACAGGAAGGGCACAAGGGGTCCATGCTTCGGACCCATCGAACCTGCTCTCTGCAGAGCGTCTACTGCAGCCCATGTGCTGGGGAGGCACTGGGGCGAGGGGTCCCTGGCCTGCAGGTGTGAGTCCCGCTCTGCTGGCCCTCACTGTCCTGCAGGGAGTGCATGTGACCTCTCTGAGCTTTTTCCTCGCCTGTGCAATGGAGCCAACACGAGAGGACTTGCAGCCTCGATGGAGGTCAGGAATCAAATGGACAGCCCATTGGCACAGGCATCTGTTATCCAGGAGACAGGGTGAGGTGCACTCAAACCACACCTAAGTAGCGGGTATAGTAAGGGTCTTAAACAAAAGCGGAGTCGTTTCCCCACCAGCTGAAGCTTCTAACAGCCTCCTATAACATCTGCACCTCCTTGTCCTTCCTTCATCTCGTTCAGCTCAGCACGGGGCTGCGACCCCACTGGCCTTGTGAGGGGCCCCAGCATGAAGGAGGCGAGCCCCTGGGTGCAGCCCACACACACAAAATCCGAGCTTTTCCAAGAAGGGGATCAATGCCCCTAACTAACCATGTTTACCTGGAACAGAGCTCGGAGCTGTGGGCTCGCTGGTGCCACCTCCCTCTGCTTGCTAACTGAAGGCAGCTGGCTCTGTACATCTTCATCTCTGGTCTGCGGGGTGAGCGGCCACAGCTGATCCACGGAGATGGGTTTATGTGTTTATGCACCGGCTGCCAGTGTGCTCTAAATTAAGCCCATCTGTCTTTCCTGCTCCCCGTATTGGAGCTCGCATATTAGTTGTTGTGAAATGTTGATGCCTGAGTTTGTGCAGGCGACTGGCCACGTGCATGTTGGATTCTAAAACACCGCTGTCTCGGTTATTGATACCCTGTCCCCAGTTCGTTCTACAAGGGAACTGCTTGCACGGTGAGGGCTCAAGAATGACTCTTGGAAGTTCGGAGCTGCTGGTGCACACTGAGAGCAACCAAGGGCTGGGCAGCTGGGCAGTGCAGGGCCTATCGGACCTGGGATAGGAGGCACAGGGACTGCTGATTCTAGTCGTTTCCAAGATGAGTCACCCTCCCCACTCCTAGCCCCAAGAACAGGAACTCTGCCCCCCCGCCACCCCTCTGTGAAAAGCACCCATAATCATTTGTATCTGCGACTGTCCAAGCCTGCAAACGGGCTTCATTGCAGCCACTGGGCATCTCACAGTACGTGCTCACAGGCTGTGTGCGGGCACTGAGGCCAGGGAGAGGTGGCACCAGGAAGGAGCCTGCTGGCCCCGTGCACCATGAGAGTGTCAGCCACGGGGACCCCACACCTCTGCACAGGCCTTGGCCGCCGGGGCAGCTCCCCAGGTGGCCTGCATGTCCCAGTGTACACAGGGGCACAGGCCCCAACAACTCGGGGTCACGTGCTGCTGTGCCCACCAAACCCCACACGGGCCCTCAGCCCCCAGTGCAGCCCTCAGCTTCCCTGAAACAGGGGCTGGACAGGGGGAGCTCGGGTTGACCCCAGGCTCCGACCTAGGCAACATGTCTGCCCTCTGCAGCCTTTCCCAAGGGAAGGCAATGTTCTCCCCGCAGAGCTACCCCTGCGGGCTCCACGGGGTGAATCGTGGGGTGAAGCCACAGTGTGGTGGGCGTAAACTCATCCAGAGCTCGGTGCAGGTGAGCTGGCTGTTGGGATGCATATAGAGCATCCCAACTATTATAGTATATAGTATAATATATATTATATAGTATATACTATATAATATATTATATATAGTGTGTGTGTGTGTATATATATATATATATATATAGTATATACGAACTGGGGACAGGGTATCAATAACCGAGACAGCAGTGTTTTAGAATCCAGCATGCACGTGGCCAGTCGCTTGCACAAACTCAGGCATCAACATTTCAGAGCAACTAATATGCGAGCTCCGATACTATTACATAGTATAATAACAATTCGTAGGCTGGTGGCATACGAATAGTTATTATACTTAGGTGTGTTTGCTCGGGATGATTTGGAAGCAAAGACGGCAGCTCTGTGCTTGGCATCCCGGCTGGCTCCACACCTGTGGTCCCCGCAGGTGGTTTTCCAAAGCTGCTGCTGATTGCCCAGACCCAGCACAAACGTCTGTGTCCCTCGAGTGGACACCTGTGGAGTCTGTGGCCCCAGCAGCCCCCACAAGGACACGGAGGCTCACCTGAGCCCCAGGTCGGCCAGGTGGCTGAGAAGGACATTCCCTTCTCAGAGGACATGGGGCTGCTCCGGCAGAACCAGCTGCCCAGGTGGACGCCTCCTGCACAGTCCTGGAGTTTTTATCAGGCTTCAGTGAGGAATAAATAATATCTGTGACTGCAAATGGTAAAGTATTTTAGAAAACTAATTTAGAAAAATCAGTTGCTTTGTCTTGAGTGGATTTGATTTAAACTTCCTTTTGGTTTTTCTAAGACTTCCCTTCCAGAAACAATAAGCAACAAATGGATAGTATCGTTTATGTGCAAATTAATGCGAAAACAACATCTATGAGTTTTCATTTCTTTTCGTTTAATTTTTTGTAAATAAATTGAGACAGATGGCTCAAGTTATTTCATTTGTTTCTTGAAAAATACAGGCTCAAAAAGAAAACAAAGGGGAGTTATTTTCTACCTGGCAGTGGCATTGAGATAAGACTCTTTTTTTTTCATTTAAATTATAGATAAATATTAAACTACAATTGATTAATATCTGTAAGCAGATATAATTAAAACAAATATGGTCATCGAAAACTTAAACTTTAAAATAAATTGAGTTTTACAAAAGTTGGGCCACAATGAATAATGTTGCATATTTAACCAGGGCCCCAGTTGAAATTGATTAAATATGTCCTTGAAATTAACTATTGATCATTTTTAACTTGTTGGATGTAACCCAATTTATTTTCCTAAGGACTCAGACTAAATTTCATAACTTAAGCAATTTCTAAAAACATTTGTTTATTTATCGATAGTGCGGTGTCCGCATGTTAATTTGGAGCTGTGTAATACAGAAAACATTCACAGGCAAATTCAAGTGAGAGACAGCTTTTGTACAGCAATCAGTATGGTGAACCAAGGAAATTAAGAAATTGGAAAATCCAATTCTATATTTTAACTTAATCTGTAGGTGAGTAAATTTACCAGGTAAGGGTTTCTGATATTTTACTTTCAGATAGGGTATAGTGCATTGGTTTAACTGGGATCTCAATCCCTACTAGTTGCAATTTTCATTTTCACCCATTTTCATTTAATGTGCAAATGCCAATCCACTTGCTAGTAAGTCATCATAGTGAACTTTTTTTTTTAAAGAAACTTTCTTAACTTTGACAAGACATGTCGGCTACTCTAGGGCCTGCTTGTGCCTACCAAACGTGGTGGAGCGTGTGTGCTAGGGCTGGTCTCACCGTGGCTGAGGGTCATGGGGTATAGAACTGGGAAGGTTCCATGCTGTGAGCTCCCCCACCCCCGCAGAAAAAAGACCCTGAGTGACTCTGGCCATAGGTGGAGGCGGCACTTGAGAATAAAAGTTTTACAAGTTGTCAGTTACTGGCCCAGATAAAGTTTATGACTTTATCTAGTAGGCCTCTTTCTTAGCATTACTAAAGCAAAGAGGATTTTTGAAGGGTTCATCCACAGAATTCATATATCCACACAGCATTTCCTATCTATAACATTTATCCTCGCAAACCTCTGGATGTATGACTGTGTTGGTAGTAACTGCTACTTAAAAATAAACTTGACTCAGCTTAGCTTTGCAGGGCTCTGTTCAAGGGAAGCTTTTGGGTCCAACTGAGCGGAGACTGACACGTGTAGGTACGTAACCAAGGGCATCTATAACTTCCAGATGTGTGGTGGTGTTCAACTCATCCCCAGGGATGTGGATCCTGGAAGGGAGGGCCCAGGTGGGTGAGAGCTGGGACTCGGCCCCCACCTGTGCCACTGGCCCCAAGGTTGAGCTGTTGACGAGGGGTATGGGCTTGTGGGCACGAGGGGCAGGCTCTGAACATGCGTCCTCCCCTGACTTAGTTTGTCACCTGGACGACTTTTTAAAGTGCTAGAAGTCTTCTGTTCCCATGTGAAACACAACGGAGTTTTCCATGAAGCATAGCCCATGGATCGATCAGTGGTTTTGAAGTATGTGACGTGGCAGAACCGTTTATAAATGAAATCTGCCACGGAGGCCCACTCGATTCGATGAGTGAAGGAGGGCCAGTGGCTCTAGAAAAGCCAGAGGCCATGTGAGGCAGAGACGATGAGGGACTGGGAGGGGGCAGGCCACCCCTTCACTCACCGTGATCTCCTCACCGCACAGCTGTGCATTTGGGGTGCAAAAGCCCAGTCTGATGGGCATGAGATGCCCTCCAGTGATTTCCCACCTGCAAGGAATGGTGACGTGACATGTGTCCCTAGAAGTCCTTCACCACACCTTTGCTTCTCTCTAACAAGCAGGAAAGTTGTCTCAGAAGTCTTCTTTTCCCATGCATATTTTATCTACTGCAGTGTAACTGACCACCTTAAAGCTTCGTGATTTAAGGCAAGCACCGCATCTTGCTAATGGTTTTGTGACTCAAGGGAGGGGTGGGCTCAGCGGGGTAGTTTTCCTCTGCTCCAAGTAGGGGCAGGGAGGGGTGGGTGCCGAGTGTCTCCCCAGCCTGCCCCTCCCTGATGAGGATCTCAGCATCCTGACCAGCACTCTCTCATGGCCTGGGCTCCCCACAGCATGGCTGTTTTGAAAGAGGAAGTGGAAGTGGTCAGGTCAAGGAAAATGTGGCCCACAGCTGGCCCAGCATCGCCGCTTCTGTATTTTGTCACGGGAAGCAGTCATGAGACCCGCCCCGCTCCAAGGCGGACTGGAGAATAGTACCCGCTTCTGTGGGGGTCAGGGGGTGATGGCAAAGCCACACTGCAGAGCATGTTTGATGGCAGGCATTGCTGGAGCAAAATTCAGAACATAAAATCTGCCATACTAAGAATTCTAAAAATAAATCTTTCCAGGAAAAGCACAAATGCAGATTGCTAAGGTAACTGAATGGCGGGCGCTGAAAGCCCAGTTTCTCAGCTGTGAAAGAGTGAGAAAGCTGGTCTAGCAGCTGGAAGAGGGGGGTGGCATTTGCTTGGTATCAAGGAGACCCGTGTTTATGGAGGGACCTGGCCCTCTCTCTTTGGGCAGTGCCTTGCCCCTCGGTTCCACCATGGAGCCACAGAAGCAAGGGCAGCCACACAACTCAACCCTGCGTGGAGGTGACGTTCTCAGCAACTGGAGAGGCGGCCTCAGCACCAGAGACCCACACGTGGCCCGGGGGGTCCCACAGGTGAGCCGGTCCATCCCAGGCCTAAGACACCAGATGGGCCATGGTCAGAGTGCAGTGGACAGTGGGGATTTGTCCCTGGAAATGTGGCCTCCTCACACGCAGTGACTCTCATTGCCTGCCTTCGCTACTTCTACCTGTCATGCCTCAGATGGGAAGGACTAAGGGCCACGGCAGGCTGAGCAGGCGGGCAGCGCACTGAGAGTCCTAAGGGAACGATGCCAACGGTCCAGGCCAGCAGGTTCCTTTCTGCAGCCTGCGATGGGATGCAGTGGAGGTCAGGGGGCCGCCTGCCCTTTGCACCCAGGCTGCTTCTGTCCTGAACTAGGACTGCAGGTGACCTACTAAAGGCCAGCCACATGGATTTCCAAGCAAAAATGCAGGCTTGCTCTGGGCTTGAGCTAGGTTGGAAAAGGTTTAGTTAGACACCTGGGCTGGGCAGTGGTGGGGACAGGCCCCCAAAGGGCAACTTTATCGATGGCCCTGCCTTGCACCAGCAGGACCCAGCCCCCCGCCACCCAGGGCGCTGCCCCTCGGGCTCACACAGGCCAGGGAGGTCTGTCATCCCAGGAAGCCCAGCCTCCCTATCCACACGCTTTCCGAGCTCAGGTGTCACAGACAAAGCCATCTCTCCGGGAAGCCCTCAAATGTTCACCAAGAGTCCACGTAATGGCTGGTGAAGAAAGCCAGTATGCTGGCACCACTGTGGTTTCCATTTTGATGTGCACAGCGATACCAAATAAAGTCATCACTGTCGTTCCGAAAACTTGGCAAATGCTGAAGGCAACGGCTTATTTGGTGTGCTCTGTGGCCGTCCTCGAGGTTTCCTGCCCCACCTTGCCCTGCTGGCCGGGGGCTGGGGGCCTGGAATGAGCCACCTGCCCTTTGTGCGGACGTGGCTTCGGGGTCATTCATACCACGTGACCTGGAGCCTCGTGTACAGCCAGCTGGATCCGTCCAGGTCAGGCAGGCCAGGGAGGACGGGAGAGGACACGCAGGGACGAGGACAGCGTGGGCTGCTAATGGGGCAGACGGCACACGGCATGGGCTCTCACCCACAGAATGTTCTGGAAAGTTGCTGGTAAGATTGCTGTCTGATCGGAAGCCATCCTGGGATGCAGAGGACCCCATCATGTCAGACTCAAAGTCTCAGGCCAGGGAGACCCCTCACCCTGAATTCCACAGAGACAACCTAGCAGTTCTAAAGGAAGCTCTTGAAATAAAGGCAAACAAGCGCAATGTGTGCAAAAATGAAAAACATCTTATTTTGGTTGCTAGGTTTCTTACACCAAACCCCAAAACTGGGGTTGGCTGCCAACTTGCAGATATCCTATGCTGGTTTCCATCCTCTTCCTGCAGACCAGCCTTTCCCAGCCATGGGGTGCTCTCGTGATCTCCACTGCACCCTCTCACTGTCCTCCCTCCAGGACAGGAGCCCCAGGTTGGCCTCCACCCATGGGAACGTGGGTGGGCACTGGGCAGGGGGACCAATGCAATGACAAGGCAAATTGTCACCCTGCGTTGGCCAGCACAGGTCCCGAGATGCCCCTCATCCTCGCCACCTGGCTGAAGGTGTGAAATAGCTTTTCCATTATGTTCTCTCTTTCTGTTTTCGATCTCAACTCAAAAATATAGAAACTCTGTCTAAAACTAACAGCCAGCCAGCACCTTGCAAAGAGCCCAGAGGCCTTTCAAGGTTTCCCAGATGCTCATGGAGCACTGGTGCTAGCAAGGGTGCTGTCTGCACAGACCCTGTGGGGACGGGCCCTCCTGGCACGTACTCACACGGGCTCCGAGCTGACAAGGACGAGCAGAAGCAGCTCACTGGGCCTGTGCACAGGACACACACCCCGGGGCCTGTCCGGGCAACCCCGGCCTTCCGCCAGCTGCAGAGCCACCGGCTACAAGGCTTCGGCAGTCAGGACACAAGGGCTGGAGCTGAAATCCACGACATTAATTAGCCAGTGAAACCCCAATTATAGCACAAAATAACACCCCGGTGAGGTTGTTAAGAATGGAAAACAGCTATGAGACTATCCCAGAGAGCAAAGTGGTGAGAAAGGAAGCTCTTCGTGCTGCACGTGTCACAGGAATGATGGCACGTGAATGCAGAGCGTAACTTCCTGGGGAGGGGCAGCCCCCGCGGCTCTCCTGTTCCTCACAGCTGAGGGCGGGAACGCGCTCATGGGGCGCAGCTGGGCGGACTGCCCTGCACTGAGCTCCCGGACACTCCCACACTCTCCCTGTGCACAGGGGTAGGTGACACAGTGGCGTCAGGAACGCCCTGCAGCCGTGCATCAGTGACCCCTGCTCAGAGGACACAAGCCCGATGTTCCTGAGGCCTCGCTAAGAAAGCGCCATGTGGGCCCTGCCGAGAGCTGCGGTCAGTCCCTGGAGCTCACTGCTGCGGCTGGACAATGGGACAAGCTGGAGACAGCACAAGACAGGACACTGGCACTGCCCCTCCCCGGCCCCCACTGTATCGCTGACCTCACAGGAAGGCCTCGCATGGGCAGTGCCTGGTTTGACCCCACCCCCACCCTCTACCCTGACCACCTGCCCCTGAGTTGGCCTAGGGAGGCCCCTCCAGTCCCCACTGTGCACCTGCAGGAACCCCCTGCACGCGGAGACGCGTCCCGCCTCGGGCCACCATGGAGAGAGCCGGGTGATGGTGACACAGCCAGGCCAGTGTTCTGGGTAGGGCCGTCTCGAAGCCCCTGCAACCTCTGATGTGTGCAGGACCCCCGGCTCCTCTGGCTTTCTACCATTGTCTTCTCAAAAAAGATGAAAAAGACAGGGACAGATTGCTGTGGGTGTGTTTTATTTTGTTTCCAAACGACGAGGGAATTTGTGAATGTTTGAGAAAAATATCCTCCCTGCAAGCTGTTCACACCTCCGAGGGGGTGCAGGCAGGGGCAGCGTGGGATGGGGAGAGAAATCGGCTCCATCCATGGAAGCTCATGTCCCAGATGCCAGGGGAGCAAGCTGTGCACACAGACCCCTGCTTCCCAAAGTAGGCTGGGCCCCTTTCCCACGGAGACGTCACTGCTTTCTCTGTGAGCCCCTTGCCTTCCAAATGTAGAGTCGAATCTCTCTTCAAATATGTGTTTACCTCGATGACTCTGATGCCTCATTTTCAAATTGTATAAGGAATCACTTTTAGTAGGAACACAGTTTTCTCTCTCTTTGGAATCCCAAACGATGAGTAGGTGGAGTGTGGGTGCAGTGAGAGAGAGGGTGGGGGACAGAGAGGTGCAGGGAGGGGTGGGATGCAGGGAAAGCTTCACCACCTCCCAGGTGCCACAAGAGCATGTGGGGCCATGGGAGAAAGCTCCAGGGGTCATTGCCTGGGGAGTGATTCGCAGCCAGCACAGAGCTGAGCACACACAGCTGAGCACACACAGCTCAGTGCACAATGCTGAGCCCACACAGCTCAGTGCACGATGCTGAACACACAGCTCAGCACACACAGCTCAGCACATGATGCTGAGCACATACAGCTGAGTACACACAGCTGAGGATACACAGCTGAATGCACACAGCTGAGCACACAGAGCTGAGCACACACAGGTGAGCACACACAGCTGAGCACACACAAGCTGAGTATACATAGTTGAGCACACACAGCTCAGCGCACGATGCTGAGCACATACAGCTGAGCACACACAACTGAGAATACACAGCTGAGTGCACACAGCTGCGCACACACAGCTGAACACACATAGCTGAACATACACAAGCTGAGCACACACAGCTGAGCACACACAGCTGAGCACATACAGCTGAACACACAGAAGAAACCGCGGGTTGCACGCATGCAGTGACTGATGGTCAAAGGCATGCACAGAAGGCTGCAGAAGGGGCCGGGGCAGCTGGGACCTACTGTCATGGGACAGGGCGCCCTGCCCGCTAGGTGAGTGGGGCACCACCGGTGCCTCCCGTGTTCTGCCTCGTGGCAGAGGTCAGGTTTCGATGCGGAAACCAAGGCTCTGAGGAGTTTGCCAACGTACCTGAGGCTGTAAGTGCCTGGCTAGGTGCAGCCCTGCAGCCCCACCTGGCTCACTTCACAGTTGGGCCTTATTTTACATCCAGCGACACCAACCCACGAGGGCATACCCAGAGCCCCTCAGTGGAGAATAAATGCCCGTGTCCCTCAGCTTCCTGCATGGCACAGGTGCTGACAAATAGGACGTCTCCAGGGCCCAAGGAGTAACTGCCTTTTCTTCGTTACGTGGAATAGCTTGATCCTGCCTCCACGGTTTTCTGAATCTGTGACCGTCCAGTGCAAAGTCTTTTTTCACAGATCCTTTCGGTGGAAGGAGAGTGAGTCTCAGACCCCCCTGTACAGCCACATGAGCAATGACGTGGCAAAGGGCTTAGAGAACAGGATCTGCAGGGGCGTCCTGTCTTCCTACTTTGCCTCTGGCCCCAGGCAGCTGCCCAGCCCCTGCACCTGACTTATCGTCACGTGCCTCAGTTTCCTCATCTGTCTAAGGATGATAATAATGGTCAGACCCCATGGACCTTCCGTGAGAAGCAAGTGAATCAAAACACAGCAAAGCGCTGAGATGAAAAGCAGTCAAATATTCAACTTCAGCAAATGTTACCTGTTCCCATTGTGCCACACCCCAAACTCATGGGCAAGGCCGTGGGTTGGGGTTTACTGCTGAACCTTGTCACTCCCGGTACTGCGTGGGTACGTCCGACTCAGAACAGGATACCCGCTCCCCGTGGGCAGACGTGAAACCAGAACACGCCAAGATGGGGCACTAAACACTGAGACTACGCCCCTCGCTGACAACAGGAGTGCAAACAGGAGCGTACCCTCTGCTCTCAGAGAAAGGGGAAAACTCCTTCCGCCTTCAAGTGTTTCAGCCACCGTCTCCTCTCCTACCTTCGACCAATGTGGCGCATGAGGAGGGTAAAGTATGGCCACACCTGCCACACCCCCACCCCACCCCCGGCACACACGCGCGCGCGCACACACACACGCACTGGTGACCCGCACGTTTCTCCACTTTCTCTTCCAGCATCAGGACCCGCCCGCCGTGACTGCAGGTGGCACCCTCATCACCTGGTTCCCGCCGCTGGGGTCCTTTCTTCTCTTTCTGCATCTCCATTTCCTAGTCCTGATCTGAATCCTCAGGCAGCATTAGAACACCCAGTGCACCCCCACCCGTGCCTGCTCCCCGCGCTCTGGGCGTGGCCTCCTGCACGGGGCTTCCTCCCACGGGCTGGCCCTCTCCCTGGGCTGACCTTCCTCCTGTACTGACCCTCTCCTTGGGCTGACCCTCCCCCTGGATTGACCTTTCCCTGAAGCTGACCCTTTCCCAGGGTTGACCCTACCCCCAGGCTGAGCTTTCCCCTGGGCTGACCATCCCCCCAGGCTGATCCTCTCCCTGAGGTGACCTTTCCCCGAAGCTGACCTTTTCCCAGGGCTGACCCTTCCTCCAAGCTGACCCTCCCCCAAGGCTGACCCTCTTCCTACAGGCTGACCCTCCCCCCGGACTGACCTTTTCCCCAGACCAACCATCCCCCTGGGCTGACATCACCACAGGCCATTGTTCAGGCGAGTCCTGGCTTCCCAGTGCCCTCCTAGCCACGGTCCTACAGTTCCGATGCAATGACGGGGTTGTCCCAAGCTTCCCCGTAAGCGGCTAATACGATTTCACAGACACAACCGTGTGTAGGTGAGGACAGAGCGGGGAGGGTGGGCCGCGCGGGGAGGGAGGGCATCTGACGTGAGAGCGCGGCCTGGCTGTGCTCCCGGAGAAGGAGGTACACTCTTCTGTCTTGGAACAAAGTTTTTCATTGTGCTGCTTTCTTCTAACTTCTGACTCTGTTTTGTGTGCCAGTACAGTGTGTGCTGGGGGTTACTTACCATACATGAAGTAAGCGGCACTGCTCTGGGGAAGAAAGCAATAGGGCCACCAGGGAGAAGCGGGAAATTGAGGGGCCCATGGCTGGTGTTTCACCTGCTTTTCCTTCTGTCTGCTCTACCACAACTGCTGCTGCAACTGACAAGGGGATGGTTGGATTCTGCTTCTTTGAGAGCACAGGAATCTTTATTTCAGGATTTAAGGCTCTGTATTCTTCTGCCTTGCTGAGGACTCTGCACTCACTTGTGACAGGAAGTGGCCAGGGCCACGGTTCTTCTCTGGGATGCTCCCTTTCCCTCACCGGGAGAGAGGAACGGGAGAGAGCCGAGCTGGGCCCGCGCCCCTCTTGTGGGCCCTAGGGGGGGCCTGTGGCCACGACGCCCCAGTGCTCCTGCACAGCACACACATGGGGCCGAAGACGGGCCAGCACCTCTGGGTGTGCAGCCCCAGGACCCAGCTCTGTGGGGACCCTCTGCGGAGCCTGGTCCCTCTGCCATCACCATCCCTCAGTCCTACTCTCTGTGCCTTTCCTGGGCACTCGACGCGCCGGCTCCCCAAGGGGAAAAGACTGCAGTTTCTTTCTGCTTTAGCTCACATCTAACTTTTCCTCACCTTTATCTTTTGTCTTTGAATTCACATACAAGGTGCCATTTCTCCTGACAAAATGCTGCGCTTTCAAGCCACCCGCTGGGAGGTGCTGGTTGTGGCGGGTTCTCCACTTCCCTCAAGGATTGCCGCTTTGGGGGACTCACTCAGCCCCAAGAGGCTGGGCCACCCGTTCTAGTAAAGTCTCTGAGTTCAGCTCCTCCTCTCCCCAGCACCCCAGCCATTCCCTCTGCAGGGTCTCCTGCTCGTGGTGGTTGGGGTGCTGCTTCCCCATCCCTGCGCCCCCCGCTGTTCCCCAGTGGGTGAATCTGCAGACGCCCCTCCTTCACCTCCACGTGAGATGCCTTGGCATGGGCACCATTGCAGGGTCAGCCTGGTGCTGGGCTCAGCCAAGGGTTCACCCACACATAAGTAAGCGCCGCTGGAGTTGATGGTCACCTCTGGAAAACTCGGTTCTTGATGGGGCAGCTAAGGGGGTCGGAAAGGCTGCGGCAGGAGGAGTGAGGCACACCGCGACCCTCGGCATCCAGCCCCTCACCTGCACGCAGGATGTCGGCATTACACATGGATCCGTGCTGCATGCAGAGCACCGCTTACCTAGGAAGGTTAAAAACTCTCAGGAATGGAGAAGGAGGCCTCCTCCACATTGCGCGGGCCAGCACGGACAGAGGCACATGGAAATAGCTTCCCCACCTGCGCAGGCCTTCTCCCCAGGCCCCATGAATACACGCAAACCTTAGGAACCGAGGCCCGTCCCTAAGCCTTAGCGACAAAGGTGCCCCATGGCATCTGCTCGATGTAGCCCTAATACAACTGCATCTGTGCCTCATTACCAGCACAAGGTCTCCTGCTGAGCTTTGTCCCCAGCGCAGCGCCCCCTCCTGAGCTTTGTCCCCAGCGCAGCGTCCCCTCCTGAGCTTTGTCCCCAGCGCAGCGTCCCCTCCTGAGCTTTGTCCCCAGCGCAGCGCCCCCTCCTGAGCTTTGTCCCCAGCGCAGCGTCCCCTCCTGAGCTTTGTCCCCAGCGCAGCATCCCCTCCTGAGCTCAGCAGCTGCTGCATGGAGTAAGAGCTGTTGGAATCATTTCCACGCCCAGCTGCCGGCTTGTGCTCTCCCGCCCTTGTCTTGCCCCTGGCTGAAGCCCATGGCCCAGTCCAGGCTGTGGTTAGAGATCAGCGCAGCACTGTGCCTTCACCTCAGTCCTCTAGGGGCCCAGGTTGGGTGTTTTGACCCATGGAGGAGAAATTGGGCCTTCTTTTCCATTTCTCAGTGTCCGTAGATTGTAAAACTCCCTCGGGAGTCAGACAGGGCGGGGGGGGATTCACCGTCCACACCCCATCCACAGGCCGCGGTACCCCCAGGCCGGCTCCCACATCCACAGGCAGCTCTGCAGGCGGAGCCCGCCCAGCAGGCTCGGAGAAGCCGCTGTGCAAACCCACGGGCCCCGGGCTGCGGGTGCTGTAGGGCAGCCCTGGTGGCGGGTCCCAGCCAGAGGAGTGACCAGTCCTAGTGCAACTCGAGTTTAACCCTCAGATCCTCCCTGGAGGAAGTGGGCGTCAGGGAGGGAAGGGTTAAACGACGCGGGAAGGTCACAGGTGGAGGCCCGGGCGTCAGGAATGTGGACAGGCGACCATCCTTCCTGTCCGAAACCGGCCATCAGGCGGGTGTGAAGATGCCGAAACCTGGAAAGGAGAGGAGCCTCATGCCACGGCCAACAGCCAGGCCCCTGCCCCTTCCTTCAGAGCGGATGTGGGGTCTATGGGAAACAGGGACCCATGTGGTCTGAAATGGCTTCTCTTTGAAGGGAAGAGAGCCTGAGATTGCTTTCTGCAGCTCCCCAGAGGGGAGGAGGAGAGCAGAGGGCTGAGGCCCAGTCAGGGGGAGATGCCTCAGTGCTTCTCCAGCTTGAGGGAGAAAAAGGCTTAGGTCAAAAAGCCAGACTCCTGTGACAGGACTTTCTAGGAGCAGGCAGGGATTAGCAGTGGTGACAGCATGGAAAAGGCTTCTTCGGAAAAGTCAGGAGAGAGCTGGGCAGGCCCACAGTGTGCAGGCTGATGGCAGCCGCTGGCTGGGTGGGAGCAGGGGAAACTGGTGCAGGGGTCAGGGCAGCTGGGGTGGAGGGGGAGGCTGGCTTTAGCATGCGTCAGATGCCATAGTGTGAATTTTCCCACCATGGCCAGCATGCTGCTGACGAGCTGGGCATCCAGGCACCTCGGCTCCCAGGACCCGTGGGGCAGCTCCAGTCCCCTCAGCTCTACAGGTGCAGACATGGGCAGTCTCCGTCCTCCCCAAGCAGCCTGATCGGCCACACCAGCGGACAGGGGCTCTCGGTGTAATAACTTCACAGCCCCCCACCTCGACAGCCCCGGAGTCATCAGCCTCCTCTATGAAATGTTTATAGAGGAAAATTGCAGGATGGAGCCAGGACTTCCAGTGGGTCAAATTTAAAGCAGTCCCTTTGCATTCCTGGGAATTGTTTCTGTTTCCCAGGACCCAGTGACTGGGGTGAGACCAGGACATGTCCCTCTCTGCCGGACCCCTTCCCTCTAGTTCCGTAAGAGCCTCCAGGACTCTGTGTCAACCCAGTTGGCCCAGTGGCTGCCAGCGAGCAGAGTGGGGTCAGAAGCAGTGTGGACAGGTCCCCTCCGCTGGGGGGGCATGCCGCCCTCCTGTCCCCCTGCCCGAGGACACACTGTCATGAGGTCCAGGCATGGCCGATCAGAAGACGAGGCTGCTCTGAACCCCTGTCCCCACCAGGTGCAAACAGGCTGGCCGTGAAACCAGCAGGGAAAGTGGCTATCGCGGAAACCTCGGGCCACTCAGAGGGACCTCCCACTGCCCGCTCAGGTGCCCCAAGGTGTCTCGTCCCAATACGCAGAGAAAGAGCGTTGTAAAGCTTCGGAGCTACAAAAGGTCTGAAAACTGACTCATAAGTTCATTTTCCCTCTTGAAGTAGAGTGCAGCAGAAGTAAATGGGGCATGTGCCCTGAGGTGGCACATGAGATTCATAGCAATAAAGCATGACTTGGCATTTCCTAAACGAGAAAGCAGCAATGCAGGCCTCAGCTCTGGCCCCCACGGCCCTGGACAACCACTGTGGGCTGTTGTCCCGGGAGTAGATCAGAAGGTCCTCGTATGGACCAGCGCCCAAAGCCAGCGCCTTCCATTCTTTGTACCCAGCGCTGTGTGGAAGAAGGTAAAAAGTGTATTCCCTGTAGAATTTCTACTTCACCCATGTTCAAGTGGAATTAACGCAAGGCCCTTTGTTGGACAAGCACGGCCTTACTTTGGCAAACCTCTATTTCCTGCCATTGTCAATGGAGCTGGAGATGCAAAAAGAAGGGAAAAGGGAGAGTGAACTAAGGGGCTGACGGTTGTCACTTCCAAAAAGCTCTGTTCATCCAGAGCATTGGAAAAAAATTAATTGGATTCTTAAGAAATGAAAGGTGAGTTTAAAATTGACTCCGTGATTCTATTTCTGTGCATAATTGTTAAGTTCAGATCGCAATGATAGGGATGTGGGGAAAGACCTGCATTTCTTCCAAAATTAGTTTTTTTGAAGTCTCATGAAGATTGTGGCATCATTTTGCTGAGTAAAATCTGCATCCAGGAGAGCGAGAACTAATCGAAAGCCCTGATTTCTTGGCACCCGGAATGAATTGAGAAACTGCAAGGCGTGCCCCCCACTGGTCTGGAAAAATCAATTCTGCCAGTTCTCATCCCACAAACTGGGATTAAGGCTGGGGCAGAAAGTCTGCCTCTGTTTTCAATCCAGTCTTTTGATTTTTAAGTAACTGCAAGCTTCTGCTTTACCTGGTCATTCTTTCAGTCCGCTAACAATTTAAAAGAAATTATTCTTTCTCCTGAGGGAGAAAAACACAGGCTTTGAGGTGTAGTGGAAGAAGTCAGGCAGCATTTTTAAACTTATTTTTACGATGGTGAAGGATTGGCATCCCATGTATTTCTTGGAGACAGAAGAAAGCCCGAGAACGGGCACTGCTGAGCGCCTCGGGCCCCAGCATGCTCCCTCCTGGCTCAGGCGTGCCCGGCCCTGGCCATGACCCCAGCACGGTTGTCTCTGAGTTTGCTGGTGACCCCCTTTCACTTTCCCTGTTCTACCCACATCTCTCCTGCTGGCAGGTATGGGGAAGGATCTGATTCTTCAGGCAGAGACGAATCTTCCTGGGTCAAGGAGGAGTCACTCTAAGTCCAGGTAAAACTAGCAAGTGGTTCTGGGAGAAAACGGGGCCGAGACCCTGGTCCCAGATTGCTGGAGCTGCACAAGAGGACAGCAGCTTGAGGGGTCAGGCTTCGTGGACTTGGGTGAAGGGCCACAGACAATGGATGGACAGCAAAGAGGGAAATTGACAAGGCCAGGGGCCAGCTGGTATGGCAAAGTCTTGCCCAGCCCTTGGCCTGCAGGGGTGGAGGAGAGAGCAGTAAGCAGATGCCAGGCAAGCTGCAGCTGCAGGAGGGAGCTGAACCTTGAATAGAAGCATCCCCCCAGCCAAGCCGGGCCCTCAGGCAAGGAGGAGAGAGGATAAAACCCCTGGCGCTCGCCCTGGCACCCTCAGGCTCCTCCAGGGGCCAGCAGCGGGAAGCAGGAAGCCTTGGTGCCTCTGTAGATGCAGAGCCCAGGAGTGGGTCCCGAGGCACGGAGCAGGGCCACAAGAGGGACAGACAGTGTAGCCAGGGGGCAAGCGGGTCACCCACGGTGCAGAGGTCATCCACACGGGCCCCCACTGCAGGCCGTGCAGGTGGACTTGAGCAGGAAAGAGGAGCCAAGGTCAGGGGTGGTCAGGGACAACCTCAGTCCCAGCATCCTGCTCGTTTGGCCTCAGGGACAGCAGGATGCTCTGCAATGTTTCAGCACATTTGGGCCCAAGCACGCAGAAAAGAACAGATTAGAGATTTCCTCTGCACTCGCTGAGGTGTGTTTGACATTTCCTAACAATCCATTTCCCCAGAACTATCAATCAATTAATGCACAGTTCTCCAACGGTATCTGCTGGGCCTCTTCACCTGCCACCTGTGACCAGTGATCTTTCATCGTTCACATCACTCTCCACTTTGATCCAAGCTCTGCTCCCTGCCTTCTCCTCCCCCCAAAACACAGGCCACGGACACCCACCCCAGGTACATGCCCTGCCAGGGGAGCCGACAATCAGGAAAGGGGGTGGGGAAGGCAGGGGTGTCCCACACCAGAGGGCAAGCAATGGCAGAGGTTGTTCAACGAGAGTTTGGCAGGAGAAGATCAAGGTGCCGGAGAGCAGATATTATCCACATCTGATCCAGCACAGGGAGTAAAGACTTCCTTAACCTGAACCCAGCTCAGTAGGATACCTGGGAACCACTTAGAGAAGGTGGAGCACGCTCCAGGTGGCACAGACAGTGTGCAGGAGGCCTGAGCTGGGAAAGAGCATGGTGCAAAGGACAAGAAGTGACTGAAGTCAGAGAGCTCGCTACATGATGAGGTCAGACAGTCCGCCAGGTGAGGAGGGAGGTCCACCAGGTGATGAGGTCGGAGGGCTGCCAGGTGATAAGGTCGGAGGGCCACCCACAAGGTGATGAGGTTGGAGGGGCCTCCAAGTGACAAGGTTGGAGGGGCCGCCAGGTGAAGAGGTTAGAGGACTGCCAGGTGATGAGGTCGGAGGGCCACCAGGTAATGAGGTTGAAGGGCTGCCAGGTGATGAGGTTGGAGGGTTGCCCACCAGGTGATGAGGTCAAGGGTGCCAGGTGATGAGGCGAGTGGGTGGTGAGGTCGGAGGGGAGGCCGCATGATGAATTGGGTTCAGAACTTGAATGGGGTGAAGCAGCCGTGCAAGGACCTTTCCTGGCCCATCCCCCGTTGTCCTTGCTCCTGAGGTCAGAGACACGGATGACACCTAAGGATGTGTCATAGGCCACCAACCTGGCCCGGGCCACAGGACGTGAGAGCTGAGCTCAAAGCATCCTTTAGTGCAGACGTGGAGAGCAGGCACTGGGAAAGTTCGTGCAGCCTCTCCCTGTGATGAAGACGCTGTGCCCAGGGCCCCATCACTCCTGCATGGACACCAAGACAAGATCCCGTCGGGGTGGGGAAGGCCTTCCTTCGATGGAGACCCGGATGTGGGCTTACACGTGATGCTGACCTTTTCAGGGGCTGGGGTGAAAAAAGCTGTCTTTAGGTCACAAGGACCCCAGAATTCCTGAGTCTGCTCTGCGTTTGGATTTAAAGTCTGGGATGTCTGTAATTTATACAGGCAGATTTATCATTCTCTGGCCAGCAAGCTCACACCCAGATGCCCCCAGGGACACTGCAGGGGGCCCGTCCATCCCTCAGTCCAAGTTTCAGGGCTATAGGACTTTACCTGCTAAAGCAGGCAGCTTCCTAGAGTGTGCCAATTCCAAAGTAAAAGTAAGCCCTGAGTCCCCCATGGAGATAAATACATCAGGCTATTTATACCTTACATTCCTGCTGGGAAAATCTACCTTGAATGCCTGAAACCTAGAGTCTCAGGCCAGAGAAAGTGATTTTTAATTTGTATCACGGCATCTAGAGCTGTGTTCAGAAGCAGTGTGGTGACAGGTGCTTGAAATCTGCCCCTCGCCTGCTCTCCTTCTTGTGGCTGTCACCGGGCAGAGCGGAGGCTGATGGAGAGTCTTTTCCTATCGATAGCTGGAATTGCCATTACCAGTGTGAGTGCTCGCAATCCACTCGCAATTGCACAGTGTGCTGTGAGGAAATGGGGACTTGAAGGCATCTCATCAGAGAAGTTTATTGCATAACTTCCTGTTTGGAAAAAAATCCCGATCATCCCATGAGTAGGTGTCACAAGGTGCTGTGCCCTGTGCCCCGAGGCTTGGAAAGGAACCGCGGCCCCGAGTTGGGGCTGCCGGGCCTCCAAAGGAACGGCTGCACACCGGAGAAAAGATGCTTCAGGATCAAAAGCTCCCCTCCAAGGCTGGTGCACAAGCTCAAAGCTCAAAGACAGAAGCCTTCTGTCTTTTGAAGTAGGGGAAAGTGACGTAAAATGAAATACGTTTAAGGTTGTGCAGCGTGTTTCCCATCCGCCCTCTAGAGCCACTCTGCAATCTCCCTGCTCTGGGGCCCACACAGCCCACCCCGTGGTCTTAGCCAAGAGCTCTCTTGCCTTCTGGATGCCTCTGTGCTAAGCCCCGGGGCTGGGGCAGTAGGGGGCCGGAGAGGGCCCGAGGGAGGCAGGCAGCCATCCCACCAGCTCATCCCTCAACCAACACCCCTGCGCCACTTCAAACCACCTACTGTCCCCAGCTTCATGCCGGGCTCCTCTGGGGGTCTCCAGCTCTGGGGTGGAACCGCCATGCTGATGCCAGCAGCAGAATTGCCATCTCACCTCCCAAGTTCTCCCCGCCGAGCCAAGCCTGGACAGCCCGGTAGGGTGGGCATCTGCTTCCCACAGCGACCCCAGGCCCCCACGGCTGCTGACCATCCCAGTGCCCCTTGCCGCGTGCTGGGAACGTGGTCCTCATGCAGGGGAGACATACGCTACTCATGCACTGTGTGCCATGCTGGACGTTTCCTCAGGCATTTTGGGGAACGGTTTACCACTTCTGTTCTAGTCACACGCACATGCACACCATCATTTCTTTTTTAAACAGTTTTATTGAGATATATTCACATACCACGAAATCCATCTGAAGTGGCTTTTAGTAGAGCTACCAAATTTTGTATTTGTCATCACGATCCATTTCAGAACATTTTCATTAATCCAAAAAAGAAAAGTCTTATACCCCCAGCAGTTCCCACTCAATTCTTCTTTCCTTCCCCAGCATTACATACTTACTAATTTATTTGTTTTTATAGATTTAACTATATTTACATTTTATAAAAATGGAATTATATGGGTGCATGGGTGGTTCAGTGGTTGAACGCTCACCTTCGATGCAGGAGATGTGGGTGGGATTCCTGAACCATTCACCTGAAAAAAAAAAAAAAAGAATCATCCCGTATGTTGCACTTTGTGTCTGGTTTCTTTCACTTAGCATAATGTTTCTTAGTTATTATTTTTTAATCAGAGTAGTTGCTGGCTTACAGAAAAGTCATTTAGAAACTACAATGTACCCCCTTATTGTTGACACTGCATTATTGTTGTACTTTTTTACAACTGATGAAAGAATGTTAAAATGGCACTATTAACTACAGTCCGAAGTTTACATTAGGTATGTCTTCCCCACACCACCCTGCTACCCACGCCTTGTATTGGTGTCACCCATTTGTCACAATTCGTGAAAGAACATCCTTACACTTGCTTCGTTAACCCCAGTCCACTGTCCACAGCAGGGTTCCCACCACACAGCCCCACACTTCACCTCCTGACTTTCATCCTAGTAATACACAAGACCCACGACTTCCCTTCAACCACTCACACGCACAATTCAGCACTGTTGATTACACTCACAATCGTGTGCCTCCATACCACCGTCCATTTCCACACCTTTAAAATGACCTAAGTAGAAATTCTGTACAAATTAGGCACCAGCTCCCCATTCTCTACCCCCAATCTATCCTCTGGTGACCTATGTTCTGGATTCTACCTCTGTGAGTTCCCCTCATTATTATTATGTCATTTCTTTAAGCACAATAGGATCTACCTAAAAATCTCAAATTCTGTAAGGTTCATGAAGAGAAAAGATGGAATTCCAGTTCCACACAGCTCATGGCTGGGGAGTGACAACAAGAGCAGGAAGGAGACACATCATCGCAGCACAGCCCACATGCTCACCCATCTACCCATCCATCCATCCATCCACCCATCCATCCATCCGTCCACCCACCCACCCCTCCATCCATCCATCCATCCACCCACCCACCCGTTCATCCCCCCACCCACCCATCTGTCCATCCCCCCCCCCACCCGTCCATCCATCCACCCACCCATCCATCCGTCCATCCATCCATTCATTCCTACATATGTTCTTGGCTATGCCCTGGGAACTGGGTCATGGAAAGCAGAACCCACCCTGATCTCATCCCTTGGGAAGTTCACCATCCCTTGGGCTTCATGTGAGTGACCACATGACATAGCCCTGGTGCTGAGGCCAGCACCCCAGAGGAAGAGGACAAGGAGCAAGAGCACCCATCGTGACATCCCACCTAGCCAATAGTTCAGGGAGGGTTTCCCGGAAGAAGCAGCGCTAGGGTTGAGAACCACAGGATGTGTAGGAGTTCACCAGGCCAAGATGACAGAAAGCCTAGAAAGAAGGGGGGGGGAGGTAAGGACTGAGACATGAAGGAAGGTGAGAAGGGCAGGAAACCTGGGGCAGAAGCATGGAGAATTGAGCTGAAGAGGTAGGGCATGTGGGCGAGAAGCCGGCCTTCGTCTCCCCAGCAAGAGGAAGACCCTGATGGGCTTGAGCTCCTTGGGACAGTCAGAGGGTTTGTATTCCCTGGGATCCCTCTGGCTGAGACCTAAGCATAAGCATGGAGCCCGTCAGGAGGCTGTTTAGAGGATGTGAAGAGAGGTGATGGAGGCAGGAAAGAGTGAGCTGGGAAGCACACACACCAGGTTGCACATACGCGCACACACACTAGTCCTCATGGCACAAGTGGGATCGGGGCCTCCAGTGTGACTGTCTCACTCTCCTTGGCTTAGGCCACTCTTAATAGTATCTGCCAGGATGATGTCATGGCTTAAAACTGTGTCGAGCAAGATGGGTGCAGGTCCAGGGCAACTGAGTACTCTGGGTCATCCATCCCCAGACTGCTGGAAGCACCCCAAGCTTGCCTACTGCTCTTGGCGAGCCTGGAAGACATGGTTCCAGAAACACATGCATGTCTTCCGTCTTCACTTACTACTTGATGAAATATTTTTGTAATAAGCAAGTCGAGCCTATCTTCTAGGATGGAAAATGTGAAATCAGCCTCGTAGTTCATGGTACAGCCTTCCGTGTGTCAGGTGTTCCCTTATCACAGGAATTTAATGAGTTCAAGCTGATGCTGGAGTCACACGCCCCATATATGAAAACTGAAAATACTCGATATGAAAAGTCTGCTCTGCAGGGATTTTGACCATCTAACCCAAGGAATGCATGTGGCTTGCAGGAGAGGTAAGATTGATAGTGCTTTAAGCCTAAAAATTCCATTTTTACTCCAATGTAAAATTAAGAAAACTACATTTTTAACATGTTCCCATTAATCCGCTAAAGGAAATGAGTAAGGCTGAGGAACCAAGAGAAAAAGGAATCAAGGCCCCAAGTTGGGAGGTGCTGAATTTCCAAAAGAATTGCTGAGAACTCGGGCAGCAGACGCTTTAGGATCAAAAGATCATCTCAACGCTTGTTGTACAAGATCAAAGCTCAAATATGACATTAAAGCCTTCCAAGGTGTGGGGAAAATGTTAGGTTTGTGCCATGTATTTTCTGTCCACCCCTCTACAGCTGCTCTGTGATCTCTGCACCCTGTTCTGGGTCCCCCACAGTCCCACCCCATGGACTATGCCAAGAGGTTCCTTGCCTTCTGGATGCCTTGTGGGCTCAGCCCAGGGGGCTGGGGCAGAAGGGGGTCTGAGGGAGGTCCCGACTGCCATGCCAGCATTTAAAGCCCCATTTTCTTGGTGTTTCGTTGCATACACTGCAATAGATGGAAGCATGCAAAATTACCATTTTGTAGGGTCAAAAATAGTTGAATCTCAGTGATTTCCTGCATCTCAAATGAATAAATGGGAATTTTCAGCAGGGATGGTGAGTCCTTCAGACTCTCTTTCTTCTTACATACTGCATGGTTTCCTGTGGCTGATGTAACAAAGCTCCACAAATGGGAGATTATCAACCACAGAAATTTAGCCTCTCACAATTCTGGAGCCCAAGATTGTGAATCGAGGTGTTGGCAGGGTTGCCTCTTGATGGGAGCCCTGCAGGAGAATCTGTTCCTCTGGTGGCTCCCGGCCATCCCTGGCTCTCCTTGGCTTGTGGACAGCATCACTCCAATCCCTGCCTCCGTCTTCCCTCCATGTGCCTGTGCCTTCTTTTTTCAGGACACTGGTCAAGGGATTTGGGGCCCACCCCATCCAATAAAACTTTGTCTTAAATAAACACATCTGTGAAGATCCTGTTTCCAAAGGAGATCGCCCTCCCGTATGCCAGGAGTTTGGATCTCCGTATATATTTTGGCAGTGGGGAGGAGGGGGAGACCCAGTTCAACCTGCAATGACTGGGTACCAGTCAGGTATATCCATCAATGGAGAAGGTTCCCGAGTCCCCAAGTCCTGGAAGTTTCCCTGTTTAGCTATTCTGGATAACAGTGTTAAATGTTTAGGCAACTGACTCCCCACTCCTTTCCACGTGCGTCCCCAAAACCAGGTAGGTTTTCTCCTTCCGCCTGCTCCGACCTGCACTGCAGACCTGTGCAGATGAGGCCTCAGTGGCTGAGGGCAGATGCATGGGGAACTGTCAGCCCAGCACAGGGTCTCACATGGCAAATGAGGAGCCCTTCAGAGGGATTTGGTCCAGGGGGCTGGACTGGCATCTTACCCGGCGTGCCTGGTGAATGTGTTGGAGTACACCATGAAAGCTGCTTTCACAGCACCGACTGGGGTGCAAGCCCAGGGATTAAGACATCTGCAAGGAAGCTGGCTGGGCCATCGTCACGCCTGCCCACCATCCATGCAGAGCTCCTATGGGGCTCCGTGCAACACTGCAGCCCCCGACCCCCTAGGACCCCCCACCTGCCGTCCTGGGGTGGTGAGCCAGCCCATCTTGGCCTCCAGCTGCTGCCCTCCTTAGCAGCAGTTGTCAGCTTCTCAGGGCTGTACAGCATCCAGCCAACTTGACAGTGCTTCAGGGGGGCTCCACTGCTCTCCCCGATTGCGTTGTGACTGCGGTTCCAGCCAGGCATTGTCAGGGACCTGTCCCGTGGGTTCCTGCCATCTCCCCTCCAGAGCAGCTCACCCAGGTGGAACCACAGCCCCTTGTCCTGCACCATAGGACACAGATTTTGAGTCATCTGGGCAAGTGATGCTAACTTTTCCTAGGTCCTGCTGAAACCCCACTTTCTGAAACCCCACTCCCTGCTGGCTGTTGAAATTCCCCTACTTCTGAGGAGTGCACTTCCCAGGGGGGAGTCCTGGTGCACCAGGAATGAGGTACAGTGAGGCTGCAGAAGAGAGTTGCCTGGCCGCCAAACTACTCATGGCCCATTGCCCCCCTGCCCTGTACCCACGTCTTTGCCAGCCCTCGGTGTCGTCTCCAGTTTCCCCATGGGCTCTATTTAGATGTGGCCCCCGGCTGACTATGAGTTATGGCTCCAGCTTTTGTTCCATCAGGGAGGGAGCTTGATGGGTGCGCCTAGAAAAGCCTGAGCTTTGACCACACACTGGAGTTCAACTTGGCTTGTGCAGTCACTGACCCCTGCAGTCCTTGGTCTCTGTTGGCCCGTTGACTTTTCCTTTTCCACACAGAGCTTGGGGCCCACCATCCCAAGGTCTCTTTACCACCCCCCTCCAGCCACATGGCAAGGAGGCCCATAGGATGATAATTTACAGTCAGATCTTTCTGTAGGAAAACATGCTCTTCCACCTTTGATCCAGAAACAGTCCTGAGATGTCGGCTGTCACTTGGGTGGGATGTGATCCCTTAGGAAAAGTAGCGACACTGAAAAGATGCAATTCAGTGTGAGGTCAGTCCTGGACCAGCTGCCACCTCCCAGGCCCCAGCCCTAAATGATGGTTAATCTTCTGCTCCCTGGCCATGCCCAGCTGCTGCAGAAATGTCATTTTAGCTGGCAGGCGAGGGGTTGATTGTCTAGGAGACACACAGCCAGATTGAGCCACTGAGTCCTTTCTATAAAGGGGACAGTGTTTTTTCAGTTGAATGGACATGGGCCAGAATTCACAATTTCTACAGAGTGAGTCACCAGACAGTTCAAAATGAATTATTTTTCAGGCACGCTCACACTCAGCTGTAGCTCCCATATAATTAGGAGGACTGTGACAGCCCCATTTACTGCTGGAACGGAGTATCCCATATCTGCTTTGACTCATACACAAAATTACTGCGAGGTTGATTATAACCTGGAAGGCTACAAAACTATGGTCAAATTGGCCCAAAACCGTGTGTGCAGCTTTTGCTGGAAAGCAGGGGATCAGGCCCAGCTACCAGTGGACTGTCCAGGGCTGCTGCCCACCCCCAGCCTGCAGTGCTGGTCCGCCGCGCCCTCGGGGCTGCTGGACGGGCCACAGCGGAGAGCTGGTGCAGGCAGGGAACTCGCCCAGGTCAGGACGCTGATGACAAGTGTACCTTTGCCCTTTGCCAAATTTCTGTACTTTTAATATGTTGTCGTGTGGAAACTCACCTACTTGATTCAGTTTTTTAAAGACTGTGAGCGCTTTACTCATTCTCAAATGTGGGAAAGCAGAACAGGCTTCCTTCAGGAAAGGTCACTGAGAGGCGAGCGTGTGCTGTTATGTTTGGGCCCGTGACATTGGCGGCTGAGATGGAACGGGCTCAGGGCATGGAGGCCCCACCCAAGGGGCAGGGGGCAGAAGACCTGACTTGAAGGAAGACATTTTGGGGTGGCAGAGACAATGCCACCCTCCCTCCTGGCTCTCAGGCAGGAAGGAAGAGCCGGCGACAAGCTGGGACCCTGGCGCAGAAGCCACGTGTCATCCTCAACCTGCTGGGCCATGTCGGCAGGGCAGCTATGGGCAAGGTGCCAGGTCACCCGGGGGGCCCCAGGAGGCCGGGGCTGGCAGTGACAGTCCAGGCTGCGTATCGTGGAGCCTCTTTGTCCCACCCGCATCCCCCACGTTCAGTGACACATCCCACTCTTCTGTGTGACGCTCGGGGCACATGCTCCCATGGAGACAGTCTCAGGTGGCCAAGACAAGGCATGGTGACTCCAGGGAGTTCTTTTACTAACACTTTTTTAATTGTGAAAAATAGCATACATAGAAAAAAGCAATACATTCCCAAGTACATTTTAACAAGTAGTTATACAACAGGTTTTAAAGTTTGGTATGGGTTACAGTTCTGCGATTTTTCATTTTTTCTTCTAGTTGCTCCAAGACACTGGAGACCAAAAAGAATATCAATATAAAGATTCAGCAGTCATACTCATTTGTTAAATCCTAGCTGTAATATACTCTTCCTTCTCTCTTTTTTCTTTTCTTTTTTTTTTGTGAAAAATAACATATGTACACAAAAGTAATACATTTCAAAATACAGCACCGCCATTAGTTGTAGGACAGACTTCAGAGTTTGGCATGGGTTACAATTCCCTAACTTTAGGTCTCTACTTCTAGTTGCTCTAAGGTATGCGACACTGAAAGAAATGTCAACGTACTGATCAGCCCTCACACTCATTTGTTAAACCCGACCTTTTCTGTATAACTCCATCATCATCTTTGATCTTTCTCCCACTCTTTAGGAGCATCTGGGATGTGGCCATTCTAACTTTTTCATGTTGGAAGGGGTTGACAATAATAAGGGACAGAGAGATGGAACTAGCTGATGTTCTGGAGAGGCTGGGCTAAGTTTCAGGACTTATCTGGACCAAGGACCCATCTGGAGGTTGTATATTTCTGGAAAGTTACCCTGGTACATGCAACCTTTGTAGAATCTTATATATTGCCCTAGGTGTTCTTTGCGATTGCCTGGAATGGTCCTGGTTGGGGTTTGGCAAGTTATAGTAGTTAATAATGTCTAACAGAAGCTTGCATAACGGTGACCTCCAGAGTAGCCTCTACTCTCTTTACTTTCTCTCAGCCACTGATACCTTATTTGTTACACTTCTTTTTCCCCTTTTGGTCAGAATGGGCCAGACTCGTCCCTGGGATTCATCTCCCATGCCGCCAGGGAGACTTTCACCCCTGGATGTCATGTCCTATGTGGGGGGGAGGGCAATGATCTCATTTACAGAGATGGGCTTAGAGAGAGAGAGGCCACATCCAAGCAACAAAAGAGGTCCTCCAGAAGTAACTCTCAGGCATGCCTACAGGTAGGCTGAGCTTCTCTGCTACATACATAAACTTCACAAGAGCAAGCCTTAAGATCAAGGGCTTGGCCTATTGATCTGGGTGTCCCTAATGTTTGGCACAGTATCAGGGGTTTCCCTGTGGTAAAGTTTAAATGTTCCATATTATTTCTCCATCCCTCAAGGGACTTTGCCAATACGTTTTTATCATCTGCTTAATATACTCTGAGATGCATCCAGGCGTTATATTAAGCTATACAGGATTAAAGGCACTCATTCTTATTCTGGGCTTCCTGTGTTTGGATTGTTTAAATGCTCTATCAAGAGAGGTTGAGTTAGATCATGTGTTACTGATACATGTGTGCTCCTGAACCTAAGTTCAGGACAAAATACACCTTTCTTCCTTTGGTCTCAAAGAGTAGGTGAAGTTCTAAAAATGCAGACAATGTCTTCCTTGCCTCCAGGAAGTTCTTTGACGAAGCCCAAGGAACCCTGAGAGTGCAAACTCTCATGACAAGGGTGGGGGGCAACTTTGGGTGCCCTCATCTCTGAGACAATGAAAAAATACACTTAACTCTCCCAAGGACGCACTGCTCTTGCACACGAGGGGTGTCTGAATATGTTTTGTTTCCTGAAAAGTCAAACATCAAATTGTTCCAAAAGGCTCCTGTGACCCTCTGCTTTGACAATTCCTCAGCCATGCACAGTCTGTCCTTGCAGGGCCCAGGCCTGGACCTGCAGCTGTGAGGACTCCTGACCAAGGCAAGCAGTGCAGATGCGGCCACCAAAGGCGGCCTTTGTCTGGATGGCCTGGGGGCAAGGATTCCACCTCCACAGTACTGATCACAGAGCCCTGAGTCCTCTCCTTTCCCTGGGGAAAGAAACCATCCTGCATTCTGCAGGGCAGGACCTGGCTCTGTCGGGGCAGGGGATGTCCCCAGAGAGCTTGGGAGAGTCCTGGCAGGCAGGCAGCTGATGTTCTGACTGTGGGCCTCGGTGCCAAACTTAATGTGCAGTGGGTGGTCAGGGCTGCTCAGCACTGGTACCAGGTCCCTGGGTGTGTGCCAGCAGCTCGTGGGTGCCTCCAGGAGGGAGGTGCCTACCCCAAGGCCCTCACTGGTACGTTGGCCTCACGGGGCTGGAGCAACGGCGGCTGTTAGGCTGTGGGTCAGCAACGATGTGTACATAGCAAGGCACCTGTCCTGCTCACCCAGTGGGTTTCCAGGGTTCTGGCCCCAGTAGCCACCAGACAGGCCATCCAAGGGCACGAGGGATTGGCTTCTGCTCACGTGACTTCAGAGGTTTTAATACATTTTGGTATTCAATAAGATTTTACTTTTTTATCGTGGTAATATATGCATAATACAAAATTTCTTCTTTTAACAATTTTTACACCTACAGCTCCTGACATTAATTGCCTTCACAGGGCGCTACCATCACTGCTACCCATTACTGAAACCTTCTCATGCATTAAGCATTGAGTCCTCATCCTTACCCCCGGCCCCTGGTAACCTCTAACAAATTATCTGTGTCTATGAGTTAGCTTTTTCTAGGTCTTCCATATATGTGGATCATAAACTATTTGTCCTTTGGCACCTGGCTTATTTCATTCGACATAATGTTTACCAGGCTCATTCATGCTGTTGTGTGCATCAGAACTCCCTCCCTGTTAGCAGCTGGATGGCAGTGCATTGTGTGGATGGGCCACGTTTTGTTGATCCATTCATGTCTTGACTGATACTTGGGTTTTTGCTCTTATTCATCTCAAATCATGCTGAGCCTCAAGCAGCAAGTGGGGTGTGAAGAGGGTTCCCCAGCCTGAGACCCAGGCTCACCTGTGCTGGGAGATTTCTTTCCATCTCCTGCAGACTCCCAAAGGCTCAATGAGCCAGTTAAACTTGGATGCTTTTAGAAATGCTTTGATGGATTCCAAGCTGGAAATCATTTGCTCTCTTCATTTTAGGATTGTAACCTCTATGATATCAACCAAAATATGCAAAAAGAAGGATGGTTTTGCTTGCGTTCCCTTTGCGGCAATTTCTACTAGCATCAAGGAATTTTTTACCAGTATTGGAAGAATTATTAAGACGCTCAAGAAAATGAGCTGTTAAGAAAATGCGCTTAGGTATAATAAAATGAAAGGGACGCACTCTCCCTGCCTAAGGAATTATGCAGAGGCACATAAAATGCAATGTTATGGTTATAACCTCCCGGCTCAACGTTTCCTGCCCAGCAGTAGCATAAGGGTGGGTAAAGCAGAGCAGAAAAACCAAGAGGCAAACTGAGACTAGAGACTGCATCCCAGCATGAAAATTTCAAGGGATAACGGGTGTCATCACCAGCCCATGAGTTCAAAGAGGGTGCTAAGCATAGCCGGAAACAACTGATGATGAGAAAGAAGCAAGGGTGGCCATGGCAGAATTGTTAGTAAACTAAACTGATGGATGGCTGCTGGTGGTTTTCTTTTCTTCATGAACCCTGATTCAATACGCTTTTCAGGATCATGTCCCTGTTAGTTCATGTCCCATGTTTCTTTTTGAGAAACAGGTAATGAGAATGAGCCTGAGGTGGTGTGGTGGATGTATGACTTTCTATGACCTTTAAAAACAGTATGCCCCATGTGTGTCGATGGAAAGTCCCAGGGTCCAAGGAAGTTGCTGGACACAGCTGGCTGCGCTTTTTCCATCTCCCGGCATTTGCTAATCATAGCAAGGGCCCCTCTTCCTCTGGCAGGATTAGACCCCATGGCAATGGCTGACCAGGTGCGGTTCCTACGTGATACCCAGGCCGCGGCCTCCCACTGCCGCTCCAGTCCCAGCTCAGCTCCCGCTTGCCCCTGCCACGTTCTGGGCACTGCATCTGAGCACTGAGGAAGTTTTCCTTTCACTCACTCAACCAGTCAGCTCATTAAATCCATCTGCTTTAACTCCACAGAGCATTTTTTAAAGCATATGAATTGATCCTTCCTGCTACAAATAAACATGAAAACACTCAACTCCTTATTTATTTAGCATTGGTTTAAATAATGGTGGCTTTTTTGCTGACATCTTCTGACAATTCAACAGTGTTGCCTTTTCTTTAAACCGATGAAGGGTGCACTGTAAATAAGGAGGAATGAAATCCATTTTTTTTTCCATAATGATAATGCTTAACCTATTTCCCTAGATGAAACACTCATGGTGAGACACATGCTCCCTTATAAATATATTTCTCATATTTTATGCAACTGGTTCCGAAGTAGCACTTTGCAATGTGCAAATACTAATTCTGTTTTTATACTCATAAGTAAGCTCGGTCACCCAAGAAATGGCTCAAACACGAACAAAGTGAAGACGATGACAGGAACGAGAAGCCGCAGGGCATGAGCCCAGCACACCCTCCCGGGACGGGGCTTTCCAGGGAGTGTTCGGTCTCCCCCCTCCGGCAGGTGGGGTGTGAGGGGCCCACGCCCCTTGACCCCCGCACTGGGACTGAAGCGTCCTTCCTTCCTCCCGCTGTGCAGGAGCAGGAGGGGTCCTGGCAAGTGTCACAAGTGTCCTCAACTGAGAGCCGCCCGCCATCTTCCCCACCACCGCCATCGGGCAGATCCGACCAGGGGCAGGGGGCAACGCCGCCCAGGGGAGCCCGCAGAGGCCCCAGCACAGGGCAGGGAAGGGTGCAGCTAGGAAGTCTTCCATGCACCCCTCCTATTTCCCCTAACCCCCGCCGAGCCCTGGCATTGCTTTATCAGGCCCTCCTGACTCAGCAGGTCCCCAGTGCGCCCAGAGCCTCCTGTTCAGCATCCACGGCAGGGCCGAAGGTGGCAGCCGGGGCCACATCCCCTGCTCAGGCTCAGGGTGACCCCAGAGCCCCGCTGCTCTCCTCAGGGACCCCAGGCCGACCTGAGCCCTGGCCCAGCCCTCTGGGTGCCCGGCGGAGCTTCCCCTGCAGCTCCCCCATGGGGAGTCCTTGGAGCCCAGGGCGTTGCTGACAACTGCCTGCCCTGTTCTGGGCCCCTCGAGGAAGGGCTGCAGAAGGAATCCCCCAGCACTGGCCCCGCACAGCAGCCACAGGAATCCGTCAAGGAAACAGGAGTGATAACAAAACTATGCCAAGTCCACGTTACATCATCAGTAATAGTCCTGCCGCTTCCTCTCTTTAGCCTGCCCCAAGCCCAGCAGGGGCTCCATAATTCCCAGTGGCTCTGCGTCTCCATTTTTAACCAAGGACAAAGAGTCTTTGGAACGTGTTTTGAGCCATTGATGTCCCAATTTGAAGGCCAGAGAAATCCCCTTCCTGTGATCTCATCCTCCCCCTGCTCTGACCGGCTGGCTGATCCCATCCTGGCGCAGCTTTGTGCCGCCCGTGTACTGAATCCAGCGCGGTGCGCGGTGTCCCTCATCCAGGGAGGAAAACGCCACCGCTGGGTTTGCACAGCTCAGGGCACAGACCCCTAAGTGGGCTTAACACTGTCGCCCCCAGAGCCGGGTCAAGCCCACGGGCCATGTGGGGGTCACCCAGGCACATGCACACACACATGTGCACACACATGGGCATGCACACACATGGGCACACATGGGCACACACATATGCACTCACACATGGGCACACCACTGCGGACACAGGGGTCAAGAGTGAGAAGGGAGCAGGGCGCCACATGCCGACGCAGCAGCCCGAGGAGCCGGTCGTGCTCCAGACGCTGTAGGCGAGGCTAAAGGGGGCTCAGTGCTCCCGGCCAGATGTCCAGCCCCACATCCCCCACAATGAGGAGCTTCGACGCAGGGAGGGGACCCTGATCGTGAGGGGGCTTCACGAGTGGGTCCGAGAGGTGCAGGCGTTTTAAAGCTGCCCCATGTTCATTCCACTTTCGGTTGAATAAGCTCAGTTTTTAAAGCTGTTTTTTAGCCCTCCCAAGGGGGAGCTTTAAATGGGTGGGTTTCTCCAAGGGCCTGCGGGCAGCAGCCTCCGCACCCCCAGCTGCACCCTCTGCTCCCCTCAGCTTTGAACCACACCCCCCAGCTCCGTTCCGTGAGTGTGGGCTCACTTGAAAGGAGTGTCTTTGAGGATGTGACCAGTTAAGCTGAGGCCCTCACCCAATGGTGACAGGAGCAGACCCTGGGCCAGGCCGCCCGCCACAGGGGCCAAGGACCTCAACACGCTGGGATCCCGCCGGAGACATGAGCAGGCCCCTCAGAGAGGGAGCTCCAGTGCCCCGTGACTTCTAACTCAGGGCCTCCAGGGCCAACCCAAGAACTTTTTGCTGCCTTAAGAATCCGATCTGCGGATTTTATTATGGTGGACCAGGGGGCCTGGGGAGCTGAGAGGGGTGGGGAGGGCACCCCTTAGTTTTGTCCCCTCAAGGGTCATGCTAGAGGACACCAGGAAGGAGAGAACGTTCCACCAACCCCTGAGATGGATCTAAGCACCTTCCCCACACCTGGCCAGGTGGGCAGTGCAGGACTCACCTGGGGGCCCCACCCTGCCATGGCCTCCACAGCTCAGCCAGGGTGTGGCGCCCTGGACACCAATGTCCCCAGAGCCAGGGCCACCTCCTGCCAGTGCGGAGACGACAGCCAGGGAGAAGGCCCCTGGTCCAGGCTGTGTATGCCGGGGGCACTGCCGGGGCCTTGCGAGGTCCCACAGGTCACATGAGAGGGCCGCAGTCACTGTCCTGAGAGCCCTCTCCACGGGCAGTGCCGTGCCCGGGCTGCTCCCTCGCAGTGCGCCATGGGGTCGGCGGGAGACGCCGCAGGAGCCCGGCCCCAGCCTGGGCCCCTCCACAAAGTTCCCCTTTAAAAGGGAGGCCAGGTCCAGAGGTTGGACATGGCCAGGCAGGCACCCCTCCTCTGCCCTCCCCCCGGGGACCGTGCAGGCCTGAGGCCCTGAGAGCTGGCAGCCGCACAGGCCCATCTGGGCTGGAGCCGCAGAGATGATCGTACTGCCCATGGGGACAGCAGGAAAGAGACCCACTAAAGCCATTTCTCAAGGGGGCTAGTGGAGTAGAGGATGGGTCATACCTGGGAAGCACCTCAGAGGACGAGCCTTTGGGGTCTCAGCCCCTGCCCAGGGCCCCCTCCATGTGGCCAGTGGACAGCAGTGGCCCCTGGGGCTCCCCCATTGCACTGCCTCCCCAATTCAGTCCCAGGCCTGTGGGACCTGCGCGCTCTTCTCCCGAGACCCCCACGCCCCTCTGCAGCCCCTGCCCGTCAGCGTCTGCTCCCAGGCCCACGCCCTGTCCGCGCCTACCACAGGCCATTCTCTGTGCCAAGTGCCACCTCCCCACCATCCCAGGACACCAGGTCCCTGGGGAGACCCACCGCCCAGAAACTCCCGTGACCCTCAGGGGAGGAGGGAACCTGCCCCTCTCGCAGCCCCCAGCCCCTCTGTTGTTTGTCACAGAATGGGATGTGCATCCTGCGCTCGGGTCACACCTGGACAAGACCCCTCTGCCCCACAAGGCCCTCAACTCTGGGGACAGGGTGGTCCGGCTCCCTCATGATTTGTTCTCTGCCCCCAACGGGGGGACTGAGGCTCCAGGGAGCTTACCACGTGCCTTTTCTTCCAGGCAAAAGGACACAAAGTTACAAGTCCCACATTAAGTGGAAAGGCAAATATTTATTTAGCATGAAAAAAGAAATCACAACCTATTGAAAATTAAAGACTGTTGAATATAAGAAACATCAGAAACCCAGAAAAATAATATCTGCACTTATTTTTTTTTTTGTATTTTTAAAAGTATTTTTATTGATAAAACAACACACAAATATACAAACATTCCATATATGGTGTACAATCAATGACTTACAATATCATCACATAGCTGTATATTCATCACCCATGATCATTTTTTAGAACATTTGCATCACTCCAGAAAAAAAGAAAAACTCATACATACCATACCCCTTACACCTCCCTCTCATTGACCACTAGTATTTCCATTTACCCAATTTATTTTAACCTTCGCTCCCTCTATTATTTATTTATTTTTTAATCCATTTTTTAAAAATTCATCTGTCCATACCCTAGATAAAAGGACCATCAGACACAAGGTTTTCACAATCACACGGTCACACTGTAAAAGCTACACCATTACACAATCATCTTCAAGAAACAAGGCGACTGGAACACAGCTCTACAGTTTCAGATATTTCCCTCTAGTCACTCCAATACACCATAAACTAAAAAGGGGATATCTATATAATATATAAGAATAACCTCCAGGATAACCTCTCAACTCTGTCTGAAATCTCTCAGCCACTGTCACTTTATTTTGTCTCATTTCTCTCTTCCCCCTTTTGGTCAAGAAGGCCTTCTCCATCCCTTGATGCTGGGTATGGAGTTGTCCCATGTTGTCAATGAGATTTACACCCCTGGGAGTCATGTTCCATGTAGAAGGGGAGGGCAGTGAGTTCACAGAGAGAGATAGAGGCCACATCTGAGCACCAAAAGAGGTTCTCTGGGGGTGACTCTTAGACCTAATTTTTTTTTTTTAATTTTTTTTATTAATAAAAAAAAAAGAAAAGAAATTAACACAACATTTAGAAATCATTCCATTCTACACATGCACTCAGTAATTCTTAGTATCATCACATAGATGTATGATCATCATTTCTTAGTACATTTGCATCGATTTAGGAAAAGAACTAGCAAAACAGCAGAAAAAGATATAGAATGTTAATATAGAGAAGAGAATTAAAATAATAATACTAATAAAATATATATATATATAAAAAGGAAAAAGAAAAAAACAAAAACAAAAGATACAAACACACAAACAAACAAACAAAAAACCATATTTCAGGTGCAGCTTCATTCAGTGTTCCAACCTAGTTACATTACACTTAGGTATTATTGTGCTGTCCATTTTTGAGTTTTTGTATCTAGTCCTGTTGCACAGTCTGTATCCCTTCAGCTCCAATTACCCATTATCTTACCCTGTTTCTAACTCCTGCTGGTCTCTGTTACCAATGATATATTCCAAGCTGATTCTTGAATGTCGGTTCACATCAGTGGGACCATACAGTATTTGTCCTTTAGTTTTGGGCTAGACTCACTCAGCATAATGTTCTCTAGGTCCATCCATGTTATTACATGCTTCATAAGTTTAGTCTGTCTTAAAGCTGCATAATATTCCATTGTAGGTATATGCCACAGTTTGTCTAGCCACTCGTCTGTTGATGGACATTTTGGCTGTTTCCATCTCTTTGCAATTGTAGATAATGCTGCTATAAACACTGGTGTGCAAATGTCCGTCTGTGTCTTTGCCCTTAAGCCCTTTGAGTAGATACCTAGCAGTGGTATTGCTGGGTCGTAATCCATTCTGCCATTCTGTGTCTTTTGATTGGGAAATTCAGTCCATTAACTTTTAGTGTTATTACTGTTTGGATAATATTTTCCTCTACCATTTTGGCTTTTGTATTATATATATCATACCTGATTTTCCTTCTTTCTACACTTTACTCCATACCTCTCTCTTCTGTCTTTTCATTTCTGACTCTAGTGCTCCCTTTAGTATTTCTTGCAGAGCTGGTCTCTTGGTCACAAATTCTCTCAGTGACTTTTTGTCTATAAATGTTTTAATTTCTCCCTCATTTTTGAAGGACGATTTTGCTGGATATAGGAGTCTTGGTTGGCAGTTTTTCTCTTTTAGTGATTTAAATATATCATCCCACTGTCTTCTAGCTTCCATGGTTTCTGCTGAGAAATCTACACATAGTCTTATTGGGTTTCCCTTGTATGTGATGGATTGTTTTTCTCTTGCTGCTTTCAAGATCCTCTCTTTCTCTTTGACCTCTGACATTCTAACTAGTAAATGTCTTGGAGAACGCCTATTTGGGTCTATTCTCTTTGGGGTGCGCTGCACTTCTTGGATCTGTATATTTAGGTCTTTCATAAGAGTTGGGAAATTTTCAGTGATAATTTCTTCCATTAGTTTTTCTCCTCCTTTTCCCTTCTCTTCTCCTTCTGGGACACCCACAACACGTATATTTGTGCACTTCATATTGTCATTCAGTTCCCTGATTCCCTGCTCAAGTTTTTCCATTCTTTTCCCTATAGTTTCTGTTTCTTTTTGGAATTCAGTTGTTCCATCCTCCAGTTCACTAATTGTAGCTTCTGTCTCTTTAGATCTACCATTGTAGGTATCCATTGTTTTTTCCATTTTTTCTTCTTTGTCCTTCACTCCCACAAGTTCTGTGATTTGTTTTTTCAGATTTTCTATTTCTTCTTTTTGTTCAGCCCATATCTTCTTCATGTCCTCCCTCAATTTATTGATTTGGTTTTTGAAGAGTTTTTCCATTTCTGTTCGTATATTCAGCATTAGTTGTCTCAGCTCCTGTATCTCATTTGAACTATTGGTTTGTTCCTTTGATTGGGCCATATCTTCAATTTTCCGAGCGTCATCCATTATTTTCTGCTGGTGTCTGGGCATTTGATCAGATTTCCCTGGGTGTGGGACCCAGCTGGTTGAAAGGTTTTTCTGTGGAATCTCTGGGCTCTGTTTTTCTGTTCCTGCCCAGTAGGTGGCGCTTGTGGCGGTCGTTTGTCTGCGGGGCAGTCGGCCCGGGAAACCGCGCGTGGAGGCGGGGGTCGCTGGCCGCAGCTTGGGGGAGTGCCGGTCCAAATTGCCCAGCTGGCCCGAGACGCCAAGCGTGACGGGAGGGCCCCACTATCCAATGTTCCCAGTCAGACCGGGGAGCCACGTGCGTGGAGGGGACCCCAGTCGCCAGCCGCCCCAGCCGGGAAAACGTGCGCCCCTCGGGTATCTCACCGCAGTGGATTCTCCCTACCCGTTCAGCCGTTCCAGAATGGGGTACGCTGTCTTTTTGGTCTCTGTCGTGACTCCGGGAGCTGTTTCGTATTGTTTCTGTTTCTTTAGTTGCTTTTCGGGAGGAGGAACTAAGACCCGCACGTCTTACTAAGCCGCCATCTTCTCCGGAAGTCCCCCATATCTGCACTTATTAATGCTCTGACACCATCTCTCAGTTTTTCCATGTTTGTTTTAACTTCATACTCTTCAATCATTTTTTCATACTGCAACTTTGTATTGTTTTTCTACAGATGAATGGAAAATCATTCAAATTTCCCTCTAGTGTATTTTACAGTTTTTGAAAATTGTTGCTTAGAAGAGTCTTTAGGTTTCGTAGCTGCTCCCCAGCAATGCCACAGACATTCTTCAGATTGTCATCAGACTTAGAAACAAGTTACTACGTTTGTGTCTGAGAGTTCATAGCATTTATTGTATAGTATAACCTATATACAAAGCAAAGAAATAAAAAAGCAATAGTTTGCAAAGCACTCTTCAACAAGTGATTACAGGACAGATCCCAGAGTTTGTCATGGGCTACCGCACACTCCTCTCAGATTTTTCCTTCTAGCTGCTCCAGAATATAGGAGGCTAGAGGGCTTAAATACTTTTTTATCATCACAATCAACTTTTTTCCCTTCTTTTTTTGTGAATAATAACATATATATACAAACAAGCTATAAACTTCAAAGCACAGCACCACAACTAGTTGTAGAACACATTTCAGACTTAAACGTGAGTTACAATTTCACAATTTTAGGTTTTTACTTCTAACTGCTCTAAAACACTAGAGAGTAAGAGAGATATGAATTTAACGATTCAGCATTCATATTCATTTGTTAAATCTTTCCTTCTCTGTATAACTCTATCATCACCTTTGATCTTTCCATCCCTCTCTTTGGGGTTGTTTGGGCTATGACAATTCTAAATTTTTTATATTGGAAGGGTCTGTCACTAATATGGGGTAGGGAGATGGAACTATCTGATGTTCTGGAGAGGCTGGGCCCTCTAGGTTTCAGGACTTATCTGGACCAGGGACCCATCTGGAGGTTGTAGGTTTCTGGAAAGTTACTCTAGCACCTGGAACCCTTGTGGAATCTTATATATTGCCCTAGGTGTTCTTTAGGATTGGCTGGAATGGTCCAGGTTATGACAGGTAGCAAGGTCTACCTGAAGCTTGTGTAAGAGCAACCTCCAGAGTAGCCTCTCGACTCTATTTGAACTCAGAAAGAGTTCACTGATATATTATTAGCTAAACTTTTTCCCCCTTTTGGTCTGGATGTAATTGCTGATCCCACAGTGCCAGGTCTGGATTCATCCCTAAGAGTCCTCTCCTACGTCACCAGGGAGACTTTCAACCCTGGATGTCATGTCCCATGTAGTGGGGAAGACAATGATTTCACTTGCAGAGTTGGGCTTAGAGAGACTGAGGCCACATCTGAGCAACAACAGAGGTCCTCCAGAAGTAACTCTTAGGCATACTTACAGGTAGGCTAAGATTCTCCGCTACCTACATAAGTTTCACAAGAGTAAGCCCCATGATCATGGGCATGGCCTATTGATTTGGGTATCCCTAAAGTTTGACACAGTATCAGAGGATATCCGATTTCATGACATTTTAAGCATCATGACCTAATGTGCCCTTTCTGAATTGATGGCACTGAGCGCAGTCTCTGTAGGAAGGTTTTTGTGGTGCAGCCACGTGGATTTTCTGACATCTTTCTCAGTCCCTGTATTCCCTGCCAGACCAGGACCCCGGGAAGATGCAGGGCCCTGCCCGAGGGCCAGCCATGGGAGAGGGAGGGGCCCAGGGCCTGCAGTCGGCTCTAGGATGGCCCCAGAGGGGGCATGTCCTAATCCCAGAGCAGGGACTCTGCTCACACGGCAAGGGTGAGTTGGGAGGGTCTGGAGGTGGCGACCCTTGCCGGGATTGTGAGGGTCCACACAGGCCCCCCAGTGCTCTCTCGAGAGGAGACTGATCAGGCAGAGAGGCGTGTGAAGAGGGGCGCAGAGATGGGCCAAGGACTGCAGGCAGCCGCTTGAGGCTGGGCAAGAGGAGGGCGGCCTCCCGTCCAGAACCCCCAGAAGGAATCGCCCTGCTGTTTTTAGGCACATGGAGCTGAGCAATTGCGTGAATTTATGCAGTTAAAAATGAGCCAATCTATAACACAGCGTACCTGCCACAGATCTGTCCATGCTCGGCCTGGACACACACCAGGCAAGAGCCACAGAAGGGCAGTATTTGTGCTCAGTTCCTGCCTAGCTGCAGATTGTTGCAAATTATCTCTGGGAATTTAAGCAAGCCAATTTGCATAAACAATTTTGCATCTAAACGTGCCCAGGGGGGAAATACACTGCACATTAACCCAACCTGGATAAGTTTGAGAATTGGCAGGACTTTTCCCAAAGACAAAATTATTTTATTTTATCTAAAGTTACACTTCATATTTTTAAAATGATTATTATCATTAGAATCAAATTGGTTTGATTGCACAATTAATTTAGGAGGGTCAGGAATTTCTCTCCTTGGTTTTTCAATCCTGCAATCCCACGTGGCAGCTTTAAAATGGAACCAGCATTATGCACTAATGAAGTAAAGCCATTTTCTCTTTTCCTTCCATGTGTCTCATTTTGTAAGTCTGGATGATTGTTTTTAGAGACTCCACTGGGAAATGCTGCCCAGAAGGTGCTGAGGGCCTCTGGTTTTGCCATGCACGGTCTGGCCGCCCGAGGACAGCTGCTGCTCCCTCTGCGCACAGGAGGAGACCGGCTGCCCCCGGAGAAGCAGCCTGGGCAGGGGGTGCCTGGGGCCTCCCCGTTGGAACCACCGAGATCCACTTCCAGGCTTCCTGTGAGATCCGGGGCCAGGCATGACCAGTGCTCCGATTTTAAGACTTTCGTGGTGAAACTTTCTTCAAGCACAATTGGGAACTGCAGACACTGTGCGTGGCCCCTCGGTACACCTTTAGGGAAGTGCGGCCGCACTGGGCCTGCGTGTTGCCCGCTGGCCAGTGCTTAGGGGTCCACTAGGCAGACGAGCCAGGGACCTGGCCTCTCTCACTGTCAAAGAAGACAAGGCAGGCGTGTAAGCATGTGCGTGTCTCCAGGCACATGTGCATGCGCACACACACACACACACACGCACATGTATATTCAACATAGCTATGTGCATACTTAGGTGCCTATGTAAATATTCAGACATAAACGTGCTCACACACACGCACATGCACACAGGCACGCATGCACGCTTTCATACATGCCTAACTCACATACAAAACTCACCTAGCCTCCTGCACTATTTTGTGGGGTCTTCCTTTCCTTGGGCTTATTTGCTTCTCTCCCACAAAACCTGCAGTCCAGATTCGTGAGGCACATCTCAGGGATGGCAAGGGGCACGGCACAGCTGCTCTGTCCACGCTCGGGGCCCCTCCCAGAGCCGGTGCTGGAAGGGAGCACACAGCTGGCCCTGCTCCATCTCACAGGAGGGGCTGCCCCAAACCCCTCACCCTGCAGGCCTTTTTGCACCTCCCCAAGCTGGCCAGGGATGCAGCCGGCCTGGCCTGCTGGATGAGCACACATTTGCCCTCCCCCAGATGGAGCCAGAGGAGGGCGTTGCAGCAGAAGGAGCTTCTGCCCACCTATGTCAGCATGTGGGGGACACCCCCACCCCACAGCCCTGCAGGGCCTGGTGATGCTGCTGGGCTTGGGGGAGCAGGGCCCCCTCCCCGAGAGCCTGGACGGCAGACGGCGGGTGGGGCAGAGCCCCAGCACCCGATGCCCCTGGTCACCATCCCCAGGTGGGGTCCAGGGCCTTGTTCATGGGTCCCCGTTACGCCTTGAGCCCCTCCCCCGACCTGGCCCCAACCGTGACCATCCCCCCGCCGCGGCCCTTGCCTGCACCTGGACAATCCCCTGTAACCCACTCGTCCTGAGCCAGGCATAGGAGACCGTCTGTGCCCACTGCTGGAACCCCAGTACAGCGGACAGAGCCATGGACGGTCCTTGTTGTGAGTCCCCCGTGTCCGAGCCCCACCACGGCACCCTACCAGACCATCAGATGGGCGCCCCAGAGGATCACCCCAAATTGCATTTCCCTAGGACCCTGTCCTGTGTCAGGGCAGCTCACACCCATCGGGCACGTCAGAGCCCTGATCCCAGCTCTGGCCGCTTTGGCCCTCGTCCACCACACCTACCAGGGACCACCCCAGAGGCCCTCCTTAGGGTCTCAGACCAAACACTTACAGCCATGGGGGCCTGGGGAGGGTCCAGGGGGGCGTGGGGAGGGTATGGGGCCAGCAGAACAGGGGTCCCCCAACGATGTCCACACCCTAATCTCTGGGTACTTCAGTGACAAAGAGAAGAGGACATGAGGCTGCCAACAGAATCAGAGTGTGGAGCAGCTGATCCCAAACTGGGGAGAAGATCTTGGGCCCCCACAAGGTCCCTAAAGAGGGGGAGAGGCAGAAGGGTCAGTGTGGGGGTGGCACGATGTGAGCAAGATGCGACCAGCCATGGCTGCCTTTAAAAAGGAGAGAAGGGACCAGGAGACAAGAAGCCTCTAGAAGCTGGAAAAGACACAAAACCATCCCCGCCAGAGCCCCCAGCAGGGACCCACACCTCCCACACCTGCCCACACCTGCCCACACCTGATGTGGGCTGAGCACAGCCATGTTCATCTCTGGCCTCCAGAACTGGGAGACAATGCAGTTGCTCTGTGTTAGCAGCTGCCCATGTGGTCATTTGTTTTGCAGCCAGAGGATGCTCAGCCCGGCTGCTCCCAGGCCCTGCACTTCCCGCAGGGGGAGCTGCACCCCAGCTCTGAGCACCCTGTGAACTCCAAGTGCATGCATGCTGGTGCACTGCTTGGCCCAGACTTTAATTAAGCATTCCCCAAGCTTGAGAGGGTACATAACTTTGCCAAAATCCCTAGCCTCTTTCTGAATTATAGCTGCTTTGTGTAAATGTACCTTTTATGTCCATAAATCTTTCCAAAAAACCACATTTCTAGGCAGAGTAATATCTGTTTGTTCAGAATTTAAGATTACTAAGAAGATAATCACTGACTGTTTTTTATTTTTTCCTATGGAAAGCCCAGGACAAGTCTCCTGGCCATTGCCTTGGTACAGCACGGATCCCAGGCTGTTCCTGCATGCTACGGCCCAGTTACCTGGACAGGTAAGTGCACGCCCCCAGCCACAAAGCGCCACGGCACTCTCTCTGCCTCCTTACTTTCTGTGCATAAGGTGAATGTGGTTTGAGTGATAGGAAAAGGGGAGCTCCCCCATTTCCTTTTTTTTTTAAATTAATTTTTATTTCAAACAATTATAGAGTCACAGGACATTGGAACGATAATACTGGCTTGTCCCCTGATCTTTGCCCCAATTTCCCCTGATGGTTGCATCTTGCATCAGTATGGTACAGTATGGAAGCCAGGAATTTCACGTGGGGACCACCCTCTGATAGCACGCTCTGTGGGTCCTGTGCCATGTTATCCTGTCATTGGGGTCATCACCCCCATGACAGCCAAGATGCACTCTGCCCCGCCACCGCAGAAGGCTCTCCCTCTGCCCTCTAGTTCACACGCATGCCCACCCCCCACCCTCATCCCTGACCACCACCCACCACTGATCTGCTCTCCATCCCTTTAGCTTGGGCAATTTGTAAATGTTGTTTTAATGAATCACGCAGTAAGCACTCTGTTGAGATAAGCTGGTTTTACTCAGGATAATACATTTGAGTTGTTTTATGTATTAACAGCTCACTTCTTTTAATTGCTCAGTAGGATATTCTTTTACCATTGACCTATTGAAAGACATATTGGCTGCTTCCAGTTAGTGGCTATTACAAAAAAAAGGAGCTGCTCTGAGCAAGCATGTACATATTTTTGTGTGGTTATAATTTTTTTCATTTTCCCTGGGATAAATGCCTAAGAGTACAATTGCTGGAATGTGTGGTAAATGTATATTTAGTTTTTCTAATAAACTACCAACCTCTCTTCCAGATTCTCTGCATTCTTGCCAGCTTGTGGTGGTGTTGCTATTTTCGTACTTAGTTGTTCTAGCGTTGTGTCCGATAGCTAGCGGCATTGGAATCTTGCATGTGATCATTTTGCCATCCATATATGCACTACATGCCTTTTGCCCATTTTGCTGACTGGGTAAGGTTCTTTACTTTTTTCTTTGATGTTGAGTTTTGAGAGTTATTTATTTATTCCAGATGTGGGTTCTTTGTCGGATACACAGCTTGCAAATATTTTTTACCAGTCTGTGCCTTATCTTTTCAGCCTTTTTAAACGGTTTTAGAAATAGAAGCTTTAAATTGTGATAAAGTTCGTGCATAGTAAAGATTCTATTTTTAAAAGATTGGGCTCCTTGTGGAAAATAAGGCCTAAGTCACCCCATAGATCTCTTTTTGGTGGGAAGCCCACAGAGGAGCCCCTGCACCCCATTTCTAATGCAGGCCACGCTCCCACATGGTGGGTCCACTTGCCTTCTCTCTTGCATCAGGAAATCATTGCTCAGGGCTTCTTAATATATGCAGAATTTTTTTTATCAAGTTCAACGTATCCATTGCTCCTTCTATGGACTGTGCTTTTGGTCTAAGAATTTCACACCAAGCCTTAGGTTCTGAAGATTTTCTTCTGTGTTATTGTCTAAAATTGTATTATTTTACATCTTAATTCTATGATCCACTTTGAGTTAATTTTTGCATTAGGTATGTAGGTTAGGTCAAGGTAATTATTTTTTTGACCTATAGATCCCCAAATGCTGCAATGCCATTGGGTGAAAAGACCACATCTCCCCGTCTAACTGCTTAAGTCTTTCTTAAACTTCAGTTGGCTGATTTGTCCAGGCTTCACTTGCTTCATGGATGTATGTGTGAATCCGTTGCAGATACTACGCCAACTACCGCACGAGTTCTGAATAATTCTTCCCACCCCATTCTTCTTTTTCAAACTGTTTTAGCTGTTATAGTTCCTTTGCCTTACATACACATTTTAGAATAATTTGTCTACATCTATGAAAACTCGTGCTGGGATTCCAACGGGAACCATGTCAAACCTGTGCATTAACTTGAGGAGAGCCAACGTCTCCACTGCACTGGGTCTTCTGACACATGAACCCCTCCTGTCGCTCCTCTCCTTCGGAGCTCCTTTGATTTCTCTCAGCAGCATTTTGTAGTTTTCAGCAAACAAGTCTTATGCATATTTTGCTAGTTTTACATCTAGACATTTCATTTCTTTTCTGAGTAATTGTTAATAGCATTTGTGCCAATTTCAAACTGCTGTGTACCCCATAAAAGCCTTGTTCTTCTAATTCTGACTGAATTTTGTCGAGTGAAATCTTTTGATTAGACTGTTTCCATGGATTTGTGGGTGTGGCCTTCGGACTAGATGGAGATGTGACTCCACCCATCTAAGGCATGTCCTGATTAGTTTGCTGGCGTCCTTTAAAAAAGGGAAACATTTTGGAGAAAACGCCATTGTTTCAGAGCCAACACAGACAGAAATATCTGGAGATGCAGAAAGAAAATACCCCGGGGAAGCTGTTTGGAACCAGCACCCAGCACACGCCACCATGGGCCTCTCCAGCTGACAGCTGTTCTGGATCCATCGGCCCTTCCTGAGTCAAGGTAGCTTTTCCTGGACACCTTCGTTTTATTGCCTTAGAAGTGTAAGTTTAAAACTTAATAAATTCTCTTTATAAAAGCCAACCCATTTCTGGTATTATGCATTTCTGGTAGCATTAACAAATTAAAATAGCATTGATTATCAATTGGTAATATATAGAAATACAATTGGTTTTTGTATGTTCATCTTGTATCCTGTGAACCTGCTGAACTCACTTATTGGTTCTAGGGTTTTTTGTTGTTGTTTGATTTGGTTTTTGTAAAATTCCTCAAGTATTTCTCGTAGTCAATAATGCCATGAGAAATAGGAGCAATTTTCTTTCCTTCTAGCTGATTGGTCATCCCTTATTTCCTCTTCTGAGCACAGTGCTGGCTGGAACTCCCACACAATGATGCACAATGGGTGGGTGAGAACTGGCATCCTTGTTGTGTCCCTGAGCCTAAGGAAAGCAGTTGGTCTTACACTGTGACATCTCCCACTAACAGTAGCCTTTTGGGGAATGTGCTTTATCAAGTTGAGAAAGTTCTCCTCTATCCTTAGTTTTCTGAGAGATTCTATCATGAATAAGTGTGAATTTTGTCAAATACTTTTCTGTATCAATTAAGACGATCACACAGTATTACTTCTTTAGCCAGACTTCAGGAAAAACACATTGCCTTGCTGATGCCTTGATTTTGAACTTCTCTGGCCTCAAAATTGTGAGCCAATATATCCTATTATTTAAGCCACCCCATTGTCTGCTATTTGCTTCAACAGCTAAAACCTAAATCACCTGGCAACCATGATTTTGCTTCCCAGTATTTCTCTTCCAGATGCCAGATAAAGAGAATTTTACAATATGTAGACTTTTAAGCCTGACTTCTTTCACTTGGCAAAATGCAATTAGTACAGCCATGTTGTGATATGTATTGGTAGTTTTTTCCCTTTATTTTTTATGGCTGAATAGTATCTTACTGTATGGATATACCATAGTTTGCTTATCCCTTCACCTATTGGTTGCTTCCAGTTTGAAATAAAGCTGCTGTCAGCGTGCACACAATGGTTTCTGTAGACTTGAGTTTTCTAGGACTGCTATTGTTGGGTCATATGATAAGACTATTTCTGATGTAATAAGAAATCGCCAACTTATTTAAGTGACTGTACCATTTTGCATTTCCACCAGTAATGAATGAGAGTTTTTGTTGCTCCACCTCTGTCAGCATTTTGTATTGTCAGGTTTTCAGATTTTGGCCATTCTAATGGGAGTGTGATTGCATCCCATTATTGTTTTAAGTTTCAATTCTAAGGAAAAATTATGTTAAGCAACTTTTTATATGCTTATTTGTAATTTGTGTATCTTCTTTGGTGAGATATGTCTTCTGATCTTTTGCCTATTATGTTAGTTTGATTCAGTTGTCAACTTGGCCAGATGAGCATACCTAGTCTTGTTGCTGTGGACATAAGCCAACGGTACGTGAACCTCATCTGTTGCTAATTACATCTGCAGTCGGCTAGGAGGTGTGTCTGCTGCAATGAGTGACGTTTGACTTAATTGGCTGGTGCTTAAATGAGAGATCGCAACGTAGCACAGCTAAGCATCTCGGCATTCCTCATCTCCGCACTTGCAGCTCAGCCCAGGCCTTTGGAGATGCAGAAAGAAGTCACCCTGGGGAAAGTTGTTGGAACCCAGGGGCCTGGAGAGAAGACCAGCAGAGACCATCTTATGCCTTCCACTTAAGAAAGAGCCTCAGAGGAAAGTTAGCTGCCTTTCCTCTGAAGAACCAACAAAATAAATTCCCTTTTATTAAAAGCCAATCTGGCCTCTGCTGTATTGCATTCCGGCAGCTAGCAAACTAGAACACCTATGTTTTATTATTTATTTTACTATCTCTGAGTTTTAGAAATTCTTTATGTATTATGGATACCCTTTATCAGAAGTGTAATTTGTCAAAATTTGCTTCCAATCTATGATTTGTCATTTCATTCTCTTAACACTATTTCTCTAAGGGCTAATTTTTTTTTTAATTGCTAAAGTCTAATTTATCTTCTTTTTTCTTTTATGGGTAATGATCTGGATGGAATATCTCAGCAGTCTTCACCAAGCCTACGGTCACACAGATTTTCTCTTTTCTTCCTTCTAGAAGTTTCATGGTTTTACATCCAGGCTTGTGATCCATTTGGGTTTAGCTATTAGGTAAAGTGCACTGCTGAGTTGCATAGCTGCCGTCTGCATCCCAGCTGCAGGGCTGGGAACCCGAGTAAGCAATTCCCTCGCCTCTCAAGGATGCGCCTGGAGCAAAGCAGTATTGGCACGCACCTCCAGCAGTGGAGTGGTGCGGTGAGCCTGGGGACGCACAAGCTGAGGGCTGAGCAGGTCTCTGGGTGTGGGAGGGTTAAACCAGGCCTCACGAAGTGAGTAAACTAGTAGGTGGAAAGAGGAGAAGAAAATCGTTCCAAGTAGAAAGATCAGCCTGCCAGAGTTAAGGTTCTACAGATGCCCCAAGTCGGCTGCAGCCCAAGGATGGAGCATCAGAGAGGTCAGGGAAGGGCTCTGGCTCCGGTCAGTGGAAAGCCTGGTCTGCGTGTGTTGGGCGTGGTGGGTTGTGCTCTTTTGGAAGCTGTGGAGAGATGTGTCACCTGAGCTGGCACACAGCAGGCACTTGGACATTGGTTGAATGAATGAATGAATTAATGACATAAAAGGATTTTGAGTGAAACAATGACAATGATCAAACTGAAAGTGAAATCAATTGAGTATGTGTGCTCGTGCATACCTGATAACATCAGAGGGGCCTGGTGTTTGGAGCAGGTCAAACACAGGCAAAGGAAGGGTCCCCAGGTTGGATCAGCAAAGCTGATGTGAAGGACGCAAATATCTTGGCTCGGCCACACCTGCCAACTGCAGGCCCTCTCACTGCTCTTGCTCAGCTCCTGGGAGTCCCTGGGGCATCTCAGGAGCATTAGGGCAGCTCATGTCCTCCCCCCGGGTCTATCAATGTCAGTGCTGCCTCAACTGCCACCTTCCTCTGTCCCTGTGTGCCCCACCGAGCCAAAGCCATGTCTCTCCCACTCTGGGCCTTTGGGCGCCCCCAGAATGCTAGGTGATCCTGGGTTGCCCACAACCCCTCATGAAGATGGCTCTCACTTTCTGTCTCTGTCCTCTCTCCCCATTGAGTTCAAACTGGTGTCCAGCCTGCAGGCCAAAGACCCTGCCCCAAACTCTGTCCCACCTTCCTGACCCACAGACCTCCCTTCACATCCTCCCATCCCTATGGGAACCCCTGCCTGTGGAGCTGCACTCCAACTCCCAACCGTGACCTCTGGCCTAGAAGCCCTGTGAAGTTCAGGACCTCCACACAAGCAGAGTTATAGCTAAGGGGTAAACAGAGAAGGTCCTTAGACAGTCACAGGTGACCTATTCCAACACCTCCATCAACTGAAGGACAAACAGAAGGTCCTTGGATTGTCACAGGTGACCTTTTCCACCACCTCCATCAGCTGAGGTCACTAATGGAGCTAAGATCCTTGGACAGTCACAGGTGAGCTAGTTCAACCCCTCTGTGGTTTCCCAAGTTTATGTCCACCATCAGGGCCTGTAAGCCTGTCCCGAAATCCCCAGCTAATATGTCCAAGCACGAGCACTTCTAAGGACTCTTGCCCTTGTTTTACTTCCCCGCCAGCATGACAGTGGGCTTTTCTTGGACAGATTTCTCAGTTTCTTCCCCTGAGATGACAAGAAGACAACAGAGTAGGTGCTGAGACTAGGAAGGGGTGGAGGGCCAGGCACCGTCCCCCAGACCCCTCACTCGCACACTGATAGCCCCCCAGCTCAGGCACATCAACCCCTGCTTCGGAGCAACACTCTATGGTCCTGCTGGTCACTCACAGTCAACCACGGAGCACCGAATGGCCCCTGCAGAGTGGACTGTCCAGGCCAAGAGGGAGCCAGGCGCCCCTCTCAGCCTCCACACCCTGGGATCCAGCAGGACTTGTGCTGCATGCCTGGCTGCTCCGTGATTTGTTATTCAGCAAATACAACGTACCCGAACATTTGCTTTATGTAAGCAAATGAAAAAGCAAACACTATCATTTACTCCTGCCCAGTGCTGTAGGCGCCCGTGTAATGAGGGTTTGGGATATGCTGCTGAAGTCCCATCAGTCTTGATAAATGGAATTCTACCTGCACTCGCAGTCATCTAAGCACAATTATGCTGGAGAGTGAGCGGAAGGCAGTCTGCGGTGCTCGGGGTCGATCCGTGGGGCCTTCTGAGCCTGAGGAAAGACAGGCAGCAAACACAGACGTGGCCAATGGACTTACCTGCAGTAAGTGTGCGCAGAGCATGTCTGCATTCAAATGTACAGCTCCCAAAGGGCCTTTCTTCACGGGTAGGAAATGGAGGCAGCAAAGAGGCGCAAGTGATCAGGCTGAAGACAAAATTTCCTCCCTGACCAGGGCTTCCAGTTTGATTAGGAGGAAGCAAAAAAGTCAAGTGTTGTCAGCGACCCCTGGGAAGGTTTGGGAGGAGAGAGGGACAGGGGATAAAGCCTCTCGCCCACCAGAGATCAGGCTCATCCCATAAGGGGCCCGTAGTCCATAAGAGACCCTGGAGGGTGGGCCCTGGAGGCCTGGAGGCGATGAGGGCAGGGCCCGGCTAGCCACACACAGCCAGGAGTGTCCATTCCGAAGGAACAAGTGGTAGTTCTACCGTTGATTCCTGAACCCCTCAACGGGGTCAGGGGAGGGCCCCCCAAGGGAGCACCGAGGGTAGAGTGTGGTATGTTGCGGGAGAGCTCTGCGTCCAAGGATGGGGGAATGGCTGGAGGTCAGGCTGGACCCGGGGGCAGGGAAGACCTTGAGGATTGCCTCGTGCCGTGTGGAGGGAGGGAGGTCTGGAGGGCAGCGGCAGCTCTCCATTTGGGGTCCCAAAGCCAGAGACACTGCCGTGGGGATGGCACAGGCAGGGAGGCACAGGCAGAAAACACTAGAATCTCTGTAGATCCCTGTAAGTCACCAAGGGATTGTTTGGGCACAAAGGAGAGGTGTCCATACTTGTAGGAGAGTTGAAGGTCAGGTGACAGCCTACAGCTCAGGGGAAGCTGAGGAGCCCAAAGTGCATGGGGGACCCCAGTACAGGACGGGCCCTCAGCCCAGTCGGGACCTCAGCCCAGTCGGGACCCCAGCTCAGGAGAGACCCCAGAAGAGGGACCACAGTACAAGAGGGACCCAGCAAGGAAGAGGACCCCATCAGGAGGGGCTGATGGACAGGCAGAGGCAGGCAAGGAGCTCCTCCTCCTCAGCCCTGCTCAACCCCTGGCCCAGTTTTGGAGACACAGGCACGGCCGAGCAGCCTGGGCATCTGCTGCCAAAGGAGCCGCTCCCCAGCCTCTGGCTGAGCAGGCATCAGTAACTGCTGGCCTAGGGCAGGGTCGGCCCAAGTTCCCGTGGGGGAGGTGGGGTAACACGCCTCTGAAGGCAGCACACAGCCTTTTAATGGATATTAAGTATTTCCCCCAACCACAAGTCACTGGCCAACCTGGCTACAAAGATTCAGTTTGCCCTTCACCTGCCCTTGAGCCGAGCAACAAGAATTCCCTGTGAGATAGTTCATCAGGGCTGTGGGCTTTATTAGAAAATATTAAAAACAGCTCCAGGAAATCATTACCTAGAATCGTAGTAGATGATTAAGAATCTGATTTGCTCCTGAGTTTAAAAAAAAAAATTGGATGTGTGTGTGTCTATGTGTATACACACATACATGTGTATATATACTCATCATCTCTAGGAACACCATTTCCAGCTAAGAGGTTGACAAGGCCCCATGTTAAAATGTTTTTGCTTTGAAACTTCAAATACATCAGATGTTATTTATTTGCTATTAATGTTTAAATTAGGAAGAGATATTCCCCACCCCCCAGCAGATCCAGGCCAGAACAACAACCTTACAAAGGTCAGATTTTATCACTTTGGTTAATTGGATCTGCCCTCGAAGTCACGCTGTCTGTACATGGGAGGCTGGGTGTCACCATTTGAGTCCCCTCTGGGGAGACCTGCTGGGGGCCCGAGGCTGCGGGGGTGCCCAGGCGGCACCCTCCCGGAGCTCTACGTGCTGACCTCCAGCCACTTCCCCTCCGGCCAATGACCACAGGAGGTGGTGCCCCAGCACCCCAGGTGAGTAAGTGACTGTTTTATACTTGAGAAATTTACAGCCTCCCAGGCTCTGCTGGTTACAGCTTTTGGATTTGTTTTGTTCTTAGTTTTGCTTTTTCTTCTTTTTAACCCCACAAAATATCTAAAATGTTCTTGCAGCTCTGGGGTGGGCAGGAAACTGGAAACCTGAGAACGGTGTTGGGTGCCATGGGCTATAAAAGGAAAAAGTGCCAGGGTTGGGGACTGCCAGCAGGGGGCAGGGACAGGAGAGAAGCCCCACGACCCGGATCTGAGTTTTGCTTAATTCTGTGCCATTCACTTGGAGACTGGGCTTGTAAAGCTTTTTCAACTTGGGAAACTGTGCTCACAAAACACTGTTCCTTTTGTATTCGAATCTGCTCAAACCCTAAGATAGTTGCGAACATAAGATGAGAAGTACCAGAGAACAGAGAAGAAACGTAAAATCAAAATGGTTTTTCCCTGGAGACACGGGAGACGAGACAGCAGGTAGTGGGTGCTGACGGGAGTTAAGCAGGATTCAGAGGGAGACAGCATGTAGTGGGTGCTGATGGGAGTTAAGCAGGATTCAGAGGGAGTCCCTCCTCAGGGTCAGGTGCGTCGATGTTCAGAGGAGGCCGGCCTTGATGCCCGTGGCCCACAGGACTATCAGGCCTCATTGTGTCTTCCCATCTCTCCCGCGGCCGTGGTCGAGGCTGCCCGGTAAATGGCGCATTACTGTGGAAGTTTACAGACTCCAGTCAAAATAGGTTTGGTTTCTGCAATGTCTTGTCAGGCTACAGGGAAACGTCATACTTACCTTGTATTTCTAAACCCAAAGCTGGTGTGGGGCTTTCTCATTCTCTTAAGCATCCCTTGGTGGTTATCCTACAGTTGAGTCGCTGGCCGCACCTATGGTAGCCTTCCAAGAACCAGGAGCAGACTGGCCAGCTGCCTGGCCAGACTGCTCCTCCAGGTTTGGCAAGGTCCATCTGGTCATTCGCACGGAGAAGCAGACCCAGATTTGGGTGAGGAGACTCTACCCAGAAAGATTGCCACCATGGGAAGACTGCTCCAAGCAGGAGCTCTGCAGGGCTCTCAGAGGCCAGGCACCGAAGCCTTCTCGTTTCCAGGGGCGTCCACCAGCTACAGAGGACCAGGTGAGGGGTGGGGGTGCAATGAGACGTTAATCAGGCAGAGGTCTAAGGAAGGACTATTAAGGAGGGGCCGTTCCACCTCCCAGAGTGCAAGGGAGGGCTAGCGTCGGCGGGTCTCGGGGAAGAAGAGTCTGGTCAAGTCAAGGTAGCAGGCAAAAAATGTCTCCATTTTTCCCAGAAAGGTCAGTGGAGACAAGAGGCAAAGAATGGGAATTTGGAGGGTCTGTGTCCAATTAGAAGGCCTTGTGTTTCGGTTTGCTAAAGCTGACGGAATGCACTATACCAGAAATGGTTTGGCTTTTACAATGGGGATTTATTGACTTACAAGTTTGCAGTTCTGAGGCCATGAAAAATGTATAAATTAAGGCATCTTCTCTTCAAAGACAGACTGCTGGCATCCGGGACCGTCCTGCCACATGGGAAGGCACGTGGTACTTCCACGGGTCTCTTCTGGGTTTCACTGCTTCCAGCTTTGCCTTCAGCAGCTTCCTCTCTGAACTTCCCCATGCTTCTCTCTCTTAAGCCGTGACTCACTGAGCTTCTGGGTTTCCTTCTCTCTCGGCTTCTCTGGGGCTTTTTCTGTCCTTTATCCTCTCATAAAGGATCCAGTAAGAGAATTAGGCCCCACTTGAACGGGTTGGGCCACGAGCCAGTTAAAACAACCTGAACACTGGTCCGCCCTTCAGGAATAGTCTTTCCTGGGTGCACAGCTCCTCACTGCCAACCTCGTCGCAGGGCGTTGGCGGAATCGCCTAAGCCCTTCATACCGTAAAGCGTGTTTCTTTGTGGTAAGAACTTTCTGGAAACACAGACGCGTGGGGCATTTCCTGAACTGCAGCTGTTTCCTGGCATCACAGGGCTCGGATGAAGGGCATCATCATCGCCGTCGTGTGGTCCGTCCCCAAACGGATGCTGGTCAGCCGAGAGGCGGTGCCACGATGGCAAAGGGCTGGGGGTCCACGAGGGGTCGGGCTGGGTGCGGCGGCCCTGTCCTGCCCTGCCCTGCGGCCCTGCCCTGCCCTGCGGCCCTGCCCTGCCCTGCGGCACTGCCCTGCGGCCCTGCCCTGCCCTGCGGCCCTGCCCTGCCCTGCGGCACTGCCCTGCGGCCCTGCCCTGCCCTAGCGGCCCTGCCCTGCGGCCCTGCCCTGCCCTGCCCTGCGGCACTGCCCTGCAGCCCTGCCCTGCCCTGCCCTGCCCTGCGGCCCTGCCCTGCCCTGCGGCACTGCCCTGCGGCCCTGCCCTGCCCTAGCGGCCCTGCCCTGCGGCCCTGCCCTGCCCTGTGGCTCTGCCCTGCCCTGCGGCCCTGCCCTGCCCTGCGGCCCTGCCCTGCCCTGCGGCCCTGCCCTGCGGCCCTGCCCTGCCCTGGCGACCCTGCCCTGGTGGCTTGGTTCCACATCCTCTCTAGACGACATCGCTGTCACAGCCTGTCCTGGATGGACACCCCACCCCACTCCCTGGTGGCTCCCTCAGGGCTAGCTGTGGGAAAAGAGCCCATTAGGAATTGTCTTTCTATTCCACCCTCAGTGTGGTCGGAGAGACTAAGTTTAAGAACACGAAAGAACGACGCAGGACTTCGTCTCACTAGTTCATTTGTGGCTCTGATTTCGAGCCCTTCTTGGCCGACCTGCATGGCTGGAGGAGTGGAACGGCCAGGCTGGCTGGTGCCTCCTGGGCAAAGCCCATTACCCACCATACCTGCACTGTCCCGAGCAGCACAGGTCCCTGCCAAGGCTGCAGCACTGGACGCCGGCCATCCAGCCCGTGAGACTCGACGGAGCCTCCCGCTGCCCCCACAGGCTGCCCACCGCATGCTGCTGGGTACAGCATGTCACACCGACTGTGGGGCAACGCGGCCTACCTGGGCGCAGAGGAGTGTCCACCCTCGTCCAACTCTCCACCGACGGCCTCTGGAAAGCATGGCTTTAGAGCAGGGCTGGCAGATCCTCTCTGTAAAAAGGCAGCTGCAGCTCCTCAATTCTGCCGGCGCAGCAGGGGAACAGCCACAACCAGTGTCTGAACCATGAGCAGCGGGCTCCAGTAAAACTTTATTGACACAGAGGCAGCAGGCTGGACTTGGCCTGCAGGCTGTCATTTACCAGTCCCTGCTCTAGAACGTGACCGGGTCAGCAGTGACTAGCCGGTTCCTGCAGGCAAGAACTGACATGGGGAAATTATTTGCCATTATCTCATAAGGGCAATTTATCTCTACTCTGCATCTTTAGGTGGCCAACCCCGGCAGACACGGATACCTACAGCACGCTGTACTGAGGGACGGGAGATGGGGCCGGCCACTGGACAAGCAGAACCGACTCATCCCCTCCCCATCCCAGGCATCGCAGGTTTGGGTACAGGTAGACTCACCTGCTTTTCTTTCCCAGGTAAGCACATTCCAACGGCTGTGCTTTGCTTAAACTATATATCAAGAGGCATTTTGGGGATGGACCCCAAGAGGGAGGGAGGAGACACTTGGGGACAATCGTGCGTGGGGTGTGGACTTTCGGGAACAGTGAGAGCAGCAGCTGCCTTAAGAGACAGGCGACGTGGCAGGAGGCTGAGAGAGAGAAGAGGACGTTGGCAAAAGCAGATTCTGAGCGGGGCTGTTGCACCATCAAAGAAATGTGCCTGCAGAAATGCGGGGCCATGGTTCAGCCCCCCACGTGCTCCCGGGCAGAGGAGCAAGGGAGGAGACAAAGGGGGAGAGCGGAGTCCTGGCCATGCTCCTCCCCTCTGTTGGGAGGGTCCAGCAGTGGGATCTGAAGGTTTACCCATTCTCGGGGTCTTTCCAGTGCACCCCCCATCGATGCCACTCATCTGCCTTATCCCCTGCTGTCAAGGGGCCACCGAGTCCGCGGAGGGACCTTTTCAGCCTATCCAGTGAGGGGCAGTTTCGGTTCCCAAAGAATTACCAACAACTTCTTAGAGAAAGGGACATGGTGAAGGCACCGACTTCTAGTGCATCTCCTGGGGACCCCGGCAGCCGTGAGCTGGGATCCCTTTTTTAACATTAGCAGTTTCCCCCCGAGCTCAGCCAGTGGGCTTGGCACCCACTGCCCCAGAGCGAGTAACGGCAGCGGGAAATGCTGGTTTAGGATTCCGTCGCGCTGCATATGTTCCAGGGATTACAAATCACAGACAATCACTCCAGACCTGGCACGGGAGCTGCTCCAGCACTTCATGACTTGCCAAAGTCTGCTCCTTGGCGATAAGTTTTAGACGAGATAGCAGGAAAAATAAAAAAGAAGTATTGGATTCCAGGAAAGAAATACAAATAGCTGTGATCCCCGCTGAGCACTCAAAAGCTGACTTGAAAGGTTTTCTCCTGCGGGTCCCAGAGCCACGAAGCTTGGCACAAGGGGTTTCAGTTTTCTCATTTGCACAGTTGATGGCACAGAGGGAGGGAAGCGAGGTGGAGAGCTCGGGGCTCCTGTGAGCTGCGTGGGCTCAGCTCCTCCAGCTGCAGGCGCTGGCTTTGGGGGCTAGGAGAGAATGCTTCCTTCTAGCTCCTGAGTGTCCACAAGGAGCTCCAGGAAGCCATAAGAAGCAAAGCTCCATCTACAGTGCAGGAAGAAGCAGATGCTCGGGAGAGCCGGTGCCAAGGGCCCAGGGCTCAGCCAGCCTCGCCATGTGCTCCCCGGGCAGTGCAGACCTGCCTGGCCCAGAACGGGCATCACGGTGGGGACCCTGCCTGGCCCTGGCTGGCAGAGCAGCATCGAGGCTGGGAACAGCCAGAGCCTCCTGTCAAAGGCTGAGATGCTGCTAGAGAAAAAAAAAATCAGAGCCCAAAGGTGGGGCTGGAATGAGACAGTGGTCCATGGAGGGAAAAGGCAGGGTCGAAAGCCCAAGATGCCAGCCAGCACTGCCCACCTGGGGACGCTGAGGCTCCCACGATGGCTCTTGGCTGGTGGAGCCTGGGGTTGTCACTGCCGTGCATGCTGGGAAGACTGCAGGGGCTCTGGTCCCCAATGGTGGACCTCCAGGTGTCCTTCTCGGCTTTCCTGACACTGAGTTTTCCAGATCTGAGCTCTCTATTTGGTCAGTGTGCCCCCCACCCTTGGACAGGTTTTGCCCCCCTTGCTGCTCCCTGAGAAGCCCAGCAGGTGCCCAGAGCCCTGGGCTGCCGGGTGGAGTTGCCCGCTTGCTATTTTACCAACGACCAAACTCCATCCCCACTGGCCCAAGCAGCTCACGCAGGGGGCATCGCAGTCCAAATCGATCTGGTCTCTAAGCAAATGACAGAACCATGACGAGGACGGTGGAGGGCTGCAGAGGCCCCTCTGCGGAACATTTGGCTTTGAGAAGGTCTTTCTCCCTTGCTGCTGTTTGGAATGAAAGAAGGGAAAGGCCTCAGGAAGCAGTGGTCTGCCTCCTTTGAGCTCTGCCCGGGCATGGAGCTCATAGCGGTCAGCAGGCATGCTCCAAGGGCCCCTGGGCAAGGCTGGGGAGAGAGCAGGTGGCTGCTTGGTGCCCCCTCTCCCTTAGCTCCTGACCCCAGAGCTCAGCTTCCCACATCTGGCTGACCCTCACTACTGCAGACACAATTCCTTGCCTGGGGAGGTTCCAGGCTCTCCCAAGACCCCTCGTCCCTGAGGCCCCCTGCAGCCTTTGCCTCTCCCTGACAAGGAGCTGCTGTCCACTGACCCGTCTCCCAGTGGGGACAGGCTTTCTGAGGGCTAAAGGAGAGCTGGACCCTCCTGCGTTCAGCCCGTGGTCCCTGCCCCTCTGTACGGATGCCTTGTTTCCTCATCAGATGGTCAGAGCTGAAGGGCGGACTGGGGACTGAGCACGAACCAGAGCTGCAGGAGCCAGAAGAAAAAGAAGGGAAAGGAGGCAGGGGAGTGTTTGCCCAGGCCAGCCCGGAAGCTGACCTGTCAGAGCCACCTGGAGCCACCTCCAGAGTGGCGGCACAGTGAGGCAGAACCCGGAGATGTTAGAAGAAGACTCGTCGAAGGCATGGCGGCATGTGACACGTGGCCACAGCCAGGTCCTCTCGGCCTTCGATGCCATGGCCCAAATCGGACAGTCAGGTCAGAAGGGAGGGCTGACATGGAGTCAACAGTGCAGACAAGCTGTGAGAGATGGTGGAGTTTGTCAGCGGTCGGTACTAGGAAGACACAAGGTATGCCATGCGGAGCTGCGGTACCTGCCGCTGCCCCTGGCCTGGAGGCTGGCCACGCCGCCCATGGGGCATGGCTGATCAGTCAGTTACTTTTGCATTATCTCTTAGATGAGGCACGGACAGACTAACAGCAGACTGCCCTCCCACACCTGCCCCGCCACAGGACAGACCAGACAGCCGGAACCAAATAATCCCAAACTCGCCAGGTCACAGGAGGACACCCGAGTGCCCAGGGGTCGAGGGAGCAGGGCGCGGAGGGTGGGCCGGAGGAGCTTGGCATTTACTACGTTCTGAATTTCCGCCGCCTGCCCTGGAGGTGCGAGCCCCTTGCAGCCTGACCCAGGTCTGCCCTGAGCTCCTTCCAGGCCGGCCCAGGCCCGGCGTCCCATTCTGCAGGGCCCACCCCATGGGCAAGGCCTCCCAAAGCCGTGCCCTGGGAAGGGTCCCCAGGGAGGGTGGGGGAGGGCCCGGGTGGCCATGTGGACCAAACTGCACCAAGTGCACGAGGGCCATTGAAGGACACCCCCCCAGAGTTCCCAGGGACAGGGGCACAGCGTACACGGCCCTCCTTTGAGCCTGCTCATCTCCCCGTCTGCCCACGGGGCTTGGAAACCATCACAAATGGAGGCCCTAAAATTGTATTGTAGACCAAAAGTTCTTGACTGGTGCTGAGCCCACTGAACCAGATGCAAACCACATACCTGTATGAGTGAGTGCGCTCCTTTCTGGAAGCTCATCCTCGGCTCTAACCCACCTTCAAAGTGGGCTGTGATCCCCAAGCCCAGAAAGATTAGAAATCACTGGTCAGTACTTTTACACACTCTCACAGATGCACTCACACACTCGTTCCCTTTGTCAGCAGCTCCTTCCTTCAGCCTAGGGGCCGCGGGCCCCTGGGACTGGGCAAGTGCCTTTGCCAGGCCGGTCCTCGGTGGAAGCGTTTGGAAGGTTCTAGCACCAGCTCAGCACCTTTCACAGAACTCCACCCAGATGCCAAGGAAATGCCTCACCAATCATTTTATTTCCTTTGCTTGTTTCCTCACTAGGAAACCATTCCAGAAATGCTAATTCAACGTGTGAAGAACCAGCAATTTCAGGCCACAGTTTGCCTACATGAGAATATGTGCTGACTTAGTAACGTTTTCTAGAAAGTATTGGAGGAACCTCAGTCCTTCAATCATGAACACACATGTATTTAGCCAGGTCAGGCGAGAATAGCCAGCACAGATGTGTTTCTCTCTTGGTTGCCCGCAAGCAGACACAATGTCCACCGCCAGTTCAGAGGACTCTGAGGATGGGCACAGCAGAGAGCTCCCATATGCCCCATGGCTGGCACCTGCTGCCGCGATGTTCGGGCATAGCAGCCCTCAGCAGTGGGGACAGCTGCCTTGGCACTAGGCCCCAGACCCCTGCAGAGCTGGCCCCAAGCCCCTGCCCCTGCCCCCTGTCCAGGACATGCTGAGTCCATCCCTACCGGTAAGCTCTGGGGATGATGTGATATTGGAGAGGGAGCTGTCCCGGGGAGGGTGGGGAGGGTGCGTTAGCTTCCTGGGGCTCTCAATACAAAGTGCCACAAGTGAGGGGCTGGAAACAGCCAGTGTGTCCTCTCCCGCTCCTGGAGGCCAAGAGTCCAAAGTCAAGGTGTGGCAGGGCTGTGCTCCCTCGAAAGCTCTAGGGGAGGCCCCTTCCTTGCCTCTCCCAGCTTCCAGGGCCAGGGCGAGCAGTGCCTGGATTATTAGTTCATGGCAGCCCAACTCCAACCGCCGCCGTGGTCATTACACACCACCTTCCAGCTGCATCTTCTGTGCTGACCACTGGATGTAATTGTGACCTCATCTTAACAAACTGCATCTGCAAAGACTCTATTCCCAAATAATGTCACGTTCTGAGGGTCCAGGTGGACATGAATTTGCGGAACGATATCCAAATGACCAGTGGGCAGCCCAGAATGCCAGCTCTCTCCCTCCCCCTGACCCCCACCTCTCGCCAATGGAGACACACATCCCAGCTGTGATTCACCATCAGCCACTAAACGATTTATGGATAAATATCTAGCAGAGTGCTTCTTACCAGGCAATTTTATGAATGCAAATTCATTAGGCAGAAGAGAGAGGCTGCCACAGGTTTAGCACCTGAATTTAAAAGGCCTGGGAGGGCCTGTGTTTCAGGAAGGAAGTGCCTGACCCACCACGCTCCAGGGCGGGAGGGCATCTCCCGGGAGGGCTGACCATGACCTGTGCAGTCAGCCAGGGCTGAGCTCAGCCAGGAGTGTGGGGTTCTTCCTTATCTCCCTCACAGCTTCTCTCTCCTCTGTCCACCTGCTTGTATGCAGTATTTTTAAGATTTATCAGTAAAATGAGGTTACGTGATTTAGCCAGGAGCACCCACCTGTTTGGTGCTTTTAGCCTTTGTAATGTCGGGTGCACCTGTCTGCATGCAGCTTATCTGAGGGGAACCTGGGCTTGCCCCTGCAAATTTACGCCACAGTGCTGGTTTGACTCTGGTGTGGACCCCAGAAAAGCCAAGTTCTTTAATCCTCATTTGATATGGCTGGATAGGATCTTTCTGATGGTTTCCATAGGATGTGTCTCCACCCATTCAAGGTCACTTACTGAAGTCCTTTAAGAGGTAACCATTATGGAAAAAGCACCAGAGCGAAAAGAGCCCATGTAGCTAGAGATAGGGTTCTCTAGAGAAACAGAATCAGCAGGAGCTATCCATAAATATAGAATTTATTAAAGTGTCTCATGTGACCATGGGAACGTAGAGTCCAGGATCTTTGGGGCAGGCCACAAGCTGGCAGCTCCGATGAACGTCCTCAACCAACTCTCAGGAGAGGCTGGCTGGACAGCAGTAGGTTTGAAGAGTCCAAAACTCGTAGGGGAGGCTGTGAAGCTGGCAGCTCTGATGAAGGGTCTGCACAAACTCCACAGGAGAGGCTCGCCAGCTAAAGCAGGAAGAGAGCCTGTCCTTTCTGAATCCTCCTTAGACGCCTTCCAGTGATTAGATTAAGCATCACTCATTGCAGAAGACACGCCCCTTGGCTGATTACAAATGGAATCAGCTGTGGATGCAGCCAACGTAATTATGATTTAAGTCCATGAAATGTCTTCCTAGCAACAGACAGGCCAGGGTTTGGCCGACCAGACAACCAGGCACCACCACCTGGCCAAACTGACACATGAACTGGACCATGACACCTTGGGAGCAGAAGGAAAACACCACCAGGGAAGCCTGATAAAATGAGGAAAGGAAGCTAGCAGACATGGCCAGGTGCCCTCCCAGCCAAGACATGGTGAGGGCTGAGAGAAGGCTGAACTTCATCGGCCCTTTCTTTAGAGTTAAGGTATCTTTCCCTTGATGGCTTTATTTGGAAATTTTCACAGTCTTAGAACTATAAACATGCAACTTAATAAATTCCCTTTTTAAGAGCTGTTCTGTTTCCGGTGTATTGCATTCTGGCAACTCTAACGAACTAGAACAACCAGCAACTGCACCAGCCCCAGATGAGATTCAGTGCATTTCCATTTAGAGGCAGCAGCAGGTGGAAATGAGGTCTCTCTTAGGTTGGCACCTGGAATGGTGGGGAATCCTTCTGGAGGCCCCAGAGACCCAGCTGCCTGGGAGAAACTGTGGTGGGGGGCTTGGGTTTCTCTCTGGGTACCAAGTTGCAGCTGCAGCAGCAAGTTCTATGGAGTGTCGGGCAGGCAGTGGCCTCTCCAGAGGGATGAGGGATCTGGGTCCGGTCTGGAAGGCCTTTGGGACCCAGCCTCAAACACTCTGGACTTAGGACTATTTCTTAAGATGTTTTAGATATAAATGGGATGCCATCCTAACTGCTCCTGCCAAGGTCACCATGCATACATGGTCATTTATCTTGTCACCTTTTTCATCCATTGACCAACCACAAATCATGCATTTGATTCCTTCTTCCCTCACCTTCTCCCCATCTGCTCTTGATCCCCCCAGGTCCTCTCCAGACCTTTCTCAGTCCCCCATTAGGTTTGCCCTTGGGTTCTTTCCTGGAGCCTCTTCCCTTCCCTGCCCCTGCACATGCCATGTTGTTGCAGCCCCACGGTGTTATCTGCCCAACAATCCCTAATACAGAAGCTCAACTCTGCCCTCCCTTCACCTCTAGAGCCATGCCATTGAGCTTCCCAACACTTTCCCTGCCCTGCCAACTGACAGCCTGAAGTGGACACGCTCAAACACATTATTTCAGACTTTTAGACTTGTCCTCACGAGTCTCCTGCAATTTCTTCCCCTCTTGGGAAATAGGAACTCCACTGTCCCAGTCACTTGAGTGAGAAGACTTGAAGCCCTGTCTAGCCTCTTTCTTTCCCTTATGTCACATTTCCAATCTGAAAGCCACTTCATTTTCCAAATATATCCAGACTCCAACACCTTCATAAAATCTGCCTCATGACACTCTCCTTGAAGCCACCATGATCTCTCACCTGGACTATTTATTGCACAGGCTCTACCAGGGGAGGGGTTTCCATTTGTTTTCTGCTATGTTTTCAGCCCCCTGTACAGTTTCTGGCAATTAGCAGATACTCAGTCAATATTAATTGAGTAAATGAATGGTTTTCTAGCAGTTGTCTTATTCCTCTCCAAACTCCTCTCCATAGACCTATCAAACCAATTCTTTTTAAAACCTCATTATGTCCTTCCTCTGTCCAGAACCTTCAGGAGGCTTCTATTTCACATGCAGTAATGCACAAAGTCCTGCACCTACCACCATGCTTGCATGTCCTGGTCCTGCCACCTTCCTAACCCTCTGCTCTGCTTTCCCTCTGCCACACAGCTGCACCCCTACTGAGCTCCTCATGCATCCTCCTACCCGCCAAGCATTCTCATGCCCCGGGACCTTTGCACACGTGCTTACCCCTGCCCTGGGTGCTTTTCCCCAAGACATCCACATAGCTCAGGCTTCATTTCATCCAGCACGCTGTTCAAACGGGGGCATTCCTTGACCACCTGTGCTGGAATTTCTCCCTCTACTCCAGAGCCCTTCCCTGCCCTCCTCTGTCCACCTTGAGATGCTGACCCCATCACTCAGGCCCCCTTGCCTTCTGGCTTCTGGCTGGGTTCAACCAAGTGGAGGCACTGGCATGAGATGAAATCTTGGGGCGAGAGTAAGTTCCATTTTTGTGTGCTTAGCGCCTTTCTGCCTCTCTTTAGCTCTGGCATCGAGTGTGCCTGCAGCCCCTGTTAGATAGCTCCTCTTCCACAGCTACGGTGCTTCCTGGTTTCTAGAAACACTGTTCCCTTCTCTCACCTTCTCGGCTTACAGGTGTAAAGGGCTGGATGCTGTTTGCCACTCCTGGGGCTTCACGTACTCCCAGGCTCTCTAACCCACCACACACCCCTGAACACGCCTTCACGAGCTCACTTTTGGTAACCTTCTGAGTGTGCCTGTGTATCCTGCCAGGCCCCAGACATGCCATCTTCCCGGACACAGCACTACCTTCGTGTCCACCTGCTCCTGCTTCCGTTTTCTTTCATTAAAAGCCACATGAAATCAGCAAACTTGCATTTTTCTATTTCTTCCGTATTCTCAGCATGAAGAATGGATCCTTCAACATAATGGGCATTTGGTAGGTATTTCGTGGGAGAGGGAGTGTGGGAAGGATAAATAGACTCGGGACCTACTGGCACTTCCTAGTTACAAAAGGCAGTTTCATTCCTGCCTGGTCTTGAGGTTGTAACTTGTTGAATCTTAATGCAGCACCATGTATCCCACTCATCCACTTACTCATTCATGCATCCTGTGGGTCTTTAGTGAGTGCCAGGCCCCCTTAGAGTAGCATGCCAAGACTTGTAGGAGCAGTGGAAAGGAGCAAAGAGAAGCGTTAAGGTACTTGGTTGCTGTCTATTGTTCTGAAGATGTTTTCCCTATCAGGACAGGGATGGGACTCTAAGAAGCTGATCCCTGCATCCCTCCATGCCATGCTTACATAAGGTACCACAATTCTGCTCTCCTGTCCCCGTCCCCTCTTCTAGGATTTGAACCCAATTCTACCCATCCCCCAAACTGGGACCTTCCCCTTAGGTGGTGCTGCCTCCTGATGGCATATCAGACCCTCAGTTCCTTGAGATTATAATCTGGTATCTTAAAGAAAAAGAAGCACACCCACAGTCCTCCCCCACATTCTCCTCACACAACTCCTTAGTAAAAGCAAATTCAAGGAATCAAATGCCCAATTGCCTACCTGACACACAGACCTCAAAGGGGTCTCTACACAGCTGCTGGAAATCCTCATTCTGCGAGGACAGCAGGAAGACGGTGGCAGCTCTTCAAGTTTGAGGATGGGTACCCGCCTACCCCAGGCTAATCAACATTAGAGTGGTGGTGCTAATTTAATGACTTTCCCAGATGGGTGGGCAAATTGCTCAAGCCTCACTGAGAGAGGAATCCCCTGTCATTTAGTTGGAGAAATTATTTTGCTCAGCCTTAATTTCTTGGTTAATTTTCATCATAACTCCCAGGCATCCCTCAGGTCCCTTGACCCTTTCCGCCTTTGATATACTATCTGATCAAAAATGATATCAGAGTGCACGGCCGATAGTAAGAGGCTCTACCCCTGCCAACAAGACCCAGCCTTGGAGATGGCTTGAGCCACATTCTACAAACTAGATGGCGGCATGCCTTGATCTCTTCCTATTTTTTCTTTCTTTATTTTACGGGCATTTATTTTATCCTATTTATCCTATTGTACAAGTATGTTCTACAACCTCCACAAGCATAAAAAGTACAAAAGACTACTCCACATCTACTGCCCGTGTGATTGAACTTGGTTGAAGAAACCCCACGTTCATGCTCTGCCCTCTGCAGATTCAAGTTCAAGGTGCCCTGACTCTGTCCAAATCTACTTAATTTTTTTCATAGTACATTAATTACTCACTCTTTTACATCCCCCTTCAAAGCTTCCCCTGCCTCCTAGAACTTCCAAAATCTCCTTCTCCATGATGACACTCAGCTGACCTTGCTTTCTATTTCACCAACAACAGAAAAGTAGGAACCATCAGGATAGAATTTTCACCACCTCCCACCATGCGAATCTGTCCATGTATTTTATCTTCCCTCCTGTTGGCGATAAAGCTCAGCCCCTCCCCCATGCGTGAGATCACCCCTCACCTACCAGGGGCATCACCATAGCGACAGCCTCCCTCGGGGCCTGTCAGATGTCCCTTAGTACTTGGGTCTTCCCACTCAGCACATAAACACGTGGTGACTTGCCCATCTCACACTGAGTGTAAAGCAGCTTCTGCCCACCCTTTTTCTCCTGCTTTTACTGCTCCACCTCCTTCCTTCCCTTTATAGGACACTCCGAAAACGTGATTTGTCATTAGTGCCCCTAATTTCTGTTGAAGTCAATCCAGAAAGTTTTGCTCCTCATCATTCTGCTGATGCTACACACACACGCCAGACAAGGCTGAAGGAAATAAAAAATAGCAATAGCAGGACTGCCCAGCTCAAACAGTAACATTCGTTGGACAGATGAGTAAAAAATATAGATAAAAATAATAGGGGAAACAAAGGTTAAATACATTGGGTAAATAGAAATACTAGTGGTCAATGAGAGGGAGGGGTAAGGAGTATGGTATGCATGAGTTTTTTCTTTTTTCTTTCTTTTTTCTGGATTGATGCAAACGTTAAAAAAAATGATCACGGTGATGAACACAAAACTATGTGATATTGTGAGCCATTGATTGTACACCATGTATGGAATGTTTGTATGTTGTTATATGAATAAAAAATATTTTTAAAAAAGTGACAGCTGCCACCCAAACCAAGGGGTCATCCTGATTCCCACATTGCCACCCCCTCCACCTGCACCCTAGGGCACCTCATAGGGTTCTATCCGGTGCCATTAAACCCTGAATCTCTCTCCTCTTCCCCATCACCAGACCCACTTCCCTGGGCCAAACCACCCTCCTCTCTGTTCTCTCGCCTTGCCTCCTCAAACCACTCTTGTAGCAACCAGAGTGAAAGAAAAAAAAAAAACTGAAGCCAAGCATTCGTTTCTGGTTTAAACACTCCCGTGCCTTCCCATCATCCGTGAGAGCATCTCCCCACTCCCCACCATGCTTCCTAAACAGCATGGCCTTCGCCTGCTTCTGCACCTTCACCCCCACCTCCCTCTCCACCAGCCACAGCGCTCCACCCACCATGAGCCTCCGCACCTTTCGTCAGACGAGTCAAACCTATTGCTGCCCAGCTGCTTCCTGCTATGAGAAGGAGCACTCTTCCCCCGTGCCTCGTGTTTTCTTCCCTCTCATCACCGAGGTCTTGGCTCAAACATCCCCTCTCTGTGAGACCACCTTAAGCATCCCACCCGTAGATACCCAACCCCATCACTCTGTGTCCTACAGGTCTGTCTCCTTTTCTTGGAGGCTCGTCTGGTTTACGTGTCCTGTTTTGTTGCCTATCCTTGTGGGGCTATAAGCTCCATGAGACCAGGACTCTTGCTGTCTCCCTGGACATAGCATCCCCTGCACTGGAGCAGCACCCAGCACAGCCACCTTTAAATAAGTATGTGCTGAGAAAATGGATAATGGTGGTGGTTGTTTCATGAATTTCTTTGGAGTATCATTTTCTGTGCTAAGTGCTTCCCATGGTTTAACTCTTTTTAATCCCCACAACAATCCTACAAAGAAATGCCTCATTATTCCAACTTTATAGATGAGAAAACTAAACCTCAAAGGTCATGTGATTTTCCCAGCCACAGAGCTGGGCAATGGTGACCCCGGCATGGAAGCCAAGTTCCCATGACACCAGAGCCCAAGCTACTTCAGTCTATTTCATAAGAAATGGTGATATCAATGGCTGGGCATAATTTTGGTTTTATTTTTCCTCCCAGAAGCATAAAAAATAGAAGAAAGTTAAATGGTCCACCACCTAAAATGGAATGAAATAAAATATGCCATGGGAAAATGACTTCAATTTTTCTCTGTATGGTTTCAAGCATAGCAATTACCAGGTCTTCTATTGTGCTGATTAAAAAGAAACAAGTATATTTAACCTAAAAAGTGGAATTTTCTCTTTAAAAATTCACATTTAAAAATGCTGTTTTAAACTTTTTTAATGCTGTTTAGCATTATGAAAGGAGAAAGCAGTAAACTGATGTTACACACCTCATCGTGACCTAGAAAAATAGTTGTGTTAAGCATGAAGCCACATCTTCAGGTACCGTGTAATTATTTCTCCAGGAGTAAGCATGTTGACAGCTGTGAAACATGTACTGTATTTTATCATGCTAGTCAAATAATGCCTTCAGATGGTAATGGTGGCTCAGTATTTTAGTCCAATTTGCACAGACTTGTATACATTATTTCATTAAAAACCCACCGTCAAATGGCACAGTACTGTCCAAGGAAAGGTCGGTGCTGTCTTGTCTTTCCTTTTCAATACGCTTTTGTATGTTGCAAAGCTTTTGATATGGAAGCAAATAATGTCTACCACCCAGTTGGGTCACATAGGTTAAAGTTTGATGGATGCTTAATCACACTTCCATCTCTATCTATTCATGGCATTTTCAGTGATGCTTTGAGGATGTTGACTGAGATACGGGGTCATATGGGAAGAAATGGCCTCATTTAATCTCCAGCTTTGATCTGCAAAGCCAGGATGGCCACGAATGGCTTACTCGATTGATTTTACTCCCGAGCCCATCACACACATTTGTTTGGTCCTACGTCCTGGAAACGCATCTACAAGGTCCATCCAAGACAAATGCATTTGGTCAGGTGTTAAGTGTGCTGAGCCAGGCGATCTAATGGGAAGTTGACAGTCTGTTACATCCTCAATGGATGGACTCTCTCTCCGGTCACCACCCGCACGTGTCCTTTTCTTAACGCGTTTCCTTCCATCCCCGCAGGGACACATTAGGTTAAGCAGAGTAAAGATGACAGTCAGTAGTTTTCAAAAAGACAAATCAACACAAATTCCCTTGTAACCAATTTTTCTGTTTCCTATCAGGGGAAGTGAAGATAAACTGGTCAGGTGGAAAGAGCAGTACACTCTGGGTGTATATGATTGTGAGGGCTTAAAGATATTTTCTAGTTATAACCATAAAGGAAATTGCCCTCAGATCATGATATTTTTTCCTTGACACATTTTTATGAGGATACAAAGTTTTCTCTAAAAACACAGCCATTCTTGATGGCCGGGAGCTTTCAATTTCTGCTCCTAATTACTGAATTAATTACCTCTGAATGTAACAAGTGTTTCCCCAACAGATAAAGGTTATTGCTTTAAATAAGGTTGTGCCATGAGTACACTTCAGAATGCACAATATCTACACTTCCTTCTCTCTTTTACAACTAACTGGGTTGTGAATTAAGAAGATTATTTATTAAAAACACCACTTACACACAAAAAAACCACTTAATTTTATTTATTCAACAGTATGCTTTCCTTTTCTATAGTTAAAACTTGATATTATTTTTATCCAATTTTTCTTACAGGTAATGAACCTCCCCCATCAATCAATCAATGTTTGGAGTTAAGTAACTTACTGCCCTTTTGTCTCAGTTGCACATTCTTGCCCAGTGGAAGAGTTTTCAGCCCTCTCTTTTGTGCTTTCTTCTAGACGTGAAGCCCCAGTACACGTTGGCTCCAGGACCTGTGTCCATGGACAGGGCTGGGTCCCAGGGAGCCAGGCCCCGGGGTGCCTTGTGAAGTCATGAAACTGTGGGAGACCAGAGAGAGCCACTTCTCTGAATCCACATGGACGGTCGGGGCTGCCTGCTGGGGGAGGTTCTGCAGCCGCCCCAGAGGTGCGCCCAAGCAGCTGGTGGCCGTACCGGCCAGGCGCAGGGCAACTTGTCCTCCAGAGAAGAGTGTCGGGCACTCGGCAGAGTTGGGGGATAAAGAGGGGACGTGCACTCTACTCCCAGTGCCGAGAGGGAATTTCTGTGGGATTCTCGGGGTCTCCGAAGTTAGGCAATGAGTCCAGGTGACTCCCAAGGGCACAACCAGCTCCCATCTGTCCACATGTGGTGCAGGGCAATCATCGGGACGAGGTGTTGACAGCAGAGCAGATGCTGCAGAGGGGAGCTTAGGAGCACCAGCTGCGTCTTCTGGGGAGCTGGGGCCCTGCTCTCGGTGCAGCCGGGGCCAGTCCTTCCTGAAGTCAGGGCCGGCCCTCGGCCTCCACCTGCTGTGGGGTGGGCTTCAGTTGCCCCGGCGTCCGCGCCCCAAATGAAGATGCTCCAAAGGCCTCTCCCGCCTGGACCCCCTCCCTGGACCCTCTCCCTGGACCCCTTCCCTGGCACAGGGTGGCTCTTCGCCTTGCTGTGCCTTGCGCCCTGATGGTGGTCTGAATCCCAAAGCTGCTGTTTTTTCAGTTTCTTAGAGTTTTTCGGGGGCCTGAGGCCACGCGCTCACACGTCCGCTCCATCTGCCCATCTCAGGAGAGGCTGCCTGTGAAGGGCGCAGTGCACCCCCGGGATGCTGTCCACACCGACCTCACCCCACGCTCCCGTGGGGCTCACACAGGACGTGGGTCCACGCGAGCCCAGAAGCAGCTCTTACGAGCACACAGTTTGCCATCAGGGACCCTACCACTGGAGCGAGTGGACAGAGCAGCACCCTGGCAGTGCTAGCCGGCTCCAGACAACCGAGAACGAGCTGCCCGGGGCCTCCACCCTTCGGAGAGAGCCTGGCCCCCAGCAGGGGCGCGTTACAGCCCCGGGAGCTGAGAGGGGCCCCTGTGGCCAGGACCTGGAGGCCCCCTCCCTGGGCCCTGTGAGCGCCCCTGTCTCCTCCGGGCCCTGTGAGCGCCCCTGCCTGCCCCCACTGGGCCCTGTGAGCACCCCTGTCTCCTCTGGGCCCTGTGAGCACCCCTGTCTCCTCTGGGCCCTGTGAGCACCCCTGCCTGCCCCCACTGGGCCCTGTGAGCGCCCCTGTCTCCTCTGGGCCCTGTGAGCACCCCTGTCTCCTCTGGGCCCTGTGAGCGCCCCTGCCCGATTCTCTGGGCCCTGTGAGCGCCCCTGTCTCCTCTGGGCCCTGTGAGCGCCCCTGCCCACCTCCACCGGGCCCTGCTCACCGTCCTGGCACCCGTGTCCCCTGCTCCTGGAGGAGCATCTGGTTTGGCTGGGACACTGCGGCCTCGCACTGGCCCCCGTGTGCCGGCCCCTGTCTGGCGGGAAGCTCTGCCACCGGCAGCACTTGGGCTGGAGACAGCACCAGCCATCTCGCCCGCCTTGCTTGCCGTTTTATCTCTGCAGATCCCCGAAAGGGAGGTGGCCTCAGCGTCCTTGCACAGCTAAAGAGGTAGGTCTTACAGCAGCATTTCCCCCTCTACAGCCACTGAAGACAGGGCTGGGGGTCTGCCCCCTGCCTCTAGGACCCCAAGGTCCCTGGTCTTTATCACCAAGGGTAGAGGGATACTCAGCGAGCCCCGCCCCACAGCCCTCAGCCTGAGCCCTTAAATCCAGAAAGCTAACTCCCCTTTAAATTGCTTTCATAACTGTGCATTATCACAGATGAAACATTTTGAAAAGATAAAATGCTTTTGACTGAATTTGGCTCTTGCCGTTATTGAGAGCAATGAATCACTGAAATAATCGAAGACGGAAGGCGTTTTCATTTCATGCATTGTTTCCGGGGGAGAGCTGAGCCCGGGCTCCGTCCGAAGGTTTCTTATTTGCTCTCTCTGAAGAACCCCTTTTAGGGTTGTGTGTGTGACGCAAGGCCAAGGCCGTCGCCTCGCAGATGAGACCTCCACGGTGATGTCTTCTCCGTGAAACCGTCCTTGGAAATAAAGGGATCTGGAAAAGACACAATTCTGCTGAATTCCCCAAAAGGCCTTCCCTGTGAGTCTTTCAGAAAACGGCCTGATGAGACAGTGAACCGGAGCTTAACTCTCCGACCTGCCGCAGGAGCTGGTATTAAAATGAGGAATGATTGTCATGCTGCTCCACGTACTCCATTTTAATTGAAAATTATGGCTAAAATCCCTGCCTATCTGCAAAGTCCTGCCTCTGTCCCTTCAGAGTATGTGGATTTATGCATCTGCTCATATTAAAAGCCCTGCTATTTCCCGCAAATATGCTCAAGTTTCTGTTTGTTTGCACAATAAATATTACAAAGATCATAAGGAAATTAAAATGGAGCTTGAAGACAGCTGTCGCCTGATGATATACCCACCGCACATGAATCACGTTCTTGAGAACAATTATCCCCAAACATCATGGTTCCTATACATATATTTTTACTCCTTGGTTCTCCGTTGCAGGAGAGCGAATCTCCTAATGGATTTATAGTTTATCAGTGAGTTTCAGGGAAGCTGGAGATGGATGGGTTCTTTCCAATATAGTATTCATTTAAAAACAATCTACTACTGTTCAATTCTGCGGTCTATTTGTCCTGATAAACTGGAGTGCCAGCTGTAATTCACTTTATTTTTAAAGAGAAACATATTATCCACACGAACATAGGAACTATTTTCTTGGGAATCCAGTCAATCAGAATGTATTTGGAGAAGGCGTTTTTAAAGTTAAAATGTTGGTCTTATCTATAAAGCATTCAGCTTCTCCCTTGGGATAGGGACCCAGGTCTAGAGACGTAGACTTGAACAAAATGAGGTTGGATTATAAAGTGAAGGGCTTAAATCAGAGGTGTGGCTTAGGGATGGCCCCAACAGCCCGGTCCCCGGCCTTGCAGTGACAGCAGGGCCAGTCTCAAGACAATGGGACATGTGTCCCCAGTAAGCACTGTGCCTGTCGAGTCTCAGCTGGCCTGAGGGTTTGGAACACAAGCCCCACCTGAGCAGAGACATTGCCTTGAACCTAACCCACCCCAGGGTCTGGAAAAGTCTCAGTTCTAGTAGATGCTCAATAAATGCTTGCTAAATCAGGAACGAGGCTAGTTAAGCCAATCCCATGGGGGTAATATTTGTTTGACCCCATGGAGGTATAAACGGGAAGTTTCAGGGGATGCTTCAAGGCTCCAAATGTAACAGTCCAAAGCTTATCTAGGTGTCAACCTCAACACCAGGTGTCAACCCAAGTGTCCCGGGTCACACTGGGTCTTTTGAGTTGTCCACAAACTCAAATGCTGATCTCCAAGGTCTTCCAGGCTCTCTGCAGGCTCATCATGAGTCCCTTCTCCACCTTACCCCCAAGCACAGTTAATGGCAGAATGCTCAGGAAAGGTTGTGTGCAGGAGCTGATTGCAACTGTGGGAACTCAAATCTACCAGACAACCAGTTATGCCAAGAGAAGGTCACACTGAGATGCTGGTCTCACAAGGACATCTGTTCTCCTCACACCTGCCCACAAGTCCCATCCGAGGGGTTGAGAGATTATATCCCCCCAAACGTGGAGATGCCCACCTGGTATACCTCAGGCCAAGGAGCTGGACAGGGCACTCTGGGGTGGACACAGCACAAAAGGCTAAGTGGGGCCAGGCTGAGAGCACCAGAAGGGAGTAGGAAGAGCTACCCTTTAGATTAGGCTGCAGCTGACCTTTGAGTGGCCAGTTCTTAAATGAACAAATGCACAAGGAGTGCCAGCCTGGGGCTCCCGAAGGTTGGGGGGTGGGCGATGGAAGTTTGGGCTCATCAGTGGTGCCTACCAGACCTGCTGTGCATTCCTTGTGGGCCGAGCTCACTCTCTAGGAGAGTTTGTTGGGTTGGAGGAGAAACACTTGGGTCCACCATGATCTCTCACTGCATCTATTCCATGCCCCAGGGAACAGATGTCCTAAATACTTGAAGATCATTATGCGCAAGATGGAACAGTCCCCTTGTTCCAACTGCCCTCTGACTTCTCCCCTGAGCACACCCCATGGACTGCATAACTTCCCCCCATTTTATAGCGGTTGATCACCGCAGCGGTGGTGTGGAAGAGACTTTATTCACATATTTGCATTACCATAAGATTTCAATTTGGGAGAAAGAGATGGCTTCTTACAGGTCAACTTACAGATGGAGCACTCTGGCATGCCCCCCAGGCCATGTTCTGTGACCATTTTTGCATAGGCCAGCCCAGGCCTAGCTCAGGCCTGGCTGGGCTGGAGAATGACCTGGTCACACCCTTCACGCCATGCCTCCTCCCACCTTGCACGAAGCACGGACAGCAAGGGAGATGCAAATGCCAGCATGCAGGCTGGGTGCTGGAGCCCGAAGCATCTATATCTGAGGTACCAGGTACAGCCCTCGGGGCAGAGGACCCAGGGACTTGGGGAACACGTTTCAATGCACCTTAATGCCAGCAGAGAGCCAGGAGACCTCAGTTAGCCCAGAAGCAACAGGGACAAGATCTCCTCGGCTCTGGCTTCCCTGGAGGAGAGGAAAGAGAGGCAAAGACCAAACCCACTGCTCCTTGGAGAAGCCCCCTGGGTCGACCTTCCCAGAGCTGCCCTTAGGCCAGGCAAGGCCCTCTGCACCTTCTCAGAGATGCCTGCTGCCGGCCTGTGCCAACCTTGCACAGCACTGCTTGCCACGGGTCCCCCCAGTCTCGCCCACCGTACCATCCCATCCACCCGAGAAATGGACAGACAGCCCTGCATCTCACTCTAGAAAGGGCACTGCCTGGTGCCATCCATGGGGTCCCTGCAGAGACCCTGACCTGAGACTTGCATTAATTTTACTGAACAAGGAACCGAAGTTCAAAGCAGGTAAATAACCCCAGAACTGCAGTTGCCAACAAGCAGAATCAGACCCCAGCTCACTATGCCTGACCCCAGACCCAAAGCTCTTAGGGTAGAATCCGATCCCTCTGATGAGAAGAGGGGACTTTGGCATAAACTGGGGGAGATTTTTCGTTTCCATGGCTGGGATGAATTCAGGTTAGTGGTCCAGAGACAGGGCCATTCTTGAGAACAGCACAAGTGTGCAGGACGAAGGACCTGGGGTTCAACCCCAGACCCCACACCCCTCCCCATGCCCACATTAGAGGGGGTGCACCCGCCCTGGTTCCCAGTGTCTCAGGACGAGGGCTGTGTGGGCTGTGCTTGCATGCAGCCCCCAGCTGTGCTGTGACAGCTCGTTATCTGCACAGCGCCATCTCTGAATTAATGTCACATTGGGGCACGCCTCTGGGAGAAGTCAGCCCCCCTTGAAATGTAGTTTGCAAAGTAAAATTGCTGAGGCGTGTTTATGAGCTGAGACACTTCCAGGTCACTTTGTTTGGAGAGAGTGAATCGGATTAAAATTGTCTCTGGTGCCCTTGTGTCCCTGAGGGTGGGTCCCCTCATGTGTCCTCAGGCCACGTGGATGCCTGCTCTTCCTCCTCTAACCAGGGATCGGAATCGCGTTCCTGCCACGCTGCCCGGGGCCGCACAGGAATGCACCGGGCTGCTGGGAGACCCTCCAAGCACGCCTCTCGGACCTGGCCTTAGGACTGGGGGGTCTGGGAAGAAATCAAAAAGGGGGGAGACTGAGGGGACAGAGGGAAACACCAGAATTCAGCTTCTCAACTTTTTATTTTTGAACTTCATAACCAAAGTTGCATCTTCAAAACCTCTATGTGCTGAAGAGTGCATTATCTGTTAGCTTTGCAAACCTTTTCTCCAAAGAGCGAAGTAACTGGAATGACTGCTGCACCCATACCCCCGCCCCAAGTCTACGAGGCCAGCAGACCCCTTGGGGTGCTGTTCAGCACGAGGACGGAGAGGCGAGAGCAGCAGCAGCAGGGATTGCAGGCACCCCCTGGAGACAGCCACGATTTCATCCACGTGTGACCCCTTCCCACAGGCTACTTCCTAACTCGAAGGTCCAGTTGCCTGGTGAGCCCCCCAGGAGGGTGTGATTTTGAGCCCCTGGAAGAAAAACGAGTCCGAGACATCCCAGGTGCGCACCCTGCTCTCTTTTGAAAGAGACTCAAGGGCGGTCCAGGCAGGGAGGACCAAGGCACGGCCCTGGGGTATTGCTTGCCATCAACCAGTGCTTGATATGAAGGCAGCAGTGGTCATTTAAAGTTCTAGAAACAAATAGGGGTTGCCTTTATTAAAAGGCGAAGAACACTTCACCTCTTTCCACCTGGAAGTGGTCTCTGCAGGTACGTGTCTGTGGATGTTTGGTTTGTCCCACCAGCTTGAATACAAATGTGGCTGGACTGTGTGGCAGAAACCATCCATTGCAGGAAAACATAATTTAAAAGTAAGTATCAGTCTTAAAGGAGGATATGATCAATGAAGGGAGAGAGAGGGTGGGGAGAGAGACCCCCATTGTGAAGTGACTACCTCGGAATATAAAGCTTTCAAGTGTCTATTGAAAGTGGCACATGTAGTTTCGGGGGTTATTTAGCTGGGAACAAAGCAGCACACAGTCCTTTCCCGGGAAACAGGATCGTTCGCTCAGCAGGTGTGGGAGAGCAGTTAGCAATCCGTTGCACGGATGCTCACGAAACAGCAGGTAATAATACCCCTCCATTTGTACCTTGTGCTTAAATAATTGTTTGTACCTTAACGAGGGATTTTATTTCCACATTAGGGAGATACCACAGCCCACGCAGCTCTCCCCAGGCTCCTGCCTCACCTGGGCTTCCCGTGTAGTCATTGGAAAAGGACTTCGAATCCCAGGGCAAGGTCATAACTGATACGGGTGGAGCTCCCAACACCAGCAGAGTACAAAGTAATAAAAGAAAGTGCAATTTGTTAAAATAAAAAAAAGAAAGAAAATGGCTCTATTGAGTAGCACTTGTCAGGTTTTTCTTGTCTCTGTATTAATTTCTAACGTCAATGCCACACAGAATACATATTTATGATCAGCCTAAAGAGGAAAAATAACAAGCTCTTTTCACGCTGGTGGTCAACGGGATGTCAGTGTACCCCAGCAAAGCTCCCCGAAGCCCAGAACCACGAAGGCACCACTATTGCCAGGTGACTCGTGGCGCATCACTACTGAGCTCTGGAAGGTCAGCCATGTGCTAGGTCTTTCTCCTTGGGTGTCTACCCTTAACAGGACTTACCCTACCACCTCTGATCAGCACTTTGGAAAAATGTTTGCTCCAGTCCCTTGCCCATTTTTTTCATTGGGTTGTCTGTCTATTTTAAGTTGAGTTGTAAGAGTTCCTTATACATTCTGTATTTTAAGCCTTTAAGAAATACAGGAGTTGCAATTCTGAAAGATCTCTTTTTGCTTCCTTGGTAATAGCCTTTGATACACAAAAGTTTTTGATTTTGATGGAGCCAAAGTTATGTCTTGGCATGTTTCTCATGCTTTTGGTGTCCTATCCAAGAGTCCATTGCCAAATCCAAAGTCATGAAGATTTGCCCTCTGTTGTGTTCTAAGAGTTTTATGGCAAGGCTAAGAATGTCGATCTGTTTTGAGTTAGTTTTTGTATATGACCTGAGGTAGGGGTCCAACTTCATTCCTTGGCACACAACTATCTAATTTACTCAGCACTTTGCCAAAGAGCCTATTCTGCCCTCTTAGAATTGACCTGGCCCCTTGGCAATAGACCTCTGGGTCTGTTTCGGGGCCCTCAGTTCTCTTCCATTGGTCTGTGTGTCTGTCCCTGTCTGGACCCTCAATTCTATTCCATTGGTCTGTGTGTCTGTCCCTGTCTGGACCCTCAATTCTATTCCATTGGTCTGTGTGTCTGTCCCTGTCTGGACCCTCAATTCTATTCCATTGGTCTGTGTGTCTGTCCCTGTCTGGACCCTCAATTCTATTCCATTGATCTGTGTGTCTGTCCCTGTCTGGACCCTCAATTCTATTCCATTGATCTGTGTGTCTGTCCCTGTCTGGACTCTCAATTCTATTCCATTGGTCTGTGTGTCTGTCCCTGTCTGGACTCTCAATTCTATTCCATTGGTCTGTGTGTCTGTCCCTGTCTGGACTCTCAATTCTATTCCATTGGTCTGTGTGTCTGTCCCTGTCTGGACTCTCAATTCTATTCCATTGGTCTGTGTGTCTGTCCCTGTGCCGGGGCCTCACTCTTTTGATTACTGCAGCTTTGATGTAAGTAAATTTGTTATTGGTCAAAATTGTTTTGGCTCTTCAGGATGCCTTGCAATTCCACATGGATTGAGGAATAACTTTTTTTCATTCAGAATTTGGATAGGTGTTGCCTTGAATCTGCTCATAGCCCAACTTTTTATAACCACTTTATTGAGATATAAATTGCTGCCATAAAATTTACTCATTTTAAAATGTACACTCCCATATTTTTTAGCAAATTTGCCAAGTTGTACAACCATCACTGCAATCCAGTTCTAGAACATGTTTTTCACCCCCAGAAGATTACTCCTGCACATTTATAGTTAGTCCTTGCTGCTACCCCAGGCCCCAGGCGAGCACCAGCCTACTTTCTGACTCTACAGATTTTCCCATTCTGGGCATTTCATATAAATGAAATCATACAACATATGGTACGTTGCGCTTGGCTGTTTTCACTGAACATTGTGTTTTTGAGGTTACTCCGTGTTAAAGCATGTCGTAGATTTCCAATTTTTTGTATTCACGCCCCGACTTTCCTACGCATTCCCTGGTGAATGCAGCTGCCCAGAGGACCCCAGACATAAATTCACACCTAAAACAACAACACACAATGGCGCCTTTGTCTTTATGCCTTTACCACCTCGCCAGTGACATGTGCCATTGCTGGCTATTCCAGCCCCTCTGCACGCACGAGCTTGGCTTCTAAAAGAACGTCTCGGTTCCCTCTTGCTTGTCCATGTCGGCAGTAGGGACCATGCTTCCAGCTGAGAGCATGGCACCTGGTAGCGACTGTCCAGCCCTGAACTGCCCTGGAGGACCCGCTGCGCTCCTTGAGTGGGCACCGGCCTAGTGGCAGCAAACCTCGACACCTAAGGCAGAGTCAGGGAGAAGCAGAGAGATATCGAGAGAGAGGATGAAAAGCATGCGGGGGCAGACACAAGCATACGGATGCTCACCTCTGCTTGGTGGGAAAGGACCTGGGGGTCAATAGCGGAAGTGCACTTGCTGGAGGTGAGTCTCACTCATGGTCCCCGGGAAGGAGCAGAGTGAGCGACGCAGGCAGAAGACACGAGGCACTGTGACGCCCATCCGCAAGCAAGATAACCACCCCCCAGCCATTTCTAGAAAGGCAAGGCTCACGACCCTCCAGGGATGGATGCACCTGCGTCCCCAGTGGCAAAGGGCTCAGAGCACCCACGAAGGAGGGCTCTACTTCCTGGAGCAGGAAGATGCACACCCCGTCGGCAGAGGCCTCTTGAGTCTCGTGGGTTCCTGGTCACGCATCAAAGCTTTGGTATCCAAAACAGGCAAGGGAATCACTAGAGCCTAGCTCATCATCCCTCGGGGCTGTGGGTCCGAGCACAACGCTGTCCCTGGGCACCCCCAGCAGCAGCCAGGCAGGGGCATTTGCCTCCACTTTCTGGGCACCAAGGGCCAGGAGCTTGGGAAGCCTCCAGAGCAAGGTGCAGTGGAGACGCGGCCTCAGGGATGGGCGCCCCAGATCACAGACTCAGAGCCTTACTCAAGGTGCCTCTTCTTTCCCCAACCCATTCTTCAGAGACCATGGAGACTCCACGGGCTGTGGCCTGGTCCAGAAGCAGCAGCTTTAGGCTGGGGGATGAGACCGAGGAAAAGGCATGGAGCTGCTGAACTCTGAGAGGTGGGGAGTGGGCAGCACCCACAGCCCTGGCCAGGGACAGCCTTCCCGGGGGCAGAGCCAGCTCAGGTGCCCTGAGGGTCAGGCCCAGGGGATGCCAGCTCCGCCTGTCCTTTCTGGTTTCTTGGAGGCCCTGAGTGAGCAGGTTGTGTTGGGAAGTTAAATCAGAAACGTCCACACTCAGTGCCCAGGCTGAGCTGAGCTGGGGCAGCGAAGGACATTGTTCCGGAAATGACCCGAGCGTGGCTGCCACGTTTTCCAATCAGCCTGACCCTGAAGACACGTGAGTGGCTCTTTAAGAAGAAACTCATTTCTTAGGCTCCACTGATTGCCTTTTCCAGAAGATTAAGGCCTAGCTTTGCAGCATTAACATGTGGGCAACAAATACCGTCAATTATCTCATTAGTGAGCAATTCCTGCTCCTGAAATGCCGTTCCTCTCGCCATTACCTCGTGAACAGAGCGTGTGATTAACCTCAGTGAGAAATAACAGAAAATACTGCAGACTTCTCCCTGAAAGGCAGCGCTGGGTGGGGTGCGGGGCTGGTTCCCTCCACACCACGGGCTGCCTTGGGTTTTCCCTAGGCTGCAATTGAGGATGAAAGCAGGAAGATAAGCTACAATTTCCAGGCACCTCTGTGTCCCAGCAGTGGCTAAAACCCTGGGTGTGGCTTTGGTCTAGTCCCAAACGCCCCAGTAATTACTGTCATTATGGGCACATTTCAGAAAGGGAAACTGAGGACTGGAGGGCTGCACCAAGAACAGGCAGTTATCATCCTTCCTTCCTGCACCCCAGCTCCCTCCAGTTGTGGGGCCCCTGCTATGCTGCCTGGGTTGGCCAGCAAACACCCTAGGGGTCCCCCACCCTTCCACACATACACCAGGAAGGGACTGCAGGGTGCGCGCTCCCGTCCCTCTCCCCAGGCCCGGGGGACAGCGCACCAGGAAGGGTAAAGGGCTGGACTGTTCCCCAGCCCCGGGCCACCGCTCTACCCTCCTGTGCCCCCTTGGAGGCTGGCTGTGCTCCCCCAGGCAGCCGCCTACGACCCCAGGGGCGCTGAACTGGGTCCAAGAGAGCGGCTGCAAGTTCCCCAAACACTGGCCTTTCCAAATTGCTCCAAGAGTGCCATGGCAGGAAAAAGTAGGGCTTCTCAGTCCGACGCCCTCACATTTAGGTCTCATGTCTACCCCTTGTTGATGGAGAACTAGTAACAGTTTTCTGACTTCCTCCCTCGCATTTAGGTCTCATGTCTACCCCTTGCTGATGGAGAACTAGTAACGGTTTTCTGACTTCCTCCCTCGCATTTAAGTCTCATGTCTATCCCGTGTTGACAGAGAACTAGTAACGGTTTTCTGACTTCCTCCCTTGAGAAAGTTAGGTCACTTTTCTGCACTTCCACCTCCTCGCCTCTGAATGGGAACAGTGACTTCCACGTCTCAGGGATCCTGGGAGGAGTGGGGATGGGAGCTGCTGCTCCAAACAAACAGCTGTCCAACTCGCCGCAGAGCCCCTGCTGTCCAGGGCACAGGCCGAAGCTTCGTCCAGGGCCAGCAGAACTGATGCCCCAAGCTGAGCCCATGAGCCCACTGCCCCCGGACGCGGCACTCCCCTCTCCATTCTCCCTCACGACACATGCATTTATGCGATAAAGCATCAAGGACGAAGCTACGAAGTCTCCAGCCTCACGTCAAGGCACCTGGACCCACCGTAGCAGCCCCTGACTGCTGCCGGAACATAAGGTCAGGACCAGGTGGCTGGAAGCAGTGGCCATCCACCTTCCAGTGCCGGGGCCCGGGCTCCAAAATGGGTCTCCCCGGGCTAAGAGCAAGGTGCGGGTAGGCTGCCTGCCTCGGGGCGGGGGGGGGGGGCGGGGGGAGTGCTCCGTTTCCTTCCTTCTCCAGCTTCCAGAGGCTGCTCCCGTTCCTTGACCCATGGCCCCTTCTTCTGCTGTCACACCGACAGCGTGGCATCTTCAGCTCTCCCTGATGGCACTACTGCTCCCCCTGTGACGGCGTCGGACCCACGGGATAAGCCAGCACCACCTGCCCAAGAGCCGCGTCTCCGTCCCGTCCACAGCGTCTCCTTGGCCATGTGGGAGGGGGCCTATGCATGGGCTACAGGGCGACGGCAGAGCCTCTCACTGAACCCGCAGTCACAGCACGGCCATATCGCAGGCAGCTTCCCAAGGAATGCTGAGCCCCAAGGAGGAAGAGGGCAGAGAGATGGGAGTGTAGCAGCACGTGCAGAGACACAGGGGCCGACATCCAAACCACCCAGAACTTTCCACGAGAAGTGGTTTGGGGAAGCTGGGCGGTGCAGCCCACCCTTGTCCCAATGTATTCCCACAGGTGGAGGTGGGGTTTGCAGGCCGCTGGTGCAAACAGGGAGGCCAGAGCCAGGGCTGAGGCTGCCAGGCCACCATGTGAGCTCCGTTTAGCTCTCACTTGTCCCCAGTGGCCACAGTAAGAAGTTCTGAGGAGTTCCAGGGGCTTATTCAAGGTGGAGAGGGAATGTGACAAACAGACACCTGCAGCTGGTACACGAGGTGAGGTGCAGAGGCCCTTCTTCAACCTGTTTGTTTCCATCAGGTGCTGGGGTTTTTGCAGAACAAGACACCTTGCTAGAAAAATGTCCTAGCAAACATACAAATCTAAAAATTTAAGGAGTGCCTGCCAGCCGCCCATAGGCCAGCCCTCTACCCCTCCGTCCTAGTCTGTCAGCTGCTGGAATGAGATATACCAGTACTAGAATGGCTCTTGAAAAAGGAAATTAACAGGATACATGGGTAGTTCAGTGGTTAGAATGGCCACCTTCCATGTGGGAGACCCGGGTTCGATTCCTGGACCATGCACTCCCCCCCAAAATAAATAGTAAATAAGTAAATAAATGGGGGATTTAATAAGTTGCTAGTTTGCAGTTCTAAGGCCAAGAAAATGTCCCAATTAAAGCAAGTCTATAAGAATGTCCAAATTAAGGCACCAACAAGAAGTCACCTTCACTCAAGAAAGGCCGGTGAGGTCCAGGGTTTCTCTCTCAGCTGGAAGGGCACATGGCGAACATGGCGACATCTGCTGGTTTTCTCTCCAGGCTTCTTGTTTCACGAAACTTCCCAGGGGCGTTCTCCTTCATCTCCAAAGGTTGTTGGCTGGTAGACTCTGGTTCTCTCATCATTCTCCAACTTTCTCCCAAATTCTCCCTGTTTTAAAGGATTCCAGTAAAGTAATTAAGACCCATCTGGAATGAGCAGACTCACATCTCCCTCTAATGAAAGGTTAATGCCCACTAGTGGGCGAGTCGCATCTCTGTGGAGATAACCTAATCAAGTTTCCAACCCACATTATTAAATAGGAATTAAGAGAAACAATTGCTCCCACAACTAGATTAGGATTAAAACATGACTTATCTAGGGTACATAAATCCTTTCAAACCAGCAAACCTTCTCTGGGTGAAATGTGAGAACCAGACAAAGGGTCACCCCTGGGCTGGCACTCTAAAACAAGGACTGTTCAGAACATGGGGACGTGGTGAGCCAGGCGTCAAGAGGACAGCTGTGTCCATCCTGCGATGTGGGGAGCTGGCCGCCAGGAAGGTGCTGGGCATGGGTTAGACGGGAACAAGACTGGCAGCAGGTGGAAGCAGGTGCAATAGGCCAGGTGAGAGAAGAGGGAGGACTCTGTCTTTTCCATTTCAGGTGTGTTTGCAATGTCCTGCAAAGCCCTTTGATGAGCAAAACAGACCCTAGGAGAGGCTCCTGCCACACAGAAGAGGCCTCTATTGTTCTCAGGACTTCTGGGCATAGAAGTCACTGACCACTTGGGTGTGGTGTCCACTATTGGGGCGTCCTGCTGACAGTCTCTGTTTGCAACCTGCTGTCCCATCAGTTGGCCAGGGGTCAGCAGCTCTGCACCCTCCTGCTGTCGTGGGTGGTCCCAGGTCAGGGGCAATGAGCAGGGTCAGCGAATCCCACTCGCCACTGTCGGTGGAAAGTCTCTGTTCCACTGCCGGTGGCACCTCCATCCCCAGCAGGCATCCACCTTCTCTAGCAATGGGCCAGCCTCCTCCCCACCCTTCCGCCATTCAATTCCACAGGGGCCAACCCAGAGGAGGGTCCAAGAGGACTTTAGGATGACCTTCCATTTGAGTCAGCATGATGCAGTGAAAGGGGATAGGCTCTGCAGTTAGGCAAACCTGCCCTTTGTTCTCCTCCCCTCTCTTCCTTCCTTCCAGATATACTCGGTCGGGACGATACCACCCATTTCACATGGTATTGGTCTTGCCTGTGTGTCCCCCTGCATCAGTCACTGAAGATGGGGGCTGAGTGCATTTTCCAATGCTTAGGAAAAGGGCCATCAAGAACACATTTTGAAGGAAGGGAGGGAGGGAAGGAGAGTGGAAGGGAGGAAAGTTGGAAGGAGAGAGAGAAAGAATAGAAGAGAGAAGCATTAATGCTAAGGTCAGTTAATTGATGGATTAGGTAATATCTATAAAGCAACCATTACAATGACCATCACTTGGCGAAGCAGAACAGAGTGAATGAGTGAATATGTGAGTGGCTGACATATTCCCCTATTTTCACCCACCTAACTGACACTCATTATCACAGGTCCTATGATTTAAAAGGTTGTAATCACGCTGACATATTTTTTATTTTTGAAAAAATTCAAAAAGCTTTCAAACGTCTCTCAACTATTGACCTAATCAGAGAGAACTCATCATGTGAAAGTTGCTCTGAATTCTGGATTTGCTATTGCAGATCCCTGTTTTCTTTCTGTTTGCATGAAGACATCAACTCTCGTCGAAAACAAATCTGAATGCCTGTTCAAAGGGGACTGAAAGGGAAGAGAAAGTCATCTTCTCTCTTCTCACAGCTGCTAGTGCACTTTGCAGGCAGCAAAACAGAGTAACAGATGCTTTCTGCTGTCTCCACTCCCTCCCTTGGCTTTGGCCGTTCTGTGCAAGAAGGTCAAATGCCCCCATTTCCTTCTCTCTCCTGATTTCTCTGGCCTGTGTGTTGGGGCCTGGATTGCAGCAGGTTCAAAGAATGTTCAAAAAAAAGACAAACAACCCATTAAACAATGGACATAAAATATGAAAAGCACTTTACAAAGGAGGGCTATGAAGGGCCAATATCTATAGTGGTTAAGCCCAAGCCCTGCCTCCCTGAGAAGAAAGGGACTTCCACATGGAGAAGCCACCTGGGAGGCCACATGGGGAGGCCACACTGGGAGGCCATGCAGGGAGGCCTCATGGAGAAGCTGCATGGAGAGGCCACACAATGACGAGCTCAGCCTGGGCCCTGGGGCTGGGGGGGAGGTGGAAGGCTTAGACCCCTGTCCCCACCAGGTGGCCTGTTCCTTCCCCAGGTCTGTGTCCTGGCAGGTAAGCCCCATGTCACACCCCACAGGCCTCTGGTAGGGCCCCTGGCGGGAGAACAGCCCCCACTCACCCCAGCCCCAGACACCACCAACTTCCCTCTCTGTTGAGCCCTTCCTCGTGTGCACTGGTTGCGCTCGCATGCCCTGGTGTGCAGAGGACATGCACCAGCCTGCAGACCGGGCAGAGGCGCCTTCTGGAACATCTAGATGGAGACGCACAGTCAGCCTTGGTTCTGGGTACATGCAGGGGCTGGGCGAGCCCGGCAGTGCTGCCGCCAGGTACCATGTGTGCAGCACGTGAGGGCATGTGCCAGGCTGTCGTTGAAGCCGCAGTGATACGTGGCCTGCAGAGCAGCCTCTAGTTTTGCGATGAGGAACCCGAGGCCCGGACGCAGCTGTGACATGTCAGGCAGCGAGTGGGGGGCTGGGATCAGAACCTCTGTTCAGTGCCCGGTCTGGCTCTCACCCAGGAACCCACCTGGCTCCCAGCTGCTTGCTGGCTCCTGTGACAGGGTCAGCCATTCACAGGTATCCGAGAGCCCCAGAGATGGTGGATGGAAGGAGACAAGTTAAACCATTTCCCACCCTGTCCCGGAGAAGCACCATCTCAACAAAGTGAGGGTTAAGAGTGAATCGTGCATCTGCATTTAGGACAGCCTGAAGGTTTCATGGCGTTTACTGCGTGAAGCCAGTAAATTGGCCCAAGAGACACTGAGACACTTGACAGCCAGTGCTGAACATCCCTCCAGCGTCTTCCAGGGCTGGGACCCTTCAGGGCCATGTGGGCCCCTACTGGACCATCCCTCCTGGGGCCTTGGACAGCATTCCATCCGCTCCCTAAAGCTCTGCCTCTGAAGCCACCTGTTGGATCCAGGGCGAAGGACTTGGTTTCCCAGCCACCAGGGAGGCCCCTACCCCGAAAGTCACTGGCGATGGCTGTTCTCAGACTTGGGGCACCCGCCGGCCCTCACAATGGCGTGTTAAAGGAATTGTAGCCCGCTGGGGTCAAAATCCCCAAAAGGCAATGTAGCCATGTGGAGGCAAGGGTGATTCCTTTCCCTCCATCTGTAAAATGTTGGAGAGAAATATATTTGTGACTACAAAAGCTACTTGCTGTTACAGTGGAAACAACTGGAACTGCCACAATCCCCAAAACGTGAAGGTGGTGCCGAGGGTCCCCCCACATTCCCGGGAAGCCTGTCCTGTCGGCTGAAGACACTGTCCTTGGAATTGCTCTATTTAGGCGGCTTGTCTGCGTTCACTGCTTCAAGCAGTAACTGCTGACCGATGGGAATGGCTTAAAACATAACAAATCAACGTCTGCGAGGGGTCCGATGGTTATTTGTGAAAGGTAGTTTCGGTAGCGATGACAGAAGTTTCTAGACCCCCCACTGCTGCCTGCAGGCTTGGCTGGGACTCACCCCAGAATCTGCCCAGGATGCAGTCAGCCTCCTGGGAAGGCTCAGTGCAAATAGAATCAGGAGAGAATTTCAGAAAACATCCAGAGCAGGGAAGAGGGGTGAAGGCCCCGGTGGGGGACAGGCCAGGGCCTGAGAGGTGGTGGCCAGGTGAGCCCAGAGGGGACCCAGGTGCCCGCCCTGGGACCGGCCCCCTACCCGCCGTTCACCTTCATGAGAAACGGCCCTTGGAAGCTTCCTTTGGAAACAGTTTGGTACCTCCAGCAATCCCTGAAAATCCACCTGTGATGTGTCTTATATGGATCAACTGTTCCCTCCACCCTCTGAAGGAAGCATTTTTCACTTCAGCTGTGTTTTCAGTGAAACAACAGAATGCTCTCGGGCCAGATGGGGAAAATTTTCTCAAGGGAATTATTTAAATTTCCACAATGATGCCAAGGCATTTCTGATCAACCTCTAACCAGAGGCAACTTTCACAGGCCATACACAGGACGTGACAGCTGCACTCCCAGAAGTTTAAAAGAACAGCCGCCATTGCACACGTCATTCATTCACACATCCCTCCACTAACGCGTTCAGCAGACACCAGTCTTGGCTTTCCCTCATCAGGTCCCCACTAGGCCCGGGGAGTTGCAGTTTACAACCCGCTGCAGCTGATCCGAGGGAGGTGTAACTGCCTGGGCCGGCAGCGTCCTAAGGAGCACCCGCCCCCACCCCAGCCACAGGAACAGTGCAGATCCAGGAGAACCGTCCTCATTCAATTCAGATTAAACACCCTACTGGGGGCATTCCGTCCTGTTGGCAGCAGATGGGCTGGCTGTTGAAGGAAATTCTGGAGTATCACTGGAGCTTGCATTCTTCTGAAAGCCAGAGAGAATTCTGGAAAATTCTTCCATGAAAACAGCAGTGGACCAGACCCCAGAGCCCCAGGTTGGGAAAGCAGGGCCAGGAGAGAAGAGCCTGCAGCACCCCCGTGCAGCCCCCAGCCTGGATGGCCTGGCTCACCGGTCAGTCGGACTCACTTCTGTCCACCTCCCCCATTCCCCACCCCAGGAGTGCAGAGGTGGAGAGGGGGCTCCGGGTTCCTGGCCCAGCACTGCAGGACATAAGTCCAGGGTGGGGAGACCCATTAACCCCTGCCTCTAAGAACCCCCACAGGGGCCAGAGGGAAGGAGGCGGGGAGGGTGTTCGCAGAGTCACACTTGATCTGCACATTTTTAATTGGTGTAATTCGAAGCTCATATGTCTCCCCAGGAGTCATCCCATTTTCTGTGCAGCAACTTCAAGGGACTGAAGTGTGAAGGGGCAACTTGGAATCTCTGTTTAATGGCTGTGTCATCTCAGGCAGCTCACTTAACCTCTCTGGGCCTCGATGTTGTCTGTAAATGGGCCTTTATCTGTGATGGGGATGCCCGGCTGGCTGTGTCCTCTCTGTCTCTTCCCATGCAGCTGCCCAGCCCACCGCGGCCGCCCCTTGAGGGTGTGACTTTGGCTCCACTGGGCCCCGGGATGCCCTCGACCAGGCAGCCAAGCTCACCGCGGAGAGGGAATCCCTGTCAGCTGTGAGCACGGGACACGCACTGAGGTGTCCACAATGAAATAAACAAGACTCCAGACTGTGCCTAAAACATGGCCCAGACTGGGAAACCTTTACCCTAGAAATGGGTCTCTACTGATGACATTTCTGATCCCAGCACCTGGGAGACAAAGAGTTTCATGGGTGGGGCCCACCCCTCTAGCCTTGCACGATGGAGAGGAACGCAGACTGACCCTCATCTGTTTGCCCTTAAAACAGAGTCCCTGATGTGGTGTCCTAAAAATATCACATAGTCCTGGTCTCGGAGGCACCCTAAATTTGCACAGTCCCTCCTTCCAGTTCTGCCTCTCCCACAGCACCGAGCCTCAGGCCACACGGCACCCCACTCCATGGCTGGTGGGCCTCGGGCCACACGGCACCCCACTCCATGGCTGGTGGGCCTCGGGCCACACGGCACCCCACTCCATGGCTGGTGGGCCTCAGGCCACACGGCACCCCACTCCATGGCTGGTGGGCCTCGGGCCACACGGCACCCCACTCCATGGCTGGTGGGCCTCGGGCCACACGGCACCCCGCTCCATGGCTGGTGGGCCTCGGGCCACACGGCACCCCGCTCCATGGCTGGTGGGCCTCGGGCCACACGGCACCCCGCTCCATGGCTGGTGAGCCTCGGGCCACACGGCACCCCACTCCATGGCTGGTGGACCTCGGGAGTTCTGGGATTCCGAGAAGGCTCCTCAGGCACCCTCTGGGCAGGTGGTGTGACAGCCGACCGGACAGAACTCAGGACGGCACCCTGGGGTACCCACCACAGCGGAGGGGTCCCCCCACTCAGCCATGACGGCCACGGCTACCGAGAAGCCTTACCTGGCATGATGGCTTTTAAATGCAAAACTGAACAAAGAATGAGTTTCCAGCAGAAACAAAGGTTTGGGGATACAAATCAGATAAAGACGCACTTACCTGGGAATGGAGCCATCTCTGGAAGGGAAGGGAAGGGCAGTTCTGCAAAGCGTCGACAGAGGAAGAAACCATTACGTGACATTGAAACTTCGGGTGTCCCCTCCAGCTACGAGAGACATTAGTCTGACAGATGTCGAGTGCTAATCTAGAACTAATGAGATTTAATTTTATGAATTGTTTTCATAAATATTAGAAAGCATCTTGAGAGAGACATACTGTGCACTACACCCGCGTGTGTGATGAACGCGTGCAGACGGCCTGGCCCAACTCCTGAATAATTCATCACCATCATTTTATTTATGGTGGGAAACGATGCTTGATTTGTTTGGCAGATTTTAAGCCCGTAGTTTCTGTCACTTAAAGGACCAGCAAAAGGCCCTGGGCAGTGGGCGGGACGCCAGCGGGACAGCAGCCTCCGTCGCGTTGCCCTCCCTGATACTTTAGAACAAACTCGGTCGATGGGGTCCACTTGCGAGCGTCTTAGCTCTGTCATGCACTTGCTTATCCGCTTTCAAAAGAAACTTCCCCCTTTCTGTGCCTCTTTCGCCCTGTGTAGGGACGTCCTCTGCCTCTTCTGTCCTTTAAAAACAAACTTTGTTTCTCCTGGTCTCATTGTTGCCTCGACAAGTGGAATAAAAGAACGTGGAGTGGAAGGGAACTGGGGAAAGCCTTCCGAGGTTGCAGGACAGGTGCTGCGGTGAGTAGGGGTCCCCACAACTCCCAGCCATGGGGGGAGCACTTGGAGGGCAGAATATGCAGCGAGGAGGAGGAGGGACGCGACTGCCTTAGACCCACAGCTGGTGACATCTTTGGAGACGGTGGACCTGAGGGCCACAGCTCAACCTTGCATCCCCCACACCCACTCTGCACGTGAAGCCCCTCCACCAAGCGGGGCCGCTGTCCTTCCACGGCCACCATCAGACCTGCCCAGGTGCCCCCGGGCCCCGCGAGGCACCGGCTCTGAGCACCTGGGGTGCGGGGCTCCGGGGTGCAGCCCAGCAGCTTCGGTGGCGTGGGGAGAAAGAAAGGACAGGAGCGCCTCGGGCTGAATTTCCCCGAGGATGGTCTTGGGGACATCGGTCTGGACACCGCCCTGACCCTTCCTCCATCTTCGGTTCTTGGGTCTGCACATGCTCACCGGGCAGCCTTGGAGGCCCAAGGTTTTGCCAGGCCTTGGTCTTCAATTTCCTCTCAGCCTATTTCTCCTTCCCCAGAACCCAGGTCTCCCGACAGCTCCTCTCCTGGTTTCTGACTCCTGTGCGTCCTTCTCCTCCTCTCCTGCCTCACCCCACCAAGCCCAGTCCCAGCACCTCTGAGGTGGGGGAAGATGCTGGACCGGATGCTCTCCCTAGGGTGCCGAGACCCCTTCACTTACAAGCAAGGGGTCCCACAGATGTGTCCTTGGGACCCCCACCACCTTCTGTCCAGCTGTCCCACAGCCTGCGCTCCCCAGCCCTGCGCAGGGAGACGTAAATGCCGATCAGTTCTCCGTCCTGAGCGGAAACCCGCAGTCCGTGCTTCTGAGGCGGTTAAGCAGAGCGGGGGACGGTGCCCACGCCGCGGCCCATCCCTGCACTGGCCTCAGGAGGGTCCCGCGCCCCACCCAGCAGCCCCTCCCAGCCAGAGCCCTGCCCTCGGGCTCCGGCCCGAGCCTACGTGAACTTCTCTCTCCCTACCCTCCAATTCTGAGCTGTTCATGACCAGAGAAGCAGTTTTCAGGAATTCCTGGGCTGCCATCGTTAGGGGTGAGGCGCCTGTGGCCACCAGCTCCTTCCCCCACAAATCTGGCAGGGCCCTGGGGGCTGGCGGATCAGATCAGAACTGCTTTTGGAGTCCCGTTAATCCTTAAGGTCCCCACTAAGCAATAGTCAGATGAAAGGCTCGAGTGGACAGGTGGGTCACCGTCGTTCCAGGGTGGGTCCTCAAGAACCTTGCCCCACATCACGGGAGACAAAAGCAGCAGTGATTCAGCCTCCCGGAGCTCCACGCAACCGGGTCCCTGCAGAAGGCTCGAGGCCGAGTCATCCGCATGCCAATCTCAGCAAGACAGAGGCTGGAGAAACCAAGCAACAGCCCCCGTGCTCGTGCTGATTGCTTTGCAGCTTCCAAGATTCAGGTACGTGGCCCTACCTGGAGTCCAATGTCAGAACTCATCACACACAGAACCCGGAGATGGTGGCAGCAGCCAGAAAGCATGTTAGTTTCTTGATAAAACAATTAGGGGTAACACTCAGACAGCTGATCAGTTCATCAATTAACCCATCCCACATCTTCCAGACAAGACCAGGCACCACATAAGACTGAATAAAATGTATCGATCTCGTTGGAGTTGATCCTCCGACTATGGAAATCAAGCCAGGGGCTTCGGACACCTTGAATCTAGTTCATTTCAACTTTTTCCTCTAGGTTGATCTGGAAAGCATTTTTTTCTGCATTTGCCTCCCACTCTAGGACATTTATATCCTTTTGGATTCATAACATATTAATAGCCTGGATGAAACTGTCAATTTTGCCTCTTTTCATCACTTTTGGTTTCTTTTTATTAGGATGTCTTATAGAATCACTCACCAATTGCATCATTTCTAATCTTTTAATGATGCTCAGAATGTTTAAAAAGTCTTTTCTAGGAGTCACCATTTTCTAATATCCACTAAAAATTAACTCTTTTTCTCTGAAATGTGAAGCATCAACAAAGCATGATTTCACTTTTAACACGTTGACTTGTAATCTCCTTCAGAGGTCGAGGATGTTTGGGAGCTCATTAGCTTTCTCTTCCCTCAGCGCCTTCACGCAGATCAGCAGCTGTTCTGGAAGGATACACCTTATCTTACGGAAAAAATTAATGACAGGGAATCGCATAAAGAGCAGGGAGAAATCCATTAGCATAGAGAGGCTCCAAAAATTGCTTTCGTTTTTCCCTAAATGTGACCTTAGTATATTCTTAATCAACACTTCCTTGGAACATGGTGGGTGGGATTTCTCAAAGACCCTGAAGTGGGCAGTGCTTGATGACTTAGCTTAGATTCCCTCAGTCCGTGAAACACACGTCTGGAGAAGAGAACAGATGGAGATCACTCCCAGTGAATACAAGAATGTGAAAAACCCAAAACTTGCACTTCTCAGCTCCACCCAAGGCCCATGAGGAAGCCATCCGGGCTCACTTGGAGGAGAACTTCTGAGCTCCCTGGAGCTGCTTGAAAACCCTGCTCACAGGTGTGCTTTGCAGCCTCCTCTCCCTTCTGACCCAGCAAGCTTCAGGTGAGCAGGTGAGGGCCCGCCCCGCACAGCCCTGCAGCTCTGTGTGCCATACTCCCTGCAGCTCTCCACACCTGCCGTCCTCCTTATGCATAGCCAGACACTGTACCCTCCCTCCTGCATGCAGGGAAGCAGTCCTTGAAATGGCCCCTACAGAAAAGACTGCTTCAACAGCCTGAGATTTAGGAAGCAAAGCCTTTGTGTCTTTATCTATTTTCCAGATATGTAAGAAGCATGCCAGTAGTGGGCTGCTAAAGTGGTGCCTGCTTTAAAAGAAACGTTTATTTGCAGTGTTTGCTGATTTTTGCAGTGCAAGTATTTCCAATGTTGTCCATTTCAACCAACCAACATGATGTTACCCAACACATGGACCCAGAGTTGGGGTAAGTTGTGTGGAATTGATTATTTGAGCTGGGCAGTACATAGTCTTCTGTGGATGTACTGCAAGATAATGATGCTACTACAACATATGGTACCAGGCTCTTGCCCTTTATTATCTCAAAATAAAGCCAGAAACACAACGTGTACATAGAAAACTACCTTGTCTGACATCTAAGTTTATTGTTATTAGATTTATTAGATTACAAAGAGGAATTCTGCCATGAACGTTAATGGAAAGCTTATCTAGAGATATGAGAGGAATAAGAAATGAGTGTGTGCTGTGAAGTTTCTTTCCTTCAGCAGAATATAGAAATTGATAAACTCAAGAAAATTATAGGAATTTAAGAAAATCTGAATCTTAATAATGTGAAGGTAACCAACCAATATATAAATGTAAAGTGTATAATATTTTTAAACTAGCATAAGAAAATTGAACCCACTCAATGAGAAACAGTAAAAGATGGGAAGGAATGAAAATATGGTGCCTAGAACACACGGGCCAGGCTAGAAAAAATGAAGCATAAAGATAACCACATTAAATACAAGTAAGTTAAATTCCTCCAGCATAAGGTAGACTCAAGGTTGAGTAAAAAGGAGACAAATTTAGAATGAAAGAAAAAAAGAAAAGTTAAAGCAAGGATAAAAAAATTCTTAAAAATATGAACCCAAAGAATGACTGGCATTTTTAGTATTAAAGAAATGAGAATTTAAAGCAAAACCTTGAGTGACAATGGAAGTAATATCTCAGAAAAGGACACGTATAATTAGAAGATATTACAAACACGAACATATGGACAAGTGACATATGTGGTCTGTGTTAGTCTAGATGAAGCATGACTGGCCATGAGACGGTAGTTGTTGAAGATAGTTATCAGAAAATAAGGGTTATCAGAAGTCAAAGAACTAAGTGTTCAACTTGAGAAGTAGAAAAAGAATATAATAAACCAAGAGAGAAATAAAGAAAAAAATATTAAACTTAAGAGCAGAAGTCAATGAAATCTGCAACCTAATATGACGGAGGTGAGCAAAACTGATGGTTGTTTCTACTGGATAGGATTTTATGGCATCTAGGATTTACTTTAAAATAACAAAGTAGGGGAGAAGCATGGAAAAGCGATTTTCTGGAACAGAGCAAGTTTTCAACTAAAGCAAGACTGTGGTAGAAGCAATCCATGAAGATGTTGAGGCTGGAATCTCCCTGTACATGGGCTTTGATCCCAAAGGAGTGAGAGGGACGCATACGAAGGGGCCCTCAGCTGGAGGAGGATGCAGGGGAGGGGCAGTCACCAGTAATGTGTTCCAAAACAAGGAAAACGATCTGTATGCGGTTACCTGCAGAATTTAGATGCCCTTGTGTTACCATCCAGACCTGGAAGCTTGAGGAACTACTCAGGAACCTGCATGAACATCACCTATCTTCACCAATCTGTGACACTGTGTTATGTCCATGCCTATGACAGAAAAAAGTAGACTTGAGCAGAAAATTGTCAAATCTGCTAGTTGAGAACATAAGATGGAGCCCAACTTAAGGGAGTCATTGATTTAGGCTGGGTGAATGGTAGAACTTGATAGTTCATGCAAAAATGAATTTGATAATTTCCCAATGTCCATTCCAACTGCAATTGCATCACTATGATGAAAAAAAAATAACAAGGTATGTTAGCTGGGCTTTTGATGAGGCATTATTGGCCGTGACTTGAAAAATCTTGAATTGCATCATGCTGTTCTTTTTATTTTTGCATTTATGCTAGTTAGGGTTCTCAGGGAAACAGAACCACAGGAGACAGCTGTAAATATGAGATTTATAAGTGTCTCATGCAACCATGGGGATGCACGAGTCCAATATCTGTAGGCCGGAAGCTGGGAGCTCTAATGAAGGTCCCCAACAAACTGGCTGGCTGAAAAGGAGAGGGAGAGATTCTCTCTTCTGAAATACCCCTTAAGAGAATTCAGGAGATTGGATTAAGCCTCACTCATTGCAGCAGACACTCCCCTTAACTAACTGACTGCAGATATGATCAGCCATGGATGCAACCCACGTGCTCATGATTAAAGTCCACGAAATGTCCTCACAGTGAAAGATAAGCCAGGGCTTGCTTGACCAGACGACTGAGCCAAGTTGACACATGAACCTAATCTTCCCAGCATATGCTGAAAAACTTAGTACAAAGTTAAAAGTAGTTGTTTCTTTGGAAACTATATTATTGCTAAGCATATGATAAAACTGCATGATACAAATAAATAAAATACAAAACGGAATGAAAAAAGAACCACAGAATAGGCATAAAAAAATCATAAAAATATTAACAACAATATGTCAATAAGTTTGAGAAAACAATTTGTAATTAAGAAATCTCTGGGGAATGTTAAGTAGAAAAATTGGCATATGAGAAAGAGAATTTGAAGAGACCAATAACAATGAAAGAATTTTAAATGGCAATAAAAGACTTCCCCAGCCCTGCCAAAATTAAGCATCCCAATCCTAGATGGTTTTATTTGTAAACTGAATCAAATTTTTTTAAAAAGCAGATGAACCCTACTGTGTATAAGTAGTTACCAAAATAGGACAGGAAACACATTCTATTCGCTTTAAGATGCTGCTGTAACTGACACTAGAGAACAGTATGAGAAGACGATGATAGGCCCCGTCCACCTAGGAACACAGGTGTTAACATTCCAATAAAGCAGCTCATCCAACCGCTTACTAGTCATGCTCCTATGACCTCCCGTCTGCAGAGATGGTGCCGTTCATTTTCTCCTTTTCCTTGGTAAAAGGAAAAAATGGTTTTCTACAGGGCCGTCAGCGTGTCCTGTCTTACCACCCCGTGTGCTCCCGCGTCACGTTCTCCAAAGCTCACACCCAGCCATGTGCAAGTAAAACCCGGAACAGGGGTGTGGTGGGAGATATTCACGCCTCTGAGGACCACCTTCCCCCAGTGAGGGGCGGGGTCCGTGCAGGGACACCCCCGGAGCCACAGCCTCCAAAGGACACCCCAAGGTCCTAGTGGGGAGGAGGCATGCTTTCCCGTAACCTGTTTCCCATCCTTTCCCCGCCCTGAGGCCTTCCCTGTCTCTCTTCCCGACTCCTTCACTGTTGCTTCCCAAATTAAATACCTTCAGCCAAGTCCTTGGCTCTGGGTCTATTTGAAGGAAACCTAGTAGGATAGGAGCAGTTAGATAAAACTGCTTAGATAAAAGAGTACATTTCCAATCTCACATTCTCAGATGGCATATGGGACACAAGCAGAAATTGCAAGATGGAACTTCTAAGAAATCTCCTTTTTTTTAAAATATTTTTATTTTGGAAGACAAACAATACACTTAAAACCACAAAAAGTGGATATCTTAGTTAGCTTAACCATAGGCATATTTAAATAAAATATCCATATAATTATGGTAAAACCTGTGTTGGCACAGTAAGTTTAATAAACCAATTTAAAATTAAGGCAACAAGGAAACAATCTACCAATTCAGATCAAAGTTCTTAACTTTTAAATATTAAGCACTAACTTAAGTACCATTAGATCAGCTGTCAAAACAGAAATGTTCTCAAAATGTCAAGTAGAAAGTTCTTACAAATATCTGCATTGCTATTGTAATGACCTATGTTACTAAATATTTTCCTGATTTCAGGGAAATATGAAGATACAAATATTTTTACCATTTACATATGAAATCTCTTTAAAGGCACTTACCCAGCTGGGAGGAACAGTTGATGCTGCTTGCTCTTCCCTTTCTTCCTGCTTGGAACCAGGATGTGAGGGCGGAGCCCCTGCAGCCCTGTTGTTCTCAGGAGAGACTTTCAGCATGAAGCTGAAAAGATGGCAGGAGGGAAGGTGGGAGAAGCCTGGGCCCCTGGCACTTCCCAGGGCCACATTACCAGCCCTGGACCCCCTGCCCCTCTTCCTTTATGGAAGAGAACAAAATTCTATTTGCTTTAACACTCTGAGTTGCATCTCCCATTACTGGCAGATAAAGACACTTTGCATCAGATTAAACAAAAGCATGGCTTAACCTCATAAAACCCATCCAATGTATCATAGAGATGAGCTAAAGGAGAATTATATCATCTGCTATTTTCTCTAATTAAAAAAAAATAAATTTTTATGCCAATTTTTGGTTTTAAAAAAACCTCTCCAAAAACTAGGAACAGAGAGGAACTTCATTACTTTGATAAAGGCTTTCTACCAAAATTTTACAGCAAAAACACTATAGTTAGTGGAGATGGGAAACCAGACAAGGAGAGATTTAACCATTGCTACTATTCAGAATGTGTTGAAAGTCTTGGCCAGTGCAATAGGACTAGAAATGCATAATAATAATAGCAGAGGGAAAATGGGAACATGCTAAATAGTTGCAGTTTAAAATTATCAGCTCTATACAAAACCCTACAGAACACATAAACTGTTTTTTTAAATAGAGGGTCTAGTAAGGTAGTGGATATTAGATTGACTTATAAAACCATTAACAATTAATTCGAACAATTTGATTCACTCAAAGTTATCCATTACAATATCATGAAATCTAGGCAACTCATAATAGCAGTGTAAATTAAAACATATGCACAAAAGAGCAGATCTGTGGCTTCCAGGCACTTTCTTGCGGCTTCTTTTCCTGGTTTCCTGTGCTGCTGCATGCCTCCCTGCTGTCCTTTTAGGATAGCGCATCTCCCTCTACCACTGCGGGGAACAGCTCTTGCTTTCAAGGCCTCTGAGGGCTGCTGTGATGAGGTTGGACCCCCAGATAATTTGAGATAACCTCAATCAATCTTGAAGTTAATGAGCTCTTTTAAGTCTCTTTCCAGGCAGGCAGCTCATCCACAGGTCCCAGGGACAGGGGTCTGGGCGGCTTTGGGGTCACACACAGGGACCTTCCTAGCTAGTGGGACAAGGCGTTGGAAGCATCCTCGTTGGAGGGGTGTGCTCGTCAGCGGGCTGGACACCTCCGAGGGTAAACTAAGCACAGAGACATGAACTCCACGTGCAGATAGAAGCACGGATGTCTCTGGAGAACAGAACACACATGCGAAATGTAGACAGATCTGTGACGGAGTCGAGTGTCTGTCAATTAAATATGTAAATTCAATTCTGAAGTCCTAAACGCACTTCAAGAGCATGTATCAATCTAGGGGTGAATATTAATCACATCAGACTGTTCACCTGTCGGGAAAAGAGGAAAGGAAATGAGAATGGAAGAGGAAAACCTAAAACATTTTCAAAAAAATGATTAAGTCAAACAAAGCCAAAGAGGTCCCTGGCATAGATTGATGGTGCCAGCATGCCATGAGCTGGGTAGTGTGATTAGCCCATGTACCTGAAGTCAAAAATGGTAATAATTATAGAAAGAAAAAAATTAAAAATGAAATGCAGTGTATTCGATTTTCATACTCAAATAGACCACAATATGAATGGCCATGGATTCCAAATTAAGGTGCTGGCCTGTCCCTGTCCTCCAGGTTCTGAGTGTCATAAATATTTAAAACCCGGTATATTGGTCTGTTAATGCTGCCAGAATGCAACATATTAGAAATGGAACAGCTTATACAAAAGGGATTTACCAAGTTATAAGTTTACAGTTCTAAGGCTGTAAAAATGTCCCAGCTAAAGCGCCCAGGGAAAGCTACCTTGGTTCAAGAAAGGCCGATGGCCAGGAACCCCTCTGTCAGCTGAGGCGGCACGTGGCTGGCATCTGCCGGGGTCTTTGCCTTTTGGTTTCAAACAGTTTCCCTGGCGGCGTTTATTTTCTGCATTTCCAACGTCTGGGTCTCCTTTTGGGTCTGTGGTTCTGAACTCTCTCCAAAATATTTCCCGTTTTAAAGGATTCCAGCAAACTATCCAAGACACCCCTTAAATGGGCGCAGTCACAGCGCCATCTAATCAAAACAGTCACACCCACAATTGAGTAGGTCAATTTCCATGGAATCCATCTAATCAAAGGGTTCCACCCTGAATAATATCGAATAAGGATTAAGAGAACATGGCTTTTCTGGGGTATATAACATTTTCAAACTAGCACACCTGGGAATGATCCAGGCTAAGAGAGGGAGAGGGACACTTAGGAACAAATTCCCATCATTCCCAGATGAGCGATGGAGAGGGGCTCACTGAGTTCACATGAGGTGGAGAAGACACGTGAAATCAATACATCTCAGAAGGCAGAGTCGTTAGATTTCAGAACCCGATAGAAGATGGGGCTTGGACACAGAGGAGGGGTTGGGACTGGACTGAGGTCCCAGGGACCAGCCAGGGAACAGCAGGAGAGGACTAGGCTTGGGGAGAGGTGGTAGGTTCTCGTGTGGATATGTGGTGTCAGTGGGATCGTTGGGGCAGATGACAGGAGGTAGTCACGGACTCAGCTCTCACCTCAAGGCTCAGGGACAAGTTGGGGATAGCATATTTTTCCTGAGAAAATCCAAAGAGAATTTTCTGCTATGTTCAGGTCATCAGGTCAAGAGATACAACAGAGCTATTTGCTCTTACGCTGAGAGTTATCTGATAGAATTACTTGTGCACAGAGCAAACACATTTGGAGTGGTGGTGATAGAGGGCTATATATTTCTTCAACAAAGAGGGATGGATGAAGCAGCAGAGATAAGAAAATAGAAAGAAAAGGAAAAAATCTTTAAAGGACTTAAAACACATCTTCGCTCAATGAGAATTACTATACAGGCCACAGGTGATGAGTAAATATTCACCAACCGTCTTTTGAAGCATAAAGCCTTTTTGCTTCCTAAGCATTGCCTTTATAAAAACTTAAATGGCTGTGCCCTCCTGTAGTTCAAGATATTGCTTCTGTCTATCACTGTGGAAACCTGTCCAACAGAATCTCTTATCTGTCAAACAGATGAAGTCGGAGCCTTTCCTAGCTGCTCTGACAATCAGCAGTGGAGGGAAGGGGTGGCTGCTGCGTTGCAGAATGATTTGTTTAGATCACCGAATTTTAATGAGGAGTGAAACGCATTGAGCATCTTCCACCTTGTTTCTGGGCTAAATCACTGGCTTCCACGACCTCCCTTGAAAAGCCAGTTGTATAGATATGAAATACACACACACACACACACACATATATCACAGAGAAGCAGGGGGGCTACTCTGTTAAATTATATTTTATTAGTACCAGGAACTTTCACAAGTCGAGTCAACAGTCTCTCCTACCATGTCTTCATTCCGTGTGGGCCTCTCCCCCACACGGAATGGTTTTCTGTGCTTTGCTTTTATTTTTCATACAAAATGGAAATCCAGTTGCAATCAAGTGGAGAAGAGCCCCATTGGCTACAGCCTACTTTCAGAAGTGGGGGCTCCCTTTATGCCATTCGAGCCTCAGCACAGTCATGAGCTGAGCGGCCCCTCTCCCTACTGGGGGTGGGGGGGGCAGAGCAGGGGTCCCCGGTGGGAAGAGAATGAGGCGGGTGGCCTGGCCCAGCTCCGGCCTGGGTCCCAGCACCACGAAGGTTGGGGCTGGTGCCTGTCCCATGGCGATGCGGCACCCCACTGAAGGAGGGGGCCTTCAACCAAGAGTCAGCTCCACCTCTGTGTCAATTCTGTCATCCGTAAGCAACGCCATGCTCCCAGAAAAGGAGAAAGCAAAGCCGGCGTGACTTTTTCTTTATTAAGAGCTGTGCACAGTGAAGACCAGCCTTCGCCCTCGGCCTGCACAGCCAGGCGCCGGCCCAGGACGGCCCACCTCCCGCACGGGACATGCGGGCTGCTCCTCCGAACACTGCATCGATGGGGTCCAGCCAGGACAACTCGGGGTCTTCTGAGTAGAGGGAGCTGGTGGCACAAGTAGGGAGCAAGTGAAAGGAGCTGATGAGGCAAAGCAGAGAATCGCAAGGCGCCCTCTCATCCTGGGAGGGCAGCGGGGCACCAGGGCCAGCAGAGCTCAGAAGGCTTCAGGTGGGGGCCAGGGCCGCGGCGGGGGCCACCTGGCTTCCCTCGCTTCGAAACCCAGGGCCAGCAGGTCCCTCCCGCACGTGGCCTGTGCTGACCTTGGAGCTGTGTGTGGCCGTGAGCTCAGGGGCCCCACACCACAGCTCTGGGTCCATGGGGGAGCCCCGAGGCCAGGTCGGTGCCCGCGGGCAGTATCTACCGGTAGGCAAAATAAGGGTCAATTTATTCCTTACTGATGCAGGCCTGGGTGATAAGAAGGGGCTTTATTTATTTTCATTTTCTATTATACTACAATTGGAAGCAAAATATCTCAAGCGTCCGGAGCAGGGATTCAGGAAGAGTGAATGGGGGCCAAGAGCCAGGCATCCCAGGGGTGGGGTGGGGTCCTCCTGGACCGCTGCATCACTGCGGCTGGGGTCTGTGGCCAGCCTTCTGCTGTCTGAGCTCCAGAGCTGGCGCTGCCTCGTGCCTCTCATCTCCGACTGCCCAGGGCCCTGCTGCCCCGCGGCTCCCTCCACCTCCGGAAGGAATTGTACCTTAAAGGCTATCATTTGCCTTTCAAGATTTCCCGCATTCAACCGTTTCCTTCTCCTGCCCTGCCGCTCCCACTGCCCATTGCCGTGGTTCATACAGGAAGGATCTCCCCCTTGAGAAGCTCCCTCTAATCTTATTTAAGATGGAATTGTGACAGTATTCATAATTAAGAGTAGTTCGATGTAAATTTTGGAAAATGTGTTTGAGAAACCTCTGGATGATGATCTCCACTTAATCACAAACTTAAACAGAACGTGACCGAATGCTCGCTTTCTCCCGGCGCAGCTCCCTCTGCGACAGCCGTGCGCGGCCCGCTCTCCATTAAACAGTCAACGGGTGATGGATTCTGAGAAGGTTCACAGGAGTCGTTCCCCAGGGGACCCATTTCGAAAGTGGCACCATTTGATACCTGCATATAGTATGCATTGACTGTCATTCCGAACGCATTTTGCATGCCTCCCAGTGGAGGGGGGAGAGAAATACAGAAACGACACCGTAATCTGTTTGGGCACAGGCAGTGTAGCGGGAACCAGTTCTTGGAATCACTCAGACATTTATGAACCCCCTGTTTCCACCCCAGGGGACCATGTGTCTGATAGCAGAATTCAAGCACAGCCCGGCAGTGGCTGGAATCGGAAAATGGCCATTGGATGAGCCCCTTTTCCTCTGCTTAGCAATTTTAAATTTGAATTATTAACGTATTTATTTATACTTAGGCTGCCTCCAATATAGCTTGGATGCAGTGATGCTATAAAATGTTAATGCATTTAAACAAGGATAAAAGGAGAGGGACCAGCTAACTTGGGGCTGGGGGGGGTGTGCTGCTGGGGTGGAGGGAGGTAAGCTCAGGAGGCTCGGACAGAAAACCAGCCAAGTCCTTCTCTCGCAGCAGAGGCACGGCTTGACCCCGACCCCTGCACGAGGGTCGGAGGAATGCGCCCCAGCAGATGGGGGGGGGGGAGGGGGGCATGTTTCCTGGTGATGAGCTTGCAGGGGGTGGTTTTCCTGCAGGTTCACCATCACAGCTTCACAAGGTAGAGGAGTTCTGCAGTAAGACTGTTATATTTTTATCCTCAACTATAACTATGAAAATGTGAAGTTTTGAGGGCACGTGGCTTGGTTGCTTTTAATTACAGGTTTGCCTTTGGTGAGGCGTAACCCATTGTGGTTCCCTCAGCAGGTGTCCCTGAGTCTGTGACCCTCTAGATGATCATAGCGCCTCCCCTGCTTCCTTCATGTTCACTCTCGCTGTCTTTTTCCTAAACCTGAATTGCTGGTCACCCAGCAGGAGTCCATGCGGTCGATTAAAGCTGACCGCATTTCCTTAGATACTCACCCCATGAAGTGTGGGCCTGTAGGGGAGACCCCAAATGTGGCTGGGATCCATTGCTGAGATCAGTGAGTTCAGTAGGATGCAACAGAAGGGTCACAGCCAGGGTTCAGGAAGTGGGCTCTTGCTGTCGCTCACAATGAACATTCTGGGGCAGCCAACCACCACGGACCCTGCTCACCAGCCTGAGCCTCTGTGCTGGTCTGAAGCTGTCACGTGCCCTAGAAAAGGCCCTGTGCCTTTTGTCCACTGCCATGGGTGCAGACCTGCCCTGGGTGGGACTTCCGGTTAGGTCATCTCAATTGAAATGTGACCCACCCCGTTCAAGGTGGGTCTTAACTCTTTTTATTGGCGTCCTTTATGAGAGGATAAAGGACAGAAGTAGCTGAGAGAGCTCAGAAAGAAAAGCCCAGAGGAGCAAGCAAGGACACACAGGAGCTGAAAGAGCCACTGAAACCAGAACCTGAAAACAAAACCCGGGAGTGAAGGAAGAGCAAATGCCAGCCATGGGCCTCCCATGGAGGAGAGGTGCCCCGGATGCCAGCAGCCTGTCTTCAGAGTCCAGGGATCACCCTGTGATGCTGTAATTTGAACGTTTTGGTAGCCTAAGAACTCTGAATTTTAAGTCAATTAATCCCCACTATAAAAGCCAACCCATTTCTGGTATGGTGCATTCTGGCAACTCTAGCAAACCGGAGCAGCCCCCAGGCTCTGAGGAAGCTCCTGGGGGAGCCCCATGGGGAACATGCAATGCCAGAAGGCGCCCAGTCATTCCAGCCTGCCCAGCCGAGGTGCCAGGCGCCACCGTGGACACCCCGCTCCAGGGATACCACCTGGAGATTCCTGGAGGCCTTGGGTGCATGGCCCAGGTCAGCTGCCCCAGCCAGCGCCAGCTCTCCAGTTGCCTCAGCTCAGGCTCCGACCTCCGCTCTGCCCAAGTCCTGAAACCACATCACTGTAAACCTGGTGGAGGCTTGGTCATTTTACATCATTGAATTTTATTTGTTTGCTTGTTTTATGTAGCAATAGCTAATCAGAAGAGTTGTACATTGGAGATTTTTTAACACTTTTTATTGTGATAAAATATACATGGCATAAAATTTAACCATTTTAACCAATTTTAAGTTTACAGTTCGGTGGCATTAAGTACATTCCATGTTGTGTAATCACCGCTATTTATTTCCAAGACATTTTCATCATCCCAGACAGAAACTCTTTACATTGGAATTTACACCTCAACTCTAGGATTTCCATCCATTTGTTCCTCTTGGAGAAATCTGCACCCACCCCACACCCTGAGCTCCTGCATTACTAAGAATGCACACACACAAATAAATAGATGGGTGGATGGAGGGATGGATGAACAGATGGATAGATAGGTAGATAAAGAGAGATGAGGTCGATGACAGATGGATAGAAGAGAGACAGAGAGAGAAAAGATCGAGAAAGCCCAGTGTTTGGTGAACGAAGGAGGAGATGGATGTGAGAAGGCTAAGCATGTACCTTGGCAACATGTAGAGAAGTTCCCTGTCTCAGGGGGGCCAGCCTGGCCATTATGACGTCCAAATGACATAATCTAACATAAACACTGGTCTGTAGTTACCAAGAAGCCTGGTTGGTTCAAATGAGCATCTTTTAAATGTTTGTTTCCCTTCCACTCGTGTGGATTGAGTATACCACCACATTCCAGAGAGGGTTCCTAAACCACAAACAGAGACATTTACAGCGAGCTTCATAAACCAAAACTCCATTGCCTGACTGTCAAGAGTTGTCCACCAAACTACAGAGCCATCTGCTCTCCCTGTGGAAGAATAAAAGAGAGGCGACAGTGGGGACCCCTGCCCACCCTGCCCCCACACCCCACCTCTGCATGAGGCGTGACCTGGGCAGCCGACGCCGGAGGAGTAGAAGTGGGACGTCCCTCATGGGTGGTCTCCAGGAGCTGAGTGACAGCCTGCACTGGGAGAGAGGGCTTTCCTGATGGAAGTTCAGTTATTCCTTCGATGAGTACATCTATTGCAAATAATTTTAGATCCACTCTTGTCATACCCAGTACATTTCCAGAATGTATTTGAGGGCTGCCACAGCCTGTTACACAAAGCGGCACAAGTTATGGGAAGTGTCATTAAGTTGCAAGTCTTGGAACTCTCATGAAATAACAGCCTTCATAAATTGCATAAGTTCCAGGAACTGTACCTGAGTTTCAGGGTCAAGTACAGATGTGTGGCTTCGGAGCAGAGCAAATTCATTTTTGAATTCCTTTAGTTACGTGTTAATTGGTGATGAAGAATGTCATTTCCGTGGAAATTTGCATTAAATCAAGCATGGTCAAGTCCAGTTGTTAACGAGCAGAATGTCCCCGATGTCACTCTGATGTGAAAAGTCGCAGCCCAGGGGCCACTTCATGAGAAACCTGTCCTGACCTTCCCTCTCGTAGTGCATCCCCACTTGCTGTGACTGAGTCACGTACCCACAAGGCACGTTCCCGTCCCAGCCCCAGCCTTGTGGATGTGAACCCATCTATAGACAGGATTTTCTAAAATGGTATTGCTTAAGATGAGGCCAAACTGAGCCAGGATGAGCCTTAAGCTGAAGCAGGAGTCTGGTGAGCAGGGGGAGTTTGGACGAAATGAGTAGGAGTGAGTTGGGGACAGAAGGCGCCAGCTCACCCTGTGGTGGAGGTAGAGGCTGAATTATGATGGCCGGGGAATCTCCACCGGAATGCTGCAGATCTCAGGGGAGACCTGATCCTGCCATCTCCTGATTTCAGACCAAAACTGTGAGATAAAGCCTCCCTGTGGTTTAAGCCAACATGTCTGTGGTATTTGTTACAGAATCTCTGGCAAACTAAGACACGACTCATCCTTCATGTCCAGAGACAAAAGAAAGGAGGGAGTGGAATGACGCTCATCCATGGGGGGCTGTCTGAGCCCCAAAGTGTCTGTTTTCTTGGGATGGCTTCATCTGTGTCCTGTGGCATCACCAACTTCGTGTTGCCCAAAAGGCTGGAAATATTTTCTTTCCATTGTTCCAAGGCTTCTGTGACCTGGTCTCTTCTCCTTCCAGGTATTTATTCTGTTGTTTCTTTCAACACCTGCTTGCTTTCATCAAACGAATCGCTCACCAGACCCCCTCTCCACACACAGTCTTTCCCCTTGGGTGAAACACTGTCCCCTCCTGCAGCTCTGTTCCAGGACTGTGCTCTCTACACCTGGCCGTGTGGTTGAACTCCATGCTTCTCACCAAATCAAGTCTGCTCAGACCATTCACTTCCTGGGTGGGTCGCTGGCCCAGCACCTACGTGCTCCCGAATTACTCTAAATGGATCACATGTCTTCCTCCATTGCTATGGGATGGGGTCCCAGGAGATTGGGACCGTACCTTAACCTCTTTGCACTCCTCATAATGTGTGCATGCTGCAAGAGTTTGGAAGTGTTGACAGTGAATGGCTTGTGCAGCTTGGCCACCAGGCACCTGAGAGCTGTACCTGTGCATGTCACCTCTGTCCTGGTGTGCTTCACCAATGGCCCCTGATGCATTACCCCAGGGCATCTCCCAGATGTGTACCAGGCAATGGCCTCTTTAAGACAAGCAGATCTCTTAGGAAGTGCCTGGCAGCACACCATGGCTGGGATAAAGTGAGAGTCCAGTTCAGCTTGGAGAACGCCATGTAGCACTGGCCAGTTCGGGTGCCCCCTTCAAGACCGTGGAGATCCTGGTACCACCTGCTCACTGCTGCTACCTGGGACAGAGTCAATGCAGTGGACACTGGGGCTGCATCAGGCTCACTGCGAGTGGCCCTGACACGGCCAGCCCTAAGAGAAGTCTTTCTACCTACGACGACCTTTGAAGCAGACCTCCCAAGCCTGTGTCTCCCAACTTGTTCCGGGTAAGCAGCAGGTGAAGCAAGAGGCAGGGGACTGCCTAAGGAAGGCCTCGTTGGGATAGGGCTTCCTAATGTGTGGTTGGTGTGGGGTGTTATTATTTATCAGAAAGGGCACTAGGGCACAGGCCCTGACACCACCCCTTAACATTTGGAAAATCCATTTCCTTCTCTGAGCCCTGAAGCCTTCATCCCTGAAGGAAGCATCACAAGGTCTGCTCTGCAACAGAGCTGTTTGAGAATCCCGTGATGTAATATAGTGCTTTTCATTTGTCATAATAATTTGTTTATTACTATTCTTGATTTTTCTTTGTGGATTCCTACTAAGAGATGGATTCAGAGTATTGAGGTGAAGCTTGATTAGACACTTAAGATTAGGAAACATCTGCCTGGGACATTGAGATCCTCAAATCAAGGGAACTCATCTTTTCCCTCTATTTCTCTGAAGACCCCCACCTCTGTGAGAAGTCAGCCTCTGCCTCCTGCCTGTCCTCCCAGGACAAGTGTGACGTGTGCTGGGATGGGCAGGCACATTGCAGTGGGTGAGCAGAGGGCATGTGAGCTCCTGCCCAAGGTAGACAGACTTCAGGACCTCCTCTCCATCCGCAACTTCCGCATTGGAAGTAATAACAGAAATTAAGTCACATTCATCTCAGTTTGGGCTAAAGTGCCAAAATCCACCTTACTCTGCCTCCATCTGGGCACCTGCCACTCATCCCTGACTAGTCCCCGTCCGCCAGGCCATCAGCCCTCCACCCATTGGAACCGCCATTGCTAATATCACTAGTCACAGCCCCAGCCCCAGGGAGCTCTGTCCAGTATCTGCAGTACTTGGCCTGGCAGCAGCCCTCTGCCCTGCCGAGCAGAGCCTCCTTCCTGGAGACAGTCTACCAGGGATTAGGTCACACAGCCCATCTTCTTACATACTGGGGTAGCTCCTTTGTCCACTCCTCAGGCCACTAAAGATCAAAGACCCTCAAGGCACCTTCTCTCCGTGGATATCTGCCCTCTAGGAATCTCATCTGTGACTGCAGCATCAATTGCCATCTACAATCGAATAATACATTTCTCTCTTGGCCCAGACTTCTCCTCTGCCTCCAAACCCACATGCATCGAACAGCCTGTTGGGCATCTTAGATGTGTCACAGATGTGCACACTCAACATAGCCAAGAAATTGCTCATGAGCTTCTCCTCCAAACCTGGTTCTCCCCTGCACCTCCTTTTTAGAAAACAGCACCACCGTCCAATCAGCCAGGTGAAGCAGAACTCCAAAATCCGGCTCAGATTCCTCTCTCCTCTTGTCCCACCCTACCCAAAGGTGATCCCTCGCCAAGTCCCAGAGATTTTACCCCCAAGTAACTTTCAAACCTGTCCACTTTTGCAGGTCTCCATCACAGCTGTCCTTGCCCAAACTCAGCACCCCATGAGTCTGCAACGGCTGCTATTTTCCCTCCCATCTCACCACGTCCACACTTGCCCCCTCCAACCCAATAGAATGATCGTTTTAAAAATCAAAAGTGGTTGTATTGCCCCTGCTTAACATCTTTCAATGAGGTCTGACTCCTTAGTAGAAAAACTGCAATTATTAACTTGACCAGGAGACCCTGACAGGCAGGTCCTGCTGACATCTGTGGCCTTTCCTGGGCTGTCTGTGCTCTAGACAGGAAACCCTGGCTTAGTCTCTTGGGGTCACCCATGTAGATGCCCACAGCTGGATGCCCCAGTGCAACAGGAATGCATTCTCATGATGCAGTGGTCAGAAGTCTGAAGTCAAGGTGTCCAGGGGACTGCTTCCCCTTGGGGGCTTGAGGGAGAACCCATCCAACACCACTCTCGCAGCTCCTGGTGGCTGCCGGCCTTGGTGATCCTTGGCTGGTAGCTGTGCCCCTCCCCTCCCCACCTCTGCCCCACACGGCCCTCTGCTCTATGGACATCTCCATGTGTGTCCTTGTCTTCTTCTAAGGACACCAGTCCTGGGGTTTAAGACGTGCATGAATTCATTGCATCTTGGCTCATTACATCTGCCAAGACCCTATTTCCAGATAAGATGCATTCTGAGACTGTGGGTGGACATTGATTTGGGTGGACAACTCCTCTCTGGTCCTCAGTCGTACCTGCACATCCTCCCACCTCCCTGAGGAGACCCCATCCCCAACCAGACAGTCTCGAGACACAGAACATCGCCCCAGCACAGCTCCCATCAGGATTAGTCCATTTATGTCTTTTTCCCCACACAGCCTCTGTTCCTTACGAGTCTGTCCGTTCACATTTTATCCAAGCGCTTCTCATCATGCCTGGCCCCAAATTAGTGCTCAAACAGCATTTTTAAATAAACAGATTAGCAATTATTTTAGATGCGTCACCATCTATGAGTGTCCCCAACCAGAAGCACAGCAGACCGGAAAACAGCAAGGACAGGTCTGAGCTGCAATGCCTGCGGGAAGGAGCAGCTGTGGCCATGGCTCCCTGAAAAGCAGCGGCTCTCTGATTTCTTTTTCCTCTCATGGAACTCTCTGCTCATGAATTATCACTCGCTGGGCCACAGAAGGCTGCCCTCTTCCAGAGGACTCTGTGGAGAATACGGCTTTCCCTCCACCCTCCAGTGCCAATTCCAAATGGCTCCAGTTTAGACAGGAAAACGTGCCCATCTTCATGGGCATCATCAACTACGCTCTGTGCCTCGGGTTCCCACAATGAATTTAGAGGCTTTGTTATTGCCTGATGTGTCATCATGCTTTGTTTCTCTTTATTTCCGTTTAAGTTCAGTTGGATGGTTTGCCTCACCTCAACTCTGAAATTGTGCTTTTCAATTGAAATGTGTTTATGAGAAGGAAAGTGAAACAGTTCGTCTGTAAATTTGTGACTTAGCCTAAGTATCAGTTGGTTAAATCAAGCCCACAATTGCTTTCCTAGGAGCAGCTGGCTCAAAAATACAAGCCACTGTCATTTCTTAAGCCTGCAGACTGTAGGCGAGTGTTGTGTGATTGGGAGGGGGCTGGGAGGAAAAGGGGGCAGATTCTGGGGGAGACCCAGAATTCAGTCCTTGGCGCAGAGGGCAGGCAGTGGCCACGCTGCAAGTCCCCAGGCCTCGAGCCTGCGGACAGTCATCATGAATGGGCCCCAGACGGAAAGTTGCAGCTTGCACCATTCGTCTCGATGAGCGCTGGACAGCACCACGCACGTCAGCGCTGTCTCTGGCAGCTGGTGGTACCAGGGGAAACCAGCAAAACTCCTGTGAGCGTCTACTCTTTTTCCAGAGAGCGAGCCTGGAAGAGGGTGGGAGAAGGCAGGTGGGCGGTGCAGGAGGAGGGCACACGAGGAAGCAGAACCACAGGCACAAATCTCACTGCCTCCGCCACCCCGCCAGGGCTTAAGTGAAGGGTGGCGGCAGTTTGGACACATGGGGGCTGTTTTCAAGTTGGACTCTCATCTGTGTTTCATTCCTGCTCTCTTGCTAATAAAGCATGAGACAAATACAAACGTAGAAGCAAATGCCTGTGCTTCCTGATGGCAGCCGGTTCCCCTGCCGGGCTGGCAGCACAGCCTCACAGTAAAGACGTGGCACTCTATGATTGCCATTAGCACTCTGCCTCTCATCTGAAGCCATTGTCTGCTGGGAAAAGCACAGCCGAGCTCGTTCCACTCCTCTCGCAGTGGCTTCTTTGGTCCCATGTGCACGATGCCAACAGCAGTGCCTCATCCTGAACCAATTAAGGGTGTTTACTAGCTGATCACAGGAAAGCGATGCTCGACCCCGAAGCCATCCTCAGAGAGCTCCATGCCTCTCCAGGGGAAGAAGGGACAGGAAGGCGTTACTGCTGAGGACATTAGCATCTCCAAATGCCATCTATGATGATGCTTGGACAGATATTTGTTTCCATGGAAAGTAATAACTTTCACTAGGGAAGCAGACTGGGAAATGATTAAATGACACAGGGTGGGGGGGGCTCTTGGGACCTTGTTCTCTCCATCATGATGTTTTCTGTTGAAACGTGTGGCTCCAGGCAGAAAGTGCATCCAGGTCCTGCCCAGCCGTCGGGGTGGGGAACCCCTTTCCTGGGCCCCTGGGATTCCACATCACCAGTAGAGTGTAAGAAGGAGTGTGCTGACAGATTCTCAGAGCAGGGAAGAGCCCGGTTCCTTCTTTATTGAATTTCAATTACCACATGGATCCACAGAGGTATCAGCCAGCGGCGACCACTGCCCTTTATTAGCATGTTTTCAAGTTTTAGGAATCCCCCTAGATCAGGCAGCTTTCAAGTGAGAAAAGCAGAGTCTGCTCTAGATGGGAGGTTCTCCTGGTTTAAAGAGGACATTTTCATAGGCTGTTTACTTGCCCTTTGGGTATGAGGTTTTGTACCACATTTTATAAAGTTTGTAGAAGGTTTGTTTAAAGGCTAGACCACATCTAAAAAAAAATGGAAGCCTCAACAGATCATTTTCAGATTGGTCCCTATAGTTTCGCTTCCCAAATCCTCATGGAATAGCAGCTTGTCTCTGCTCTGCACTTTGCCAATGTAGCCACTTTTGTGTCGATGTGGTCCTGAAACCTGCTGTCTTTGGTAGTCACCAGAAGACGTGGTGACGGCTCATGGACAGCACAGTGATGTTCTCAGTGGCCCGCCCCGGGTCCTCTCCACTGTGGATTCTGTTAGCATTTGATCAGAAACTCGACGACAGATTCCTCAAGATGGGGGAAGGACCCCTGTGTGGGGGGCCCTCTCGGGGCTCCCAGACCTGCCACAGCCCAGCCCAGTGGACCCTCCTGGATTCTGAGCAGAGCCTAAATGGGGAGGAGGTGACTTCAATCTGGGGTCCTGGGGGGGCCCACAACCCACAGACGTGGTCTTAGCAGTAAAACAATCCAAATGTCTGACCTTTCCTCATGACTTCTTTGGTTTTAAGGTGACATCTGCATTCTCATACTTACTTGAAATAACAGTTTAAGATTAACATTTCCACATTTTCCATTAAAATCCTGTCCTGGGTTTTATGAATTAACTCCCACTCCCATCAGAAATATCTTTGAGAAAGAACAGCCCAATTTTGCTGATCAGGGCTCCCAGATGTCAGCATTCATTGGTACACCCTACTTGGGGATGCAGGAGGCTTTGCAAAAATTGAGACGATATTGATGAGCTACCAAGACAAACAGACATTCATCTTCTGTGAGATGCAACCTTTTAAAAATGTATTAAAACTAAGAACTGGGCAGGTCACAGTGGCTCAGCAGGCAGAGTTCTCACCTGCCATGCCAGAGACCCAGGTTCAATTCCCGGTGCCTGCCCATGCAAAAAAACATACTGAGAACTATCATTGATGCATACAGTTTATACAACCATAAATTTATCCACAGTTTATGCCATGCAAACTATGCAAAGTTTAAAGCGTAGGTCTGGAATGTTTGACTTTCTGTCAACAATGCATGCAGTAGTAGTTGCGACCACAAAATTCCACCCTGGGCCTCATTGGAGGCGGTGGAGCAAGGTTGCAACGCAAAGGCCAGAGACACTGTTCAAAACACTCCACTTGGAGACCTGAGCTTATTCGTGCAGAGTTACGCAGTTGTCAAATCCACGCCCCAATCTGCTGCCGTGGATGGAAAGTGAGGCCATCCGAAGGGGCCATGGCCTGCCCAGGGCCTGAGACTATTCTGTTTAACACCCAGAAGCCAGCTCCCACGGGTGGGTTGCAGGTGTCTGGGTTTTTTAACGTGAATTCCTCTTCCGTGGTGGTACCATCTTCATTAGATTGTGATATGAAGATGAAATAAGAATGGAGGTGAAACATGGAATTGCGGAGGTAAAGTGAGCCTAAGAGACTGTTTATTTTAATTCCTTCCCTCTTCAACCAAGAACACTGAGGCCACGGAAGCAATTTGTGGGGTCACACAGGGAGCCCCATTTCATTGACCTTTCCATCTGCTCTGCTGCTTTCCTGCTACAGAATAGGGCACAGCTTGATATCTTCTTACAGCACGCTGCTCCTGCACTGCAGGCTGAGAGAAACGCCCACTCTTACTCTGCGACTCCTTTTCCAAACACAGGAGGAAAGGCAGAGTGATCCTTCCTTGATCTCACTTTTGCCTTTCAATCTTTTATTCAAAAATATGTATCCAAATATTTTGAATAATAATTCAATTTATTCAAGATGTCAAAAACATGTGCGAGGTATGACGCTAGACTGTTCTCCAGCCTCCAGAACACGTGGCCTAGAGGAGGTGGGGCAACCCCAGGCCGCTGGCCAGGCGCTGTGACAGGGGCCGGACGCCGTGGGAGGCCCCAAGGACAGACCCCACCTTCACACTTGGGGAAGACCAGGCCAGCCAGAGGGCCGCGGGAAGAGGGCTGGAGAGGGTGGGACGGCGTGTGCAGAATGCGGGGCACAGGGAAAGCAGGCGTCTGGGGGCTTGAAACGGGGCAGCAGGACAGCGGGCTGGGTGGGGTGGGGCCAAGAGGAAGGTCTGCTGCTCCCGAGGGTGGAGAGAAAAGCATGGAAGGGCACAGAGCAAAAAGGAGGGGCTGCAACGGGCGGCTGTGAGGAGAAGCAGGGGTGGGGAACGGGGGCGGCCCCAGGGAGGGAAGAGGGGGCCCGGGGACACGGGGCAGGGATGGGAAGGGCCCGCTCTGCCTGCACCCAGAGGTGGGCTGGAAGGCCCGGGCCCCGGGGCAGCTCCTGGGGGCAGAGCCCAGGGGACGGGGCAGGGTCCAAAACCGAACCTGGGTATTCTGGCGGGTCCACAGAAGCGAGGCCTGGGCTGGCCGTCCCACGGTGTCATTGGCCTCTGGGACCTTGGCAGTGATGACTGGCCCAGGAGATTGTCGAGGGGGGTCTCTGGCTCCTGCAAAGGGTTCTGGCCTGGAGCCAGCACTGCAGAGAGGCCTGGGAAAAAATGGGCCATCTGGCCAGATGGGGGTCGAGGTCATCTGGGACATCTCCCGGCATTATTTTGGACACAGAGTCAACACGACAGTCTCCTAACGTGGGGGGCCGGAGGAAGGGGAGGTCACCATGGCTGGCCCAGCTGTGGGCAGCAGTGGACGGTCTCTGTGCCGAGCTGCCTCCCCCGGCCGCAGAGCGGACCGGGTCGGGATGGGCACAGACTCGGCCACCGCAGGAGCTGGGGCTACACTTGCCCATCAGCTGAGGGGCAGTGCCCGTGGTCCAGGTCGCTTGTGACAAAAGTGTGTCCGGAATTGCCCTTGCCTGCTGCCTGCGTCCCCGTGTCTTGCCCGGATGGCCACGTGCTGGGGTCTCCAAAGGCCCCGAGCTGTGACCTCTGCGCCCACTGTCCCCTGGCCCTGGCCCCCCCGGGTGGAATCCTCTCCGGGGTCCCGTGTCCTTTCTCTCGTGACCGCAGCGCAGCCCAGGCTGAGGGAAAGCCCCGTCCTGGACCCGAGTCTCTCGTTCCCACCGTGGAGGTGAGTCTTTCCCGTCAGTTCTCCCCCCGACAGCCACCAGCTCCTCGGACGTGCACACTCGCTGTCTGCCGACGTGGGGGGACTGCTGCCCCATGGGGCTCGGGGGTGAGGGGCTGGGCGAGCCAAGAGGGGGTCACAGAGGCAGGGAAGACACCACCCACCCCGGGAAATAAACACCTAAGGTGCAGATGGGGCAAACTTTGGTGACCAAAGGAAGAAAATGCAAAATTAGAGATTACATGCTCTAATAATGTATAGAATGGAGGGACACAGGAAAAAGGTTCTAAATTCTGAATATAAATGTTTTGTGATGTTTATTCAAATTACGAAACTAAAATGTGTTCAGATCAGAAAACTAGGGAAGTGTAAGATAAATCACAAACATGAAAATAAAAAAATAAACAAACAAACATAATTGCTTGTGTTAGTACTACCCATTAGAATGTGCTTTTAATACTTTGGAGTAACATTTCAGCCTAATTTTGTGACTATGATTTCATTCATTGTTTTCTTTCTTTTTGATAAAATGCCATAAGAGCATGTTTTTGTAGATCGGACAAAAGATATGCCAAGAAAATGCTAACAAAAAGAAAGCCACCGTGTATTTTATCAATATACTCAAATCCAGATGCATTTCTAAAGCTGGCAATAAACAGGAAATATATCAGGAAACAGATAAAGGAATAACTCTAAGGAGATAAGTTAAAAAATTAGGAAAATTTATTTAAAAAGTTATTAATGAAGAAATAAGTAAGTGGAGAGATATACTATGTGCATGGATAGAATAACTCAGTACCTTTAAAGATGGGTGTTCCTGAAAAACTAATTTATAGATTTGATGCACGGTGAATGCTTTTCCTATCAAGAAGTGTCCTCACATACTATGACTTAATAGAGTATAAAATCCTGTTATATAGGCACACCACAATTTACTTATGCAATCCCATATTTCATACTCAGATATTTTTCTTTTATTTTTCATTAATGCAAATTGTACTGTATTGAATGCATTTGTATTTATTTACTTGGTATAAATTCTTAGAAGTAAAATTGCTAGGCCAAAGGACAGTCATTTCAGTATGTTTTATATAGCCTTTCAATCTGCACACCAGAAATATCTCACAAAGTTTCTGCTCTTCCCAGCACTTGCCATTTCCTCACATCCTCCCTGACCCCAATCACCATCTTTCCATTAATCTTTATTCACAGGATAAGCAAAACCACCCAATCCTCTTGTTGCTAATACTTTGAGTGCAATTTAGTGGCATGTTTGCGGGAGCCAGAAGGCCTGGGTCTGAGTACAGCACCCACCACTTCCAGGTTTGTATCCTTATTTTTAGGAACACATGAGGTATCATGAATATCTATCATTTTCCGAACATATATGTTATAAATATTTTCCTGAGTTTCACATTTGATTCTTTAATTTTCTAAAGTGTTTTAATGACCACCAGGCATTGTTCTGTTTCTTTGTTTTGGCCTTTTAAACTCTTCACGTAATCAAATCCATCCATCCTTGTCTATTTGAGATTTCAGTTTTTTCTTATTACATTTAGAAGTGACTTCCCCATTCCCCCAAATCATGTGACTGTTTACTCGTACTATCCTGCAGGTCGTTTATGATGACATTTTTATATTTATCTCTTCAATCCTTGTGGAATTTATTGTGGAGTGAAATGTGAGTTAGCGATCTAATGCCCACATGGGAAAGGTTTAAACAATTAACCCAGCACATCTATTGAATGATTTATTATTTCCTCACTCATTAAATGTGTCATTTTTATCAAAGTCCAAACATGTGATCACTTTCCAAAATTCTTTATACTCCATTAATCTACAAGTAAAGCATCATTCTTTTTCTCTTTCATCATATCCTAGAACATCCTATCCTATTTTATTTTTTGGTTAAATTTTAGAATTGTTTTATCAAGTTCAGAAACTCCTGTTAGCATTTTGACTAGAGTTCTATGGACTGAGTATTTTTTATTTGAAAAATTGACCCTCATAATATTGCATTTTCCCATTTATTAATGTTTTATTTCTCATTTGTTAAAGTTTTACTTTGCATCTTTCAGGAACATTTTTTCCTCTTGTTTTTCCTGGGTTTTATATACTTTCCTTAGGTTCATTTGAATTGCCCCTGGTTGCTGCCTGGGGTTTATTGTGCTGACGACGCGAATGGGACTGGACTGTGCGTCCCACCCGGCCATGCAGGAAATCTCGCCGCCTCGCCGTTAGATTAGTCATGGCTTGTTGTTGTCGGTGTTGTGCTTGATTATCGTGGGTTTTCATGGCAAATACTTATTTCAACCATAAAATATTGGTAAGTGGTATCTTCCTCTCTATCAGGAATTGTTTTATTCCAACTGCTTAGAATTCTAGAAAACGTTAAAGAAGGAGGCTGGTGGCGGTGTCGGGCTTGGCTTTGTAAACATCAGCATCTTCCTTCCATCCTGCCTGGGGCCAGGGGCCCGGTGAGGACCGAGGGCCGGGGGTCATCTTGGCAGAGGCCACAGGGCCTGACCGCGCCCTCCAGTCCCGCCTGGCCCCTGCAGGGTGACAGGGATGGTGAGGGGGGCGGGAAGGGGAACAGAGAAGGAGCCTCTGCGTGTGCGGGCGTGAGGGCAGGGGATGGAGAGGAGCAGCGGGAGCTGGGGCCCGACCTCCTCCCCAGAGAGCAGTGCTGTGTCACCAGAGCCCCAACGCCGGGCCACGTGTGTCACCCAGGACCTCCACATCGGGCCACGTGTGTCACCCAGGACCTTCACACCGGGCCACATGTGTCACCCAGGACCTCCACGCCAGGCCACATGTGTCACCCAGAACCTCCACGCCGGGCCACCAGTGTCACCAGAGCCCCCACGCCAGGCCACGTGTGTCACCCAGGACCTCCATGCCGGGCCACGTGTGTCACCCAGAACCTCCACGCTGGGCCACCTGTGTCACCAGAGCCCCAACGCCGGGCCACGTGTGTCACCCAGAACCTCCACGCCGGGCCACCAGTGTCACCAGAGCCCCCACGCCAGGCCACGTGTGTCACCCAGGACCTCCACGCTGGGCCACGTGTGTCACCCAGGACCTCCACACCAGGCCACATGTGTCACCCAGGACCTCCACACCTGGGGCCACCTGTGTCACCAGAGCCCCCACGCTGGGCCACGTGTGTCACCCAGGACCTCCACGCTGGGCCACGTGTGTCACCCAGAGCCCCCACGCCAGGCCACGTGTGTCACCCAGAGCCCCCGCACCAGGCCACGTGTGTCACCCAGAGCCCCCGCACCAGGCCACGTGTGTCACCCAGAGCCCCCGCACCAGGCCACGTGTGGCTGAGTGCTTACAGCCTCTCAGATCCGGCCACAGAAAACCAGGTCTCTTTCTAAGGGGACAGCAGGTGGGGGGGGCTAAGAACTGGGATGTGGATGCCACATTGCTCCTCCCTCGGAAGTGACGCAGAAATCCACTCCTAAAACATGAACCACACACAATCCAAATAAAAAATAGGCAAAAGAGCTGAGCAGAGACCTCACTAAAGGAGATGTGCAGATGGAAGACAGGCACATGAAAAGATGCTCAACCTCATATATTATTACGGAATCGCAAATCAAAGCAAGAATGACAAGCCACTTGCTCCCATTGGAAGAACTAAAATCCAAAACACTGGCCACACCAAACGCTGCACGGACATGGAGCCACGGGAACGCTCATTCACGGCTGGTGGAAATGCAAAATGGGACAGTCCCTTTGGGAGACCATCTGGCAGTTTCTTACCAAGCCCAACAAAGACTTACCAAATGATCCCGCAACCGTGTTCCTGCGCTGACCTCAGTGAGCTGAAACCACGTCCACACAAAACTCACACACAAATGTTTACAGCAGCTTTCTTCATAATTGCCAAAAATTGGGAGCAGCCAAAATGTCTTTCAAATTGAGACTAGATGAAACATTATTTAATGATTAAAAGTAATGAACTCTCAAGTCATGAAAATACATGGGGAAAACTTAAATGCACATTTCTCAGTGAAAGAAGCCAGTGTGTGACTGTGCAGACCATGGGATTCCAATTAAATGACATTTGAGAAAGGGCAAAACTACAGAGACAGTAAACGGTTCGGTGTTCATGGGTCAGGGTTGGGGGAAGGATGAAAGGTGGAGCATGGGACACTGCAGGGCAGTGCGATGATTCTGTACGATGAATGGTGGAGTCATGACATTACTCATTTGCCAAAACCCACAGGGCTTTACAACACAGAGCATGAGCCCCAGTGTCAACTATGGGCTCTGGTTAATAACCATGAACCACTACTGGTTCATCAGTTGTAATAAAACATACCACGCAAATGCTAGATATTAATAATAGGGGAAAGAGGGAGGGTGATACGGGAGCTCTCTGCATTTTCTGAGAATTTTTATGTAAATTTTAAGTTGCTACAAAAATAAAACCTATTATCAGATAAACAGATACAAACCGTGAATCGCCCAAGTTTCCGCCCCGAGTCCCAGCCCTGTGGCTTAACCCCGGGTGGTGGCTGGGGTGGAAGTGGCGCCCGCTGGGCGAGCTGCAGGTCCTCCCGGTTCAGGCTGCAATTCCTCCTTTGCCCCCAGGAGCCCCTGGGAGAGCGCGACAGGGGCTGGTGCATTCACTGCGCGGTGGCCGCGAGCCCCGAAGGCAGCCTTGGCGCCGCTACCTCCTGGCCCTCGGGCAACTGATGATAAGATGAAGGGTCGACATCAAATACCCTCAAAACGTATAGTAATAATATAAAAACGCCCTCGATTTGAATATTCTTAACTGGAAAGTTCTCTTCCATTAGGACATTCTGGAAACTAAATCTCTTTCCTTTATAAAGTCGAGGACATGTAATTCTAAGGTCGTCCCCTTCTGTCTCCTGGGTTCGGGGCTGAGGGGCTCAGGGGTCTCCGGGGTCCTGGGGACTTGGGGAGCGCGGCCCACCCAGAGGTGTGCTGGGGTACTGCTCTGCTGGCCCTGCTGCAAATGCATAAAGCACCCTCATTTCCTCCCAAAGTGAGTTCTCCTTCCCACATCTTAGAGCTCTTCTGACAGCTAACTTGAGTCCATTTCAATGCAGACCCCACCACGTAAAGTCCAGTGATGGGGGCTTGCCATCAGCAGACACTTAGCATTAGCAAACGGAAGGAATGCAAAGAAAACGTGAGTTTAAAACAGAGAAAAAACTCTTGGCTTTTGCCTTATCCGAATGCCAGTCGGCCCGTGCTTGCTTTCTGGAGGTCCTGACCTGTGAACTTCACCTCAGCGGGGAGAAACTGTCCGTCACGAGTTTGATTGGGTTGCAGATGTTTTCTCTCCTGGAAGCCCAGGGCTCTTGGTGGCCTCCGCTGAGCTGCTGGACCTTCTGCTCTTCTCCCCCCAGTGCCACCTTTCCTCAGGTTCCAGTTCTCCAGGGCTCTGGTTCACCTTCAAATCCACACTCAGTGTCACTGGGGCCAGAGTCGACAGTTGGCTGTGCACCGTTTCATATTGCCACCCCAGCCAGGACACCCGCCCAGCCCAGCCTCACTCGGCAAGCGCCCGCTTGGGAAACCAGCCATCCCTCCAGGGCTCCACACCCCAGCTCACCCCAGGTGTGCTCCCAGGCGCTCCAAACACTGGAGCCACAGGCACAACTGCTCAGGACAAACACTGGGGACAGGCAGCACACTCACGGACTGAGAGATGGACTCAGGAGGCAGTCGGCCAGCACCATTTCCAGGCGGTGGAGACCTAGGCTCCTTTACCTGCCCTGTGCTTCGTTTCCCAACAGGCCAAAAAGAGCTCAACCTCAGAGGGTTATTGCGAAGCCATGCATCACGCTGACTCCAGGCTCCAGCCCCCCGATGCTTCGTGGGGACCAGGCACCAGTACATCACTGGGATTTGTAGCACTTGGCCAAGCCTGAAAATCTACTCAATAATAACTGAATAGGTGAGGGATGACGTCTGCAAAAATTAAAAGGCAGGATATGCATAAGGCACTTAGCACAGTGCCTGTGACACAGCAAACAGCCAGTAAATATTAGCTATTATTATTTTACTGTGAGAATAAAGCTTTGTAGTAAAGAAGCATTCATTGGAAAAACTGTCGTAGTGAGACCCAAATAGCCCTGCCAGACTTGTGAGTGTTTACTGGAGTTAATTTTTGTTTCACAGTTGCCTCAAGGGAATGTGGAATGTATTTTTGAAACTCGTCAAGGGAAGCGCATTGGCAGTAGGACAACCACGGTGGCATCTTGCATCTGCACGACTCAAACTTTTCTGATCCTGAAAATTATTTGCAACATGCCAGGCCAGCATCTCAGTCCCACTACCTCGCCTCTACTGCTGAATTCCAGGAGGCTGGGCATGGGCTCAGGGGTCCTGTCTCTTCCTTCCCCAACCCATATCCACCCCATGAGGCAAGTAGGCTGGGACTGCCAGAATTTACTGAATGAAAATGCAGATCACACAGTTAAATTTGAATTTTAGGCATTTAGACTAATATTTATACACTAATATTTATATTAGCGTAAATTTGTCCCATGCAGTATTTGGCATGTACTTATAGTAAAACAGTATTCGTTGTTTATCTAAAATTCAAATTAAGCTGGTATCCTATATTTTATCTGGTAACCTGTGGTAGATTGCATTATGTAACCCACAATTGCCTTCTTAATTTCAATCCATGTTCCTGCAGGCATGAATACATTTATAGGAGCCTTTGAAGACATATTATCAGTTAAGGTGTTTTTTAAGTTTCCTTGTTGCTAAAACAAGCAGCATGCAATGGGTTGGCTTAAAAAAAAAAAAGAAAAAAAAACAGGAATTTATTGGTTCACAGTTTTGAGGTATCAAAATCAAGGTATCATCAGGGCGATGCTTTCTCCTAGAAGACTGTGGCACTCTGGGCTGGCTGCAGCCATCCTTGCCCCTTAGCTTTTCTGCCACATGGCAATGCATATGGTAGCCCTTCCTGGCTTCTCTGGGTTCTTTGACTTCCGGCTTCAGGCTGCTCCCTCTGACTTTCTCTCTGCAGACTCCCTGTAAGACCTTTAGTGGGGTGATCAGACTCACCCCAATTGAACTGGGCCACACCTGAAGCCACCTCATCAAAAGGTCTATGTGCAGGGTTCACACCTACAGGAATGGATTTAGTCTAAGAACATGTTCCCTGGGGTACACAGCTCCAGGCCACCACAGGTGTGGAATCATTTGTAAATATGTCATCTAAGAAGGGCATTTAGCTTCAGTGCCCAGCCAAATCAGGGTGGCTGAACCCATACAGCTGGATTTCTTTATAAGAAGAAGAAATGTGGCTGCAGGGTGTCAATGAGAAGCTCACAGGAGGAAATGCAGGCAGTCACCATGGGCCAGAGAACTGCCGACCCCAGAATCACTACCGACCCTGGGGGAAAGCATGGCCTTGCCAACACCTGGATGGGGACTCTGGCCTCTGAAACCACGAGCTGTAAATGCTTGCTGTTGAAGGCAAATGCTGTGTGGCATTTCACAGCAGCTCTGGCAGACTGAGCTGCAACCCTGTACCAGCCCCGCTCACCCGGTCCTGTGGATGCCTGCTGGGCCCATCAGTACACACTCGGCTGAGCCTACTGGAGGCTGGCAGTAGGCCTTGCCCTCCTATGGTGCCCTTACCCATTTCCCCATGCCCACTAGGCATACCCTCTGTTGCTCTGGTCCCTTCCCCTCATGCCAGGGCACGTGCCCTTCCTCACTGGCCGCAGGGAAATCAGACTACTGAGGGAGGGTGAAGAGGACGGCCAGCTTCATTATGCTTCCCTCTCTTGGACATCATTTGTTTTCTGCTCAATAAAGTTCTTCTTGGATGGAAACATTCATCTGTCTGGTTGTCCAAAGAGCCAGCCTCTCCCCACAGAAAGCGCCCTGCAGGAGCCATCCGTCCTGGCGTCTCCCCCTTTTGATTGCAGCTCTCTGAGTCACAAAAGGAAGGAAACCAATCACGCTGGCAATTCCATCACCGTTCCATTGCAATCCTGAGAATTCTGCTTCCTCTTCACCACAGTGACTGCATCTCTGTCACTTTCTCTCCTGCTTATACGGAAATTTCCTTCTCCCCATCAAGTTTTTCATTTGTCCCAGCTGGTCTCATCAGCATTACATGATTATAGCAGACCCACAATCCCTGGATTTCTGGGAAGTCACCACACTCATTACCGTCACTAATTTTATAAAATGGAGGAATTTTTATCAATACTGTGCAAGAAATAGGCAGCTTTATTTTCAATAATACTATTTCACAATTTTTGAAAACACCTTTCTTCCTTATGGACCTTTGACATTACAGGACATTAGAGTTGCAAATTAACTTAACATTTTCTTAAATTGGAGATTGCCATGAATAACTACTTTCAAAAACCAATCAAATATTTCCCTTCAGCTAGGTGGTTCACATCAAAGTGGAGAGGGGCTTTTAGCTTCTCATAATGAATCCTGCTTTTCATTCCAAGTGCAATCACTTGGAGGCTACAGATAATTCAATTACCAAAATTGGTGCTTTCTGCTTTAGCTTGCATTTCAAGGCAGGACAGGAAAGAAGGGGCAATCCCTCTTGGAAGAAGTGAGGAGCAGACCCTGCCCAACAGAGCTGGAAAAGGAAAGCTCTCTCTGTTTTACCTCCAGGTCCCTCCCATTCATTCACATCTCAGGGCGTACCCCATCCAAGCAGGGATGGAATCGGGACCAGAAAGCACAGGGGTTCTCTCTCCTGGACTTACTATCAAGCCCCTCCACCTGCAGCCCTGGGGAACTGACGGTCACACCTGTGGTTCAGGAGGAAAGCTCACCATGCATGTCACACCGGGTTTTACTCAGGTGTATTTAAATTCCACGTGGCTGAGAGCTCTGAGTTACCAATGCAATTCTCTTTTAGTAAAAATTGTTATTACAGGAAACGTGTGGGTCTGATAACTGGGTCTTTGTCATGTGACATGCTATCAGTTTTCCAATCTAAGCTCTCTCTGCTGTGAAGGCCCACTGTGGGGAAATGGTGAGAACGGGCGGCACCCTCGACTCGGGAATGCCCGGGCAGGACTGGAAGAGACGCAGCCAGGGGTCTGACTGTGGGTCTCTAAGCAGTAAAGGCGCCCCTGCGCCCACGTGTTGAAGTTCCCAGTCCGTGGCATGTGCGTTGAGGATATGCGCAGCCACTTCCCATCTTAAACCACCATGTTAGAAAGAGCTCACCCCGTACAGATGTTCTCTCTCCCGGTTTCAGCCTCAAGACAACTTAAGACACATTTTCTTCCAAATCACTGTAAAAGTGAAACCTCCAGACTCATCATATTCCCTTGATGAACTTCTGTCCATTTAAAACAATTTGATCCTCACCTTTGGCCTCATAGAATCCACGGGGCGACCCAAACAAAAGCAGGTTCTGTGACTGAACCAGGGGCAGCTCCAGCCCCTCTGGACCATTTTGCAGCAGGGATGCTGATGTAATCTGTAAATGGTAACCCCAATCCACGGGAACAAGGCTGCCCTGGGCTGGTGCTTGCTGGCTCATGTTCTTGCACAGACTCTGTAGTTGTGGGTTGCGAGGGGCACCCCCCAAAGAGTTGTGCAAAATTCATGGCCTGCCCTTGCCCCATTCATGCCACAGAGACACCAGCAGCCCGGAACTGAAGGACACTGTGGCCTTCAGGACACCCCTGAGCTTGTCTGTGCTGCAGCCCTGGCTCTCACCCATGAGCACCCACCCTTTGTACCTGAGAAGCACAGGTAAATCAGTACCTGCAGATCGTCAGACTCCCCGTGAAATCCCAGGGTCAGAAGCTTCAAGCTTCAGATGTAGCAAATAATGCGTGCCACCAAATCTCCACCATTTCCGGGGTGCTCACTGTGTGAGCCCAGGCACAAGGCAGGTGCTCTTCACACGGCCCCACTGACCTCTGCAGGCCAGGTCACCGCCCTCTGTCTGCGTGCCAGGATGCTAGAGTATCCGGGATTTAAAGTAACTTGCCCAAGGTCGGAAGACAAAAGGCAAGGTGGAAAGACTAGCCGAGCCCCTGGGGTGGCCAGAGGAACCGCCTGGGAGAAGGTGGCCAATAAGAGTGTCCACATGCTACTCCTGGCAAAGGCGCTGGGCCCTCCTCTGAGTTAGCCTGGGGCCAGGGTCCTGGGCAACCCCGGACCATCTCCTCCTGGGCTCTGCCGACACCATCCTTGACACTCCAGGGCACATTCTGGACGTGGCCAGTGGTCAGTCTGTATCGACTGGCACAACAGAGCCCAACGCTGGGGTCCCGGGAGGCCCTGGGCTAGAACATCTTGGGGAGTCGCTCTCACCTCGTTTCCTGGATCAGGATTTCAGTGCTTTCATGGTCTTAACAAACCCTCGAGGGGAAGGACTCACCTCCGGCCTTGGACGTCTCCCACGGATGCGCCTGGTCTGGCCGGTGCCTTCTAGATGCCCACCCCGGCCCCAGTGCTGCAGAGCAGTGGGCAGGGGGGCCGCGGGCAGGTGCTGTTGTCGCGGATGAGTCCACTGTTTCCTGTTGGATGCTGTAGGCCGGCGCGGTCCACAGCACAGGTGGGTCCCGGTGAAGGCCTGCTCTTCCCTGTGCCTCAGAATAAACCTGCGCCTCCCAGGGGGCGTGCCGGAACCTCCACATTCCCCTGGGTGGAATCTGCGCTACGTGATGATGTGAGGGAGCAGCTCCTTCCTGCTCAGGGAGCCCGGACGTCTCCCCCCGGGGAGGCTTTCCCTGGCCACCCGGCCCCAAATCAGTCCCCAACGGCTCTCCCCATGGAGTCTCAAGCTGGGGGTTCCTGGCACGACACTTCCTCATCTCTGTAGCTCCAGCCCCTGCTCTGTGCAATGCCTTGGAAGGTCTCCGCCCAGCTGTCAGTGGGGTGGGTGTGAGAGCCTCGGCTCCACCCACAGAGCCATCCGGAGAGTCCCAAGCACTTTGCACGGGAAAGACAGACGAGCTTGTGATGGAATCTACCTGCCAGGTGGGTTCCCACATGTTGCTTGTCTGTCTTCTCGTCTCCTTCTCTGAAGAACCAGTTCCCAGACTGATTACGCCCAGCACCCGTGTCTGCTCGCTCGTCTCCATCATGTGCACTGCAATGGCGGCCCTGACGGCCGTGTGGGTGGGGGTCCCCGGGAAGCCCTGGGAAGGCCCAGGAAGCCAGCTGCCATTCGGGCGAGGCTTGGCCGACTCGGCTGACAGCCCAGCTCTGACCTGGAGCGAGACGTGGCCACGGGTGCGTTCAGCCCCTCAGGTCCCCACGAGGCGCGTCAGGAGGGCCTGAAGCACCACCCTACTTTCTCCTGTCCATTTATGAACCTTGCAATGGCAGTCACACTTTTATTGTGTTTGATCTCCTTTTTGAAACGACGCCTGCCGCAGCCGGACATGCAGGGAAACCGGCAGCCACCCGCCGCAGGCGCACACAAGGCTGGGGCTGTGGGCTTCACGCCACGTCTCACCATCAGGAAACCACGCAGCGTGTCCACCCAGGCCCCCACGCTCCTCCAACTGCACTGGCCTCCGGGGGTGCCCAGCACCCCAACGCCCCACGCCCTCCTGCCCCCTCCCCTCCCCCTCAGCTGGAAGCCCCCAGTGTCGGTGCCCAGGCACCCAAAGGGGCCCGGCCAGGGGCAGTTAGTCATCAGGTTCCGTCCCCTTCTCAACAGGTCACAGGGGAGACGCCCCCTCGCCACTGCGCCGGCTGACTCACACGCACACTCAGTCTCTCTCCCTCTTGCACACACACTCAAGCTCTCTCAAGCAAATTCAATCTCTCTCTGTGACTCACACATACACTTGCACACACAATCCTTCTCTGACTCACACACACTCAGTCTCTCAGCTCTCACACACTCGCACACACTCAACCTCGCAGGCTCTCTGATTCTCGCACATACATTCTCTCTATCACACACACACACACCAGACAGTAAACACCTGAAGCTGCCTGAGCAGGAAGTGGAGCCGCCTGGCCCAGGGGTGGGGGGGTGGGGGGTGGGGGTGGGGGGCCGCCTGCTGCCCTCCAGGCCTTCTGGAAGGGTCTCATGAGGAGGCCCGAGGTGACGAGCAGGCCAAGGAGAAGCCCGGGGCAGCCGCGGCCCCGACGGAGCCGTCCAGCTGGTAGCGGCCATTGGGCCCACGCCCAGCGCCCCTCCTGCAGCCGCCCGCGCTCCAGCCCCCGCTAAACCACCCCCCGGGTCGCGTCACCTCTCCACACCCTATTGGTCCGTCCTGCCTACCACGAAGCCACATGCGGTTGCCTGTTCTCACCCACTTTGTCTGTGGTCCTCTCTTTTCCAACCAGTTCCCGCCATCATCCGCCAGCTCTCCTCTGGGCCACAGGAAGCACTCGGGTCTCCCCCAGGACACTGAGCTTTATGAGGCTGCCCCAGACCCACTTTCCTGGGCACATCCTTCTCTGCTGGTCTCGTGGGGACCCCCACAAGCATGTGGCCTTGGCTGGACTCTGGGAGGAAAGGCACAACCCTGCTTCTCAGTGCCCCCAGCCTGAACACTTACCCCAGGGAGCCAGGAAGGAGGAATTTAGGGACATATCCTTGAAGTAAGGCTGTTGTTCACCTCTCCTCGTTTTTCAACCACTTTCAACACAGAAAATTCATCAAATTTGGCGAAAAGTGCTGCTCTTTAATCTTCATGCTTCATTATTTCAGGGCTTACTCTTCAAAACCCCCAAAATAATTTGCTCTGCTTTTTGCAGGGTTGGCCTTTGCAATCCCTGTCTCTGCCATGGATTCTCCAAACACCTATTCAGAGAAACTGGCTTCTTTGTTTGTTCTCTGTCTGTCCTGCTGCTGGGACCGTTATTGCCAGCAATTCAATGGGTGCCAAGGTTGCTGGGCAACAATAAAAATAGGGGAAAGAAGACTCCATCAGTGGCTCAGAATGGGATCTCCCCATATATCAATTAGTATCTTGATGAAGCTGAGGCACTGAAGTCTCTGCGGCTGGCAGGGAAGTGGTGAGATGAGAGTGTTGTAACATGGTTTAGTGGAGAGAAGCACAACCTTCTTTCTCAGCTCCTAGCTCAGTAAGCACGTGATCTCTTTGGCGGCCATGTAAATGGCAGAGGGAGGAATTTCAGAGGCCTCCTTCGGACATGGATTCTGCTTGAACTTACTGATACAGATGCGAGAGCTTTCTCACCAGTTTTAGGGCAATACCTGAAGCCCAATGATGCTGATATAAAAAATGTTCTAATAGGAGGCCCCTCATTCACATTTCTCATTTCACCTCACTTTTTGTGCATTGAGAGCATCCTTGGTCTGCCGATTTGCAAGGTGCTAACCTTAAAGAACACCCTTTGTGAGTGGCAGTCTCAGGGCCACAGTGGCTGCTGTGCCCACAGGCAGGACTTTCAGTAAGGACTCTACCAAATTTAACACAAATCCTGGCCCGGGGAGGACAGAGGTGTTTGATGTCTTGAGGAGAGGAAGCCTTATGGACGTGGCTTATGGAATAGTCATGAGGATTTTCACTGAATTACATTCTAAAATGTAAACCTCATGTCTGAATAGTACATCGTTGGGCAGATAGGTGGGAATCCTGGAACTTGTATGAAAAGTTTTCCAGGCACAACTGACTGAGCTAAAAGCTGAAGTCTGCGTGGATGAGTTATTCCTGTGACCAAATGGGTTAAGGAAGGCTGGTGAGTGGTGGTGGCATCCCAAGCCCTATCATCATTTTCATGGCTGCTCACTTGTACATTCCTGGAGAATCCCGACACCTTCACTGCATCTCAGCTGGACGGGAAGACTTTTAATGTTAAGACAGCAAACCTACCAAAAGCAGTGCAATCTCTATCAAAAAACAAATGGCCTTTTTTGCAGCAATGGAAAACCTGTGCTCAGATTAGTATAAAATTGACCCCAAATAGCCAAAACAATCTTGCAAAAGAAAAATAAAGTTGGAGGACTCACACTCCCGATTTCAAAACTAACCCCAAAGCTACAGTAACCAAAACAGGGTGACCCTGACATAAAGATAGACACAGAAACTTATGAAATAGAATTCAAAGAATCTATGACCAAATTGATTTTTACAAGGGTGCATGTCCACTCAATAGGGAGAGCAGAGTCTCTTCAACAAATGGGCCTGAGACAACTGGAAATCCATAGGCCAATGAATGAAGTCTGACTTCTACCTCATACCATATAGAAAAAAATTAACTCAGAATGGATCCAAGACCTAAATATAAGAGCTAAAGCCTTACAACTCTTAGACTAACACAGGAGTATATTGTTGGCTGAAATGTAAAATGGTGCTGCTTCTGTGGAAAACATTTTGGCAGTTCCTTTAAAAATTAAAGTTATTGTATAACTTGGCAATTCTACTCTTAGATATATGCCCAAACAAATTAGGTGAGTGTATAGATAAAATTATTATATTTTCCTGATGAGTTTGACCCTTTAATCAATAGATAATATCTTTTTTGTCTCTGTAACCTTTTTTTACTTAAAGTCTATATTGTCTAAAATTAGTATAGTCACCCCAGCTCTCTTTCGGTTACTATTTGCGTGGGATATCTTCATTTATCTTTTTTCAACCTATTTGTGCGTTTGGTTCTAAGGCTATTGTAGACAGCATATATTTGGACCATGTTTGGGCTTTTTTCTTTTTTTCTCTTTGTTTGTTTTAATTCATACTGCCAATTTTTGCCTTCGAATAGGGGAGTTTAATCCATCTATATTTAAAGTAATTACTTATAAGGAAAGACTCACTTATGTCATTTTGCTATTTTTTTCTTTAGTGCAGTAATCACCATTAATTACAGCCTCCATTAGTATCTTCTTTTATTTTTAATTGATTTTTTGTGGTATATAATTTTGATTCCACGCTCTCTTTCTTTTCTATATATATTTTTTGTTATTTTCTTGGTTAATTTCCCTGGGGATTAAAATTAGCCTCTTAAACTTATAACAATCTGTTTTGGGTGAATAATATCTTAGCTTCAACAGCATAATCAAAAGCTCTGTTTCTTTGCAGACCTCTCCCCCTTTGTGTTGTTGCAGTCACAAGTTACACCCTTACACGTTGTGTGCCCATTAATATAAATTTATGATTATTGCTTTATACACTTGTCTTTTAAATCATATAGGAAAAAAAGGAGTTATAAACCAAAAATATAATAATACTGGCTGTGCTGGTTTGAAAGGATGCATGACCCTAAGAAAAGCCATGTTTTAATGTAAATCCCATTTCATTAAGGCAGAATAATCCCTATTCAATCCTGTATGTTTGAAACTGTAATCAGATCATCTCCCTGGAGATGTGATTTAAGCAAGAGGGGTTGTGAAGCTGGATTAGGTGATGACATGTCTCCACTCATTTGGGTGGGTCTTGATAAGTTTCTGGAGTCCTATAAAAGAGGAAACATTTTGGAGAATGAAAGAGAGTCAGAGAGAGCAGACAATGCAGCAGCACCACGAAGCAGAGAGTCCACCAGCCAGTGACCTTTGGAGATGAAGAAGGAAAATGCCTCCCGGGGAGCTTCATGAAACCAGAGGCCAAGAGAAGAAGCTAGCAGATGACACCGTGTTCACCATGTGCCCTTCCAGATGAGAGAGAAACTCTGACTGTGTTCGCCATGTGCCTTTCCACTTGAAATAGAAACCCTGAACTTCACTGGCCTTCTTGAACAAAGGTAGCTTTCCCTGGATGCCTTTGATTGGAAATTTCTATAGACTTGTTTTAATTGGGACATTTTCTCTGCCTAAATCCCCCTTTTTAAAAGCCATTCCATTTCTGGTTTATTGTATTCTGGCAGCTAGCAAACTAGAACACTGGCTTTTGTGGCTGCCTAGTACCTTCACCAGTGCTCCTTATTTCTTCAGTGCCTCTGGCCACTGTCTGGTTCCTTTCATTTCTGCCTGATGGATCCTATTTAGCATTCCCTGTAGGATGGGTCTGCTGATAAAAAAAAAACAACCCTCTGCTTCTCAGCATTTGTTTATCTGGGAATGTGTTCATTTATCCTTCGTTTTTGAAGGGTGAATTTTCCAGATACAGCATTCTTGGCTAACAGGTGTTTTTCTTTCTGTCTCTTAGCACTTCGAATATGCCATACTGTTTCCTTCTGGCCTCCATGCTCCAGTGAGAAACTGACTGTTAATCGTATGGAAAATTTCTTGCATGGGACAAGCCACTTTCCTCCTACTGTTTCCAAGATTCTTTATATATCATTGTCTCTTGACATTTGATTAATAAGTGTCTCAGTGTGGATCTCATTTCAATTATTCTTCCTGGAGTTTATTGAACTTCTTGGATGGGTAGATTAATGTATTCTATCAAATTTGGGAAGCTTTGACCTTTATTTTTCTAAATATTTTTTCTTCCACTTTCTCTCTCTTTCCTTCTATGATCCAGTTATGCATATGTTGGTATGTTTGATGGTGTCCCACAAGCTCTATTGATAGTTCTTCATTATTTTGTTTTCTTTCTGCTGTTCAGACCACATTATTTCAGTTGAACTATTTTCAAGTTTACTGATTCTTTCTTCTGCCTGCTGAAAACTTCTGTTAAAATCTTACACTGAATTTTTCATTTCAGTTCCAGAATTTCTGTTTGGTTCCAATTTATAATTTCTCTCTTTATTGATGATCTCTATTTGTTGAGACATCATTCTCTTGTTTTCTTTAGCTCGGGGAGCATATTTAAGAAGATTGAGTTTAAGTTTAGTAAGTCCAATGCCTGTGCTTCCTAAGGGACAGTTTCTTGTAGTTTTCCTTATGAATGGTCCATAGAGTTTTGCTTCTTTGAATGCTTCATATTTTTTATTGTTGTTGAAAACTGGATATTTTGAATATTATAATGCGGTAACTCTGGAAATCATATTCTTTACCATCTTCAGTATTTACTTTTGCTGCTTGTTTTGGTTTGGAATTCTTTGGTTAATGACTTTTCTAAATTATTATTATTATTATTATTATTTATTAATTAAAGAAAAAAAGAAATTAACACAACATTTAGAAATCATTCCATTCTACATATACAATCAGTAATTCTTAACATCATCACATAGATGCATGATCATCATTTCTTAGTACATTTGCATCGATTTAGGAAAAGAACTAGCAAAACGACAGAAAAAGATATAGAATGTTAATATAGAGAAAAAAATAAAAATAATAATAATAGTAAAAAAAAAATACACAAACAAACGAACAAACAGACAAACAAAAAAAACCTATAACTCAGATGCAGCTTCATTCAGTGTTTTAACATGATTATTTTACAATTAGGTATTATTGTGCTGTCCATTTTTGAGTTTTTGTATCTAGTCCTGTTGCAGTCTGTATCCCTTCAGCTCCGATTACCCATTATCTTACTCTGTTTCTAAGTCCTGTTGGTCTCTGTTACCAATGACATATTCCAAGTTTATTCTCGAATGTCAGTTCACATCAGTGGGACCATACAGTATTTGTCCTTTAGTTTTTGGCTAGACTCACTCAGCATAATGTTCTCTAGGTCCATCCATGTTATTACATGCTTCATAAGTTTGTTCTGTCTTAAAGCTGCATAATATTCCATCGTATGTATATACCACAGTTTGTTTAGCCACTCGTCTGTTGATGGACATTTTGGCTGATTCCATCTCTTTGCAATTGTAAATAACGCTGCTATAAACATTGGTGTGCAAATGTCCGTTTGTGTCTTTGCCCTTAAGTCCTTTGAGTAGATCCCTAGCAATGCTATTGCTGGGTCGTATGGCAATTCTATATTCAGTTTTTTGAGGAACCGCCAAACTGCCTTCCACAGTGGTTGCACCATTTGACATTCCCACCAACAGTGGATAAGTGTGCCTCTTTCTCCGCATCCTCTCCATCACTTGTCATTTTCTGTTTTGTTGATAATGGCCATTCTGGTGGGTGTGAGATGATCTCTCATTGTGGTTTTGATTTGCATTTCTCTAATGGCCAGGGACATTGAGCATCTCTTCATGTGCCTTTTGGCCATTTGTATTTCCTCTTCTGGTAGGTGTCTGTTCAAGTCTTTTTCCCATTTTGTAATTGGGTTGGCTGTCTTTTTGTTGTTGAGTTGGACAATCTCTTTATAAATGCTGGATACTAGACCTTTATCTGATATGTCATTTCCAAATATTGTCTCCCATTGTGTAGGCTGTCTTTCTACTTTCTTGATGAAGTTCTTTGATGCACAAAAGTGTTTAATTTTGAGGAGCTCCCATTTATTTATTTCCTTCTTCAGTGTTCTTGCTTTAGGTTTAAGGTCCATAAACCACCTCCAGTTGTAAGATCCATAAGATATCTCCCAACATTTTCCTCTAACTGTTTTATGGTCTTAGATCTAATGTTTAGATCTTTGATCCATTTTGAGTTAACTTTTGTATAGGGTGTGAGAGATGGGTCTTCTTTCATTCTTTTGCATATGGATATCCAGTTCTCCAGGCACCATTTATTGAAGAGACTGTTCTTTCCCAGGTGAGTTGGCTTGACTGCCTTATCAAAGATCAAATGTCCATAGATGAGAGGGTCTATATCTGAGCACTCTATTCGATTCCATTGGTTGATATATCTATCTTTATGCCAATACCATGCGTTTTGACCACTGTGGCTTCATAATATGCCTTAAAGTCTGGCAGCATGAGACCTCCAGCTTCGTTTTTTTTCCTCAAGATGTTTTTAGCAATTTGGGGCACCCTGTCCTTCCAGATAAATTTGCTTATTGGTTTTTCTATTTCTGAAAAATAAATTGTTGAGATTTTGATTGGTATTGCACTGAATCTGTAAATCAATTTAGGTAGGATTGACATCTTAACTGTATTTAGTCTTCCAATCCATGAACACAGTATGCCCTTCCATCTATTTAGGTCTTCTGTGATTTCTTTTAACAGTTTTTTGTAGTTTTCTTTGTATAGGTTTTTTGTCTCTTTAGTTAAATTTATTCCTAGGTATTTTATTCTTTTAGTTGCAATTGTAAATGGGATTCGTTTCTTGATTTCCCCTTCAGCTTGTTCATTGCTAGTGTATAGAAACAACACAGATTTTTGAATGTTGATCTTGTAACCTGCTACTCTGCTGTACTCATTTATTAGCTCTAGTAGTTTTGTTGTGGATTTTTCCGGGTTTTCGATGTATAGTATCATATCGTCTGCAAACAGTGATAGTTTTACTTCTTCCTTTCCAGTTTTGATGCCTTGTATTTCTTTTTCTTGTCTAATTGCTCTGGCTAGAACCCCCAACACGATGTTGAATAACAGTGGTGATAATGGACATCCTTGTCTTGTTCCTGATCTTAGGGGGAAAGTTTTCAATTTTTCCCCATTGAGGATGATATTAGCTGTGGGTTTTTCATATATTCCCTCTATCATTTTAAGGAAGTTTCCTTATATTCCTATCTTTTGAAGTGTTTTCAACAGGAAAGGATGTTGAATCTTGTCAAATGCCTTCTCTGCATCAATTGAGATGATCATGTGATTTTTCTGCTTTGATTTGTTGATATGGTGTATTACATTAATTGATTTTCTTATGTTGAACCATCCTTGCATACCTGGGATGAATCCTACTTGGTCATGACGTATAATTCTTTTAATGTGTTGTTGGATTCGATTTACTAGAATTTTGTTGAGGATTTTTGCATCTATATTCATTAGAGAGATTGGTCTGTAGTTTTCTTTTTTGTAATATCTTTGCCTGATTTTGGTATGAAGGTGATGTTGGCTTCATAGAATGAATTAGGTAGCTTTCCCTCCACTTCAATTTTTTTGAAGAGTTTGAGGAGAGTTGGTACTAATTCTTTCTGGAATGTTTGATAGAATTCACATGTGAAGCCGTCTGGTCTGGACTTTTCTTTTTAGGAAGCTTTTGAATGATTGCTTCAATTTCTTTACTTGTGATTGGTTTGTTGAGGTCATCTATGTCTTCTTGAGTCAAAGTTGGTTGTTCATGTCTTTCCAGGAACCCGTCCATTTCATCTAAATTGTTGTATTTATTAGCGTAAAGTTGTTCATAGTATCCTGTTATTACCTCCTTTATTTCTGTGAGGTCAGTGGTTATGTCTCCTCTTCCATTTCTGATCTTATTTATTTGCATCCTCTCTCTTCTTCTTTTTGTCAATCTTGCTAAGGGCCCATCAATCTTATTGATTTTCTCATAGAACCAACTTCTGGTCTTATTGATTTTCTCTATTGTTTTCATGTTTTCAATTTCATTTATTTCTGCTCTAATCTTTGTTATTTCTTTCCTTTTGCTTGCTTTGGGATTAGTTTGCTGTTCTTTCTCCAGTTCTTCCAAGTGGACAGTTAATTCCTGAATTTTTGCCTTTTCTTCTTTTCTGATATAGGCATTTAGGACAATAAATTTCCCTCTTAGCACTGCCTTTGCTGCATCCCATAAATTTTGATATGTTGTGTTTTCATTTTCATTCGCCTCGAGGTATTTACTAATTTCTCTTGCAATTTCTTCTTTGACCCACTCATTGTTTAAGAGTGTGTTGTTGATCCTCCACGTATTTGTGAATTTTTTGGCACTCCGCCTATTATTGATTTCCAACTTCATTCCTTTATGATCCGAGAAAGTGTTGTGTATGATTTCAATCTTTTTAAATTTTTTAAGACTTGCTTTGTGACCTAGCATATGGTCTATCTTTGAGAATGATCCATGAGCACTTGAGAAAAAGGTGTATCCTGCTGTTGTGGGATGTAATGTCCTATAAATGTCTGTTAAGTCTAGCTCATTTATAGTAATATTCAGATTCTCTTTTTCTTTATTGATCCTCTGTCTAGATGTTCTGTCCATTGATGAGAGTGGTGAATTGAAGTCTCCAACTATTATGGTATATGTGTCTATTTCCCTTTTCAGTGTTTGCAGTGTATTCCTCACGTATTTTCGGGCATTATGGTTCGGTGAATAAATATTTATGATTGTTATGTCTTCTTGTTTAATTGTTCTTTTTATTAGTATATAGTGTCTTTCTTTTTCTCTTTTAACTGTTTTACATTTGAAGTCTAATTTGTTGGATATTAGTATAGCTACTCCTGCTCTTTTCTGGTTGTTATTTGCTTGAAATATCTTTTCCCAACCTTTCACTTTCAACCTATGTTTATCTTTGGGTCTAAGATATGTTTCCTGTAGACAGCATATAGAAGGATCCTGTTTTTTAATCCATTCTGCCAGTCTATGTCTTTTGATTGGGGAAATCAGTCCATTAACATTCAGTGTTATTACTGTTTGGATAATTTTTTCTCTACCATTTTGCCTTTTGTATTATATATATCATATCTGATTTTCCTTCTTTCTACACTCTTCTCCACACCTCTCTCTTCTGTCTTTTTGTATCTGACTCTAGTGCTCCCTTTAGTATTTCTTGCAGAGCTGGTCTCTTGGTCACAAATTCTCTCAGTGACTTTTTGTCTGAGAATGTTTTAATTTCTCCCTCATTTTTGAAGGACAATTTTGCTGGATATAGGAGTCTTGGTTGGCAGTTTTTCTCTTTTAGTAATTTAAATATATCATCCCACTGTCTTCTAGCTTCCATGGTTTCTGCTGAGAAATCTACACATAGTCTTATTGGATTTCCCTTGTATTTGACAGATTGTTTTTCTCTTGCTGCTTTCAAGATCCTCTCTTTCTCTTTGACCTCTGACATTCTAACTAGTAAGTGTCTTGGAGAACGCTTATTTGGGTCTATTCTCTTTGGGGTGTGCTGCACTTCTTGGATCTGTAATTTTAGGTCTTTCATAAGAGTTGGGAAATTTTCAGTGATAATTTCTTCCATTAGTTTTTCTCCTCCTTTTCCCTTCTCTTCTCCTTCTGGGATACCCACAACACGTATATTTGTGCGCTTCATATTGTCATTCAGTTCCCTGATCCCCTGTTCAAATTTTTCCATTCTTTTCCCTATAGTTTCTGTTTCTTTTTGGAATTCAGATGTTCCATCCTCCAATTCACTCATTCTAGCTTCTGTCTCTTTAAATCTACCATTGTAGGTATCCATTGTTTTTTCCATCTTTTCTACTTTGTCCTTCACTCCCATAAGTTCTGTGATTTGTTTTTTCAGTTTTTCTATTTCTTCTTTATGTTCAGCCCATGTCTTCTTCATGTCCTCCCTCAGTTTATCGATTTGGTTTTTGAAGAGGTTTTCCATTTTTGTTCGTATATTCAGCATTAGTTGTCTCAGCTCCTGTATCTCATTTGAACTATTGGTTTGTTCCTTTGACTGGGCCATATCTTCAATTTTCTGAGCGTGATCTGTTATCTTCTGCTGGCGTCTGGGCATTTAATCAGATTTCCCTGGGTGTGAGACCCAGCAGGTTGAAAGATTTTTCTGTGAAATCTCTGGGCTCTGTTTCTCTTATCCTGCCCAGCAAGTGGCGTTTGTGGTGCTCGTGGCGCTCATCTGTCTGCGGGTCCCACCAGTAAAAGATGCTGTGGCTCCTTTAACTTTGGAAAACTCTCACTGTAGGGGAGGGTCGCCAGCCGAAGCAGCTTTGGGGAGTGCCAATCTGAATCTCCCAGCTGGCCCGGGGATCCGCGCACGGGAAGGGTCACCGGCCTCTGTGGCTTGGGGGAGCACCTGTCCAATTCTCCCAGCCACCCCAGGAAGGAGGGAGGGAGGGACTCCGGCCGCCTGCTGCCCCGGCCCGGGGAAGCCCGCACCCCTCGGCGATCTCACTGGAGCGGGTTCTCCCAGCCAGCCAGCTGCTCCAGAATGGGGTATGCTGTCCTCTTGGTCTCTGTCGTGGCTCCGGGAGCTGTCCTGTATCGCCTCTACCTCCCTAGTAGCTGTTCTGGAAGAGGAACTAAGACCCGCGCATCTTACTAAGCCGCCATCTTCTCTAAAGCTCTCTAAATTATTTTTATAAAATATATTTTTATTAATGTTCTCTGAAGCTTCAGTTTCATTGGTTAGTTATCAGCTAGTATCTTAACAAAGATGTCTTAAACACCAGGAGCCAAATAAGAAAAGTAGAAAAGGAAGAGGAGGAGGAGAAAGAAACAAGAAAGAAATTTTATAATTAAAAACCCTCTCTAGTCTCTGCAGGTTGCCTCTATGTTAGGGGCCTCCTTCAATTTACAGCACTGCCTTAGCCTTCACTTCCTGTTTGTGCTGCGCCTAAATAACAGTCATAGATGAAAGTTTAGGATCTTCTCAGAAACTTTCTGAGAATGCCCTCTGCCCTGGGCATGGGTGTAGTTTCCTAAATTCTGGCATATGTGGGCACTTTTCAATCATCTCATTCTCCAAAGACTCTCTTTTCCTAGGGTTTTCTCCCAAGCTGCCTCTGTGACCTCTATCATTTGCCTCAATGGTGGTCTTCTGCAGCAACTAGCCATGTTTTCAAAGCATGTCTTCTGTGCAACCACTTCTCCTTTCTGAGTGAAGTTCAAGCTAGGCAAAACAAACTCAAATGCTTTGTCTCAGCCCTTCAGGCAGCCCACACACAGACAAAAGCAGACAAAGACGGGTCTTTGAGAAAAGGTCTGTTCTGACCCCTGCAGAACCAGGCCCAGTTCTGCACGCTGAGAGCCAGGTTGTCATCTCCAAGACCGACATTAAGCCAGGGAGGGGAGGTGGAGTGAGGGCAGGTGAGAGCACCACAAAGCTCTCCTGCCATTTTACAGGTGACTGTTTCTTGATTCAGTATCTTCTTGGCCGCTGTAAACATTTGACTATTTTCCAGAGTTCCAACAACGTTAACGCAAGAAGTTTTGTTCATTCGTGTGTGTGCTTCTGTGGATGGATTGGCCATTTTCACAGATGCCTCCCCATCTCTGGTCCCTACATTTCTAGCCTGAAAAACAGGGTGGGTGGCGGTGTCGTTGGGTGAGGGTGTATGTTTTGAGGAAACTCTTGAACTTGCCCAGAGTGACCTAGATGTGGGAATCAGACCCAGGTCTCCGGCTCCTGATGCGGGTTCTGAGCCCAGCAGAAAAGACCAAGTCTGGGTCTTGCCCAATAAAATTCATGTTATTATCTCTTTAAGCTTTTTAGTGCCTTGTCTGAACCCAAATCTTCTCTTCCCTTATGTCACATGCTTTCCAGAATTATATGAATTAAATTAATACTGTTTTGAGAGTGCCATGACATCCTTGAGCTACATGGAGCCAACTCCAAGGGCCCCAAACCCAGGCATGGGGATCCCTGTTGCATCGGCTCACATCTGCATCTCACCCCACCTAGGAGGGGAGAGTCACTCTTTTTTGTTCTTTCATTTTCCCCATGAGTCAGTCAAGCTTCCTGTAGGAAACAGATGATGTCTTCAAATGAATCACTGCAGTGGGTCTAAAGGGACTATTGAGAAAGGAATGGGAAGGATTCAAGGCTCCCAGCAGGGGTTGATGTCACCTGGAGGGGTGGCAGAAGTGAGTCCTGCACCCAGAGAGGGGTGCCATGGAAGAGAAACCCAGAAGGGAGCCTGTGGATTGAACACCCCAGTCTCACTCCCTTCCCACCTTCCAATTTCCTGCCAATGTCTCCATCGCTGACAGAGGTCAAGGGAGCCACTTCTTCCCAGCTGACCACCCATTGTGGAGCACTAAGCAAGGAAGAGAAGGCTGCAAGCAGACCTGGGAGGCCAGCAGAGATCCAGCATATCCACCCAGTTGTCCTTTCAGTTATATCATCACTCCCCCAATTAAACCTCTCTCCGTGAGAAACATGCGTTGCACAAAATAAAACATACGGCAGATCCAGAGTCTCAGAAAAGCAAAGTGTGGGTGGGTTAGAACACACCACCTCTACTACATCCCCTGCCAGCCTGGCCAGCAGCACTGTCCCATTTCCAGAATTATAGGTCAAGGTCTTAATGCCCACTTGGGCTCATCATCAAATTCCCCGAGCTCCAAACTGGGTTCTGAGTTTTGGCCTTGAGCCTGATGCCACGCTGGGCACAGCTCCCAGATTAAGTTGGACTCTCCTGGCGTTTCACTCTAAATGAACCCTCCTCATCCTCCCCTCCTCAACTTGCACATGCACACATGTGTGCCCACGCTACGCATTTATTCGTGCCCCGCATTAGTCTGCCAGGGCTGCTGCAGCGAAGTACCACAGACTAGTCAGGTGAAACAACAGGAACTTGCTGCCTCACAGGTCTGGAGGCTAAAGGTCAAAAATCAAGGTGTTGGCAGGGCTGGAGGAGATCCGTGCCATGTATTCCCTTGGCATCTGGCAGGGCTGGCAGCCCCTGGTACTCCGTGGCTTGTGGCACGTCTCAATCTCTGCCTCTGTCATTTGGCCAACTTCTTTGTTGTCTCTCTGTGTCCAGATTTCCTCTTCTTAAAGGACCCCATTCGTATTTGATTGCAGTGTGCTCTAATCCAGTTCAGCCTCGTTTTACCTAACAGCATCCTAAAGACCTCGTCACTAACAATTCACATTCACAGGCCCAGGGATGAGGACTTGGGCTTGTCCGTCTACCCTATCCCCCACCTTCACAAGTGTGCACACACACACACACACACACACACACACACGCACCCTGCCCTGCGAGGAAACACAGGCTCCAGAGCCACATCAACTGAGGGCTGACTCTGTCCTTCCTCCGACCAGGTGAGGACCTTCAGTCAAGGCACCGACCTTGCTAGGTCTCAAGGTGTACGTACGTATTATAAAAGGCACTGGCACCATCTTGCAGAGAGCGTCACTACGGGGCCTGGAGGAAACACGTTGGCAGGGCCTTGCTGTCTGTGCTTGTGGTCGGAGGCTGGACCCCACCACCCCTCCAAGACCTGATCTTCCTCTCCACCTGCGTCCCTACAGGTGTGAGTCCTTTAGTAAGCAGGACCCTCTGAAAATGGATTCTCAGGGAGCCTGCGGACCCATCTGCGTGTAGGACTATCTCAGGTGTGTAGGTGGGGCCAAACAAAATGAGGGCAGCCTCCATCCGCATGCCTGGACGCCTTCATAAGAGAGGAAATTCGGGCTCGGAGGCAAGAGCCAGGGGTCAGCATCAGCAGAAGCAGGGCAGGTCGACCTCAGGAGGGATAGATGGCCACCTGATGGGAGGCAGGGGTGCCAGCCAGGGAGCCCCAAGGGCTGCGGCAGGGCCCCACCAGAATGCTACAGAGTTGGGGAGAGGTGTGGCCTTGAGGACGCTTTGAGGCTGGACTTCCAGCCTTTGACACCCAGACACAACGGGTGCTTGCTGCTCAGGCTGTCCCCTGGGTGATGTTTGTCACAGCAGCTCTGGCATGCCGAGACAATGCCAAGAAGTGCATTTTGTATACAACGCACACACACGTTCTTGGAAAATCGCAGGGAAACTGAAAGTCAAAAGGGAGCCCAGAAGAGCCGACCAAGAGCCCCCTGTGCCTCCTCCAGCTCCCCTCCCTGCCACTAGCAAGTGCTTTTCCAACCTGAGTTCTGAACACAGAGAACTGATTTTCCGATGAACAGGAAAAGATAACGTGTTTGATCAATAACAACAGAGCCCCTGGACCCAAAGGGAAAACACAGCAATTACACCAGTTTGCTCTGTGCACCGGACTGAAGAGCTGAATGTTAAAAATGCTATTGACATGGATCTCAGGCAGGGCAAGAAAAAGAGATTCTATTCTTCCATCCACAATTCAAATATCCTTTCACCTGAGCTGCCGTCCCTGAAGAGAGCAGGCTTGGGGACCAAACAAGTGTGTTTAATCAATCCAAAGAACCCAGTAGAAAGAGGAAGAGCCGACAAGCGGAGACCCTCGTCATCTTTGTACCAGCCTCGGCCTCCAGGAGCCAGAGTGGTCCCCAGGGAGCCAGGACCCCTGTCACTTCCAGAAGGTGCTGCCCAGGTAGGAGTTTTTTGGTTTTTTTTTTTAGTTTTTTTTTGTTTCTTTTTGTTTTTTACATGGGCAGGCACAGGGAATCGAACCCGGGTCCTAGAGCATGGCAGGCAAGCACTCTTACCTGCTGAGCCACCATGGCCCGCCCCCAGTTAGAAGTTTAATGGCTGTTCTCTCCATGAGTGAAGGAAGACAAAGGGCAGGGAGCCGGACCAGCACTGGGCGCTCAGGCTGGCCCCTGGGGAGGCCAGGAGCAGCGGCTCTCCAGGCTTTTGTTTTGTATGGTTTGCTTCGTACTTTTCAATCCGTTTTATGGAGGCATAGTTTACATGCAATTAAATTCACCAATTTTAAGCATATGACTCAGTGAGTTTTAACAAATGTATAGTGTATAACCATCATAACCTAGACAAGATTTCTATTCCCACAGCCAATCCCTCCCCCAAACCCAGCCCTAGGCAGCTACCTATCTGCTTTCTGTCACTATAATTTTGGCTTTTCCAGAAATTCACATAATTGGAATAATACAATATGTGCACTTTGTGCCTGTTTTTTTTTAACCCAGCATAACATTGTTAAAATCATCCAAGGGAGTGCCAAGGCAGTTCAGTGGTAGAATTCTCGCCTGCCATGCGGGAGACTGGGGTTCGATTCCCAGTCCATGCACTTCCCCCAAAAACAAACAAACAAGCGAAACAAACAAACAAAATTCAACCAGTGGTGCTGCAATAACGGGATATTCAGATGGAAAAAATAATGAAATGTGACCCCATCATACAACATGCAAAAAACTATTCATATGTATTATTGCATTTACCAATAAGCTATCCTTTGTGATTGCTTAAAAGTATTTCATTTCGTGGATATATCACTATTTGTTCATCCATTCAACAATAGGTCAACACTTGGTAGCTTTCCAGTTTGGGGATATTATGAATAAATATTCCATGAACGTTCGTGTCCATGCCATTGTGTGGATCTAGATTTTAATTTCTCTTGGTGAATAGTAAGGACTGGGATTGCCAGGTCAAGTGCTAAGTGGGTTTAACTATAAAAGTGTGCTAAACTCCTTTTCCAAGTGTCATATCATATTACGTTCCCACGAGCAATCCCGAAGTCTGGTTCACATCCTCACCCTGACTTGATAATTGTCCATCTTGATCATTGCCGGCATTCTAAGGAATAGGCAAGGATATTATCTCATTGTGGTTTTAATTTTAATTTCCCCATATCTCATTGTGGTTTTAATTTTAATTTCCCCAATAATTATTGATGCTAGCATTTTTTAATGTTCTTGGTCATTCGTATATCTTCTTAGATAAAATACATGCTCAGATCTTTGCCCCTCCTTTATTGTGTTGTATTATTATTGAATTGTAAAATTTATTTAAATATTGTTGATGCATGTCCTTTATCAGATATGCAATGCAGATATTGTCTTTCTCTCTGTGGCTTGCCATTTTATTTTCTTTACAATGTCTTTTGAGGAATGATTATTTTTCAAGTTATGCAGTCATGTTTATTAATTTTTTTTTTATTTTATGGTCTGACTTCTCTAGGTCCTAAGAAATATTTTCCTCAGCCAAAGTTACAAAAATTATCTCCAGTGTTTTCTTAAGAAGTTGTACAGTTCTAGTGTTTTACGGGGGGGGGGGGAATCTGTAAGCCTCCTTGAGTTAATTTCTTATGTATGGCATAAAGTAAGGATTGAGATTCATATTTTTTTGGTATGTGTATATGCAATTAATGCAGCACCATTTACTGAAAAGATTCTCCTTTCCCTCTTTCACTTTCCCTGGCAGATTTATTACAAACCGGTTGACTAGCTATGTGTACACCCGTCTCTGGGCTCTACTCTGTCCACAGCTGTGAGCCTCTGCCTTTTTGGCAGCTCCACCCTCTGAACCCATGCAGATTTATATAGTCGAATTGAAATAAGGGAATGTGATCCCTCCACTTCTAAATTTGGTAAGTCTTTTGCATTTCTATATAAATTTTAGAGGAAAACAAGCCCGCTGTGATTTTTATTCGACCTGCGTGTATCTACAGATCAATTTGGTGAAAATGGACATCTTAACAATATTGAGCTTCCTGTTACATGAACAATGTATCTTTCTCCACTTATTTAAGTCTTCTGTCATTTCTTTCAGGAGTGTTTTGTAGTTTTCACCCTACAAATCTTACATTTATGTTGTTACATCAGTTCTTAAGCACTTCCTGTTTTGAGGGGATGTATCTATTGCGGGTGTTGAATATAAACATTATTTTTAATCACTTTTTATTTCATTTTGAATCCTCTTGTAAACAGCATACTTAGAGTTCAATTTATAATTGTTCATTACTAAAATGTAAAAATAAAATTTAATTTTTGTATATGGACCTAGTATTCTGTGATCTTATTTATTCATCAGTTTTATAGTAGCTTTTTTGTTGATACATTAGCATATTAAAGAAAAACAATCCTGTTTTACTCCTGCTTCCCAGCCTAATATGATTTTTATTTATTTATCTTGCCTTATTACGCTGGTGATTGGGGCAGGGGTGGGGATCAGGAGTGCTGTTAGCTATAGGTTTTTATAGACAGTCTTAATCAGCTCAAAAAAGATCCCTTCTATTTCTAACTTTCTGAGAGTTTTTACCATGAATAGGTTTTGAGTTTTGTCAAATGCTCTTTGGGTTTTATTTTTATCCTGTTATTGTGGTGAACTGCTTTCATATTTCCACAGCAAGCCATCTTTATGTTCATAAATAAAATTCAGTTGATCAGCCTGAAATAACTTTTTGTTATAATGTTGGATTCGACTTGCTATTATTTGGTTAAAGACTTTGCACATATGTTCATAAAGAATATTAGTTTCTAGTTTAACTTTATTGTAGTATATTATTCTGATTTTGGTATTAGGATACTGCCAACCTTATAAGATGAGTTGGGACGTGTGTCTCCCTCTTATTTCTTCTTATTTCTCTTAAATATATCGAGATTTGTTTTGCAGCCCAGAATACAATTTATCTTCAGTAACTGTGGGAGCCAACTGCCAGCACTCCTGCCTGGCTCTGTGTTCAGTGGTTTCACAGTGTTAGCTGGAAATCAGTCACGGCGGGAATATTTACGATGCAGAAACCGGCAAACGCTGCAATTAGGGCTCTGTTATTCTTGAAGAACCAGTTGTTAAACAGTTATCCGCACACCACCATTTATCCTTGGGAAAGTTCCATTCTCTCTTGTTTGTTTCGGTGTCAGTCTGTACGTGTGAAAATAAACGTGAGCTCTTGCTGGTACCTCCGGCCCTCGCCCAGCCCCATGGGACTCGTGCCCATCTTCCCTCCTGGATTATTTGTAAATTCTTTTCTGACATTGAGAAAGTCAGCTCGCATCGTGCACAGCTCAGAGCTTATGTACTCAACTCCAGCTCGCACGTGGCGCTGACAGTTCCTGACCTGTACCTGCGTGAGGAGTAGATTCACCAGGTGGGGTGCAGCGCTTACACCACCTATCACGGAGAAGTAATGCTCACCTCTAAGCCAGCAGCTCTCCGAGAACTCTGCAGCGTCTCCCTAGTCGGCTGGTGGGAATGTAAAATACCCCTCACAGTGGAGTTGATCCCGCATAATCAGATTAGTGTTGAGCCAAATATCTTAAAGGGCCCCCTGAAGATCCCAGCACTCTCTCTCTCTCTCTCTCTCTCTCTCTCTCTCTCTCTCTCTCTCTGTGCGGCCCCTCCTCTCTGCCCTGCACGTTCCAGCTGCCTCCAGCTCCAAGCAGCAATCTCCCACCCTCCATCCTGGCAATACTGCTGCTTCTGCCTGGGGTGCCCCAGGCTGCAGAGCCGCTTGGACGCTGCCTCAAGGCAGAGCTCGGCAATCACGTGGCCATCATTGTTTCTCTTTCAGGTATTAGTGTGGCCCTGTGCCATCTGTTGTTGAAGGGCAGGAAACCTTATTCCACATCTTAATTTCATTTTCCAGTTGTTCAAGGCAGGAGGTTACTGATTAAAATTAGAAGGCTTTGGTAGGTTTGCTTTTCATAGTGGACTAGATTAGCAATTCGGGAAATATCCTCTGCATTTGGAGGTTTGAGCAGCCAGGTCAGTTCAGTGGTGATGCTGGTGCTAGGTTCCCCACTGTTAGCAGAGAGCAGGGGGACAAATATGAATTGTGGATAAAGCCCACAGTTATTAGTAGTACCAGCAGGATTGAAATGGGAGACACAATCATGAACTCATGTAGAGATACAGAAAGATGACAGATTGGATAGATAATCGATGATGATGATAGAGAAATGGTAGGCAGATAGATTTCCTAGTTTTATTTGTAGGGATGCTTAGAATCAATGACATTCCATTAATAATGAGTCAATCTAGTGCACAGATTTGGTTTCTAAATACTATTTTCCCTTAAAAGGATAAGAGAGTTAAATAAGTGACACATTTCTGCACTGGGTCAGGGAAGGAGGTACAAGTTGAGCTGTCATGTATTGCTGTGCAAAAAAATAAAGAAATGGTCAAAAGGTGTTAGAGATATATCAAAGCACAGAGGAGCCAGTTGGAAAGGGTTCTCATCAACCAAATAGAAGAAAATTTGAGCTTCAAAACCAATCATTATATTAAAGGATTTTAACTCATTTAATTAAAAATCAGTTAAAATCCATTAATATTATCGTATCAGTGATATTATAATAAATGATCTGTCAATATCATTAAACCAGTAATTTATGTAAGCGTGAACTCATGGGTTCTTAAGAAAACTAAGAGCCAGTAAAGTAAATGTGGCAAAATACTAAAATTGGTGAATCTGGGTAAAGCGTACATGGGAGTTCTTTTAGCCATTATATATTAGAAGCAAATAATTTGGTTTTCTAAGTTTCACAGGTCCACAGATGGAGAGAAATTTTGCCCCAAGGGGCAGCCCTAATGGATTTTGATGAGATTTTGGACAGAGTAGTTGCTGAAACAGCTTAAGGCTTTGGGGTTGCTGGTGTGGAATGGATGTGTTTTGCAAGAACATGTCGTTTTGGGATCCAGAAGGTGTATTATGGGAGATTGAATCAAAGACGTGTTCACACCTTAATCCCCGGTCCTGTGGGATTCGACTCATTTTTTTTTTTTTTTTTTTTTTTTTTTTTTTTTTTAGAGAGAGGGAGGAAAGGAAGGAAAGACAGAGAAGGAAGGAAGGATGGAAGAAAGGGAAACATTTTTAAACATTTTCTTGTTTTATTATATTTTGTTTGTTTGTTTGTTTTTTACATGGGCTGGGGCCGGGAATCGAACCGGGGTCCTCCGGCACGGCAGGCAAGCACTCTTGCCCGCTGAGCCACCGCGGCCCGCCCCTCGACTCATTTTTTAATAGGACCTTTGAAGATCTTTTTTTAGATGAGGCCAAATTGAACCAGGTGTATCTTAATCCATGTCACTGGAGTCCTTATGAGCAGGGAAACTTGCACACAGCCAGCCAGGCAGGAGAAGCCAGGGAAGGAGAGAGAGATGCCACATGATAGGAGCAGAGATGCATGAGCTAAGGAGCACCCAGCAGCGCTGGCAACTCCAGGAGAAAGCTCAGCCCATGGAGACTTTGATGTTCCACTTGTAGCCTCCAAAACTGGGAGCCATCAAAGCCCTGTGGTCAGCCAAGTGTCCTAAGCAGATTTGTCAGAGCAGCCCTGGCAAACTAAGACAAGTGGGGAGCATGTTTCAGTAATGAAGTGATTCGAAAATTTTAGATGCTATAATTAGTTGTTTTTAAGGACATCCCACTATTGCATGTTTCAGTTTCATCTCTTGAAAATCTTCCCTCTCTTTCCAGACTTGTGAGAGGGTTTATGAAATTTTCAAAAGACAAACCTATGTTTTATTCACAATGCTTCTATTGCAATTTCCCCTCGTTCAAAATCTTATCTACATATAGAGCCATATCAATTGCCATCATCGTTCTTTAAATATAGCTCTTTGATCCAAACTCCAGCTGAACTGGGAATATATGAAGGAAAGCACAGCCTGCAGACATGATATCTGCTTGGATTGTGGGCCCTTCAAAACCCAGAGAACAATTCACTTATAAAATGAAGTCAGGCAACTGGGCTTTCAGAGGTACACACCCCCAAGGACAGAGAGCAAGTCATACTGGAACTGTCCATTTGTGACCACGAAAACGCAGCCTGTCTGTCTTTGGAGCAGAGCAGAAGACTGGGAAATGCGATGCCGGTCACGTTTGACGTGCCAGGTGAGGCCTGAGAGAAACAAATCATCTCAGGGCTGTCTGGAGACAACACAGTCCTCCCAGAAGGTCCATGGACGGTGACACATACAAGAGCAGGACCGGCACCAAGCCACCTGCTGGACCCTAAGAGGACACTCAAAGCATGGGCCACCTCCTGAAAAGCTGAGTAGAATAATTAATAGTTAACACCCCAGCCCCACATGCCAGACGCCAGTAGGGTGCCTGGTCAGCATGACAACCAAAAATGCCCTCCCACTCCCAAAGCCCCCAGAGGAGAGCTGCCGGCCCAGCTGGGAGCCCCTGCTGGCGAGGCGTTTGGGAGACACATAGATGCTGTCAATTCACCATCTACAGCTGATTCTTCCTTCCTTTTAGATGCTAATTGCAAACATGGTCATTCTAGGGCTTGTTTCAACTAGTCACATGTGTGTCTGTCCAGGAAAAGGGATGGTTTCTCAAAGACCATCAGGGGCACTGGGCCTCCAGCTCCAGGGACCGAGAAAACAGACAGAAGCCATGAGGTTTCAGGGCGTGTTCCTTTGCCAGGAAACAGAGCCCACTTCTTGACCTGAGAACAACCCATGGCCACGGCCCAGTGAGCTCTGAGAGCTGAGCACTGATGGACCCCTGGGTTCAGGCCATGACGTGTGCAGCCCTGCCTTCATGCCGAGAAGGACAAGGGGTCAAGTGGGAACCAGGAGTGAGTACAGCAAGAGGTGCATGAAAAGGCAAATTAAAGGAAAACCAGGGGCTTCATAATGACAGTTCAGGAAGAGGTAAGCAGCTGCAATCTCACAAAATAGTTCCCCAGAGAGACCCTTCATCTCCCAAATCAACATGCCATCCCAGGGAACTCAGCTCGACCATGTGAAAATCAGCTGGGCGAGAAATGGCCTTTTGTGCTGCCCCAGGTAGACGCCTTTGGACCTAGTTTAGCCAGCAGGTGTCTCTTACGAAGGGGGCGTTCCTGGGAGGTAAAGAGATGGCAGAGTCTCTTACGAGGGTATCAGAGCTGAGCTGAGTGCGCCCATACGCCCAGAAAACTGGACAGACTGTGTAGTATCCTGGTGCACCCCGGCAGACAGAGAAGCTCTGTGGAGACCAGCTCAGCTCCTTCCACTAACTTCTACCCTGAAAGGGGACAAAATGGCTCAAAGAGAGAGAAGGCGGTACTCAGGGATGTAAAGTGCCAGGTCACACAGGGCTATGTCCGGTGAGCTCTAAATCAGCACAGCAGGTCGCCGAACCCTGCAGGAAGGCAATGCAGCTGCTGCAATTGGCGGCTCTGGCTGTGCTGACATGCATCGCTGCTCATGCGGCACCGTGGACTGAATTGGCTTGTCGCGAACCGACCTGTCGCTAAATCTAAGATTTGCCTTGACTAGCGGCAAGGGCACAGTCTCGCTTTGTGGAGAGGAAGCCTCGTGGATACCGCCCTGGAAACCATGGTTGGAGCTATGAGCTTTTGCAGGACAACCAAGGAATACCCACACATCAGGGAAAGCCATGTTTTTGCACACTCTCAGCGACATCAAGGGTGACAGGTGACAGTGCCAGCAAGGCCAGCATGCAGGGCTGAGATCGCCCAGTTCCCGGTGGAATCAGGGCACTGCACAGCAAGCACCACGTCAGGTCCTGCTCCCAGGTGCCCCTCCACCCTCTATACGGCCCCAGGTCGAACATGTGTGGGAGTGCGTGTGCATGAGTCTGCAAACACGCCCACACACTCATAATGAATAAACATACCTCACACATACATATATGATCAGCCCACATGCATATTTTAAATGAATGGAAATGACTCTCCTTCCCAAATTCATCACCATGAGACAGGGACGAAATCTTTCTGTCAGTCCAAAAGACTTGCCAGATGGCACTTCCCACTCCAGTCTATCAGGAGGGAAATACAGGGGGGCTTTCTAGCTAACAATCTCGGATTGAGTAGTTGACAGCTTCTTTTGCTACCAGATGTATGGTGTCCTTTGAGCAAACCAGCACAGAGCACATCATCCACCCCTCCCATAGCCAAAGCAAGGAGAGGCCACAGCACAATTCGCATAAACAGCCGCATTGAAGCGACTGGCACTATGGCACAAATGCTTGGCTTTCCACATCCTTCCATGGCAGCCTCTGTTGATTTAGGGAAAAGCCGCATTTGGCTTTGGTTTGCTCCTAGTTAATAAATGAACTTGTCCTGCCCCCAACCCTCAAGTAGCCAGAAGAGAAAAAGGGAATGAAGAAGCCGCTTGTGGCGCCAGGATGGTGATGGTGATTCAGCAGCAAACCCCCGCGTGATCTCAGCCTCCTGCTGCAATAACTCTGTTCCATAAATATTTAATGCTTTAGTTGTGCTTTCTTAAGCCAAAAGTTGACCCTTATTTGAAGTAATCATAAGTGACCAGTATTTGCACTGCCTGAGGAAACAGGAAATTTGCATCGGGTTTATCTGAGCCAAAATTAAACATTTATACATTCTGTTCACTTTGTCATTAGACCCAACGTTCTATGGTTCTCTGCATTCAGGTCTGTACTAAAAAAAACATGTTTCCTCTTGGAAATAAAATCACCCATGAAAATTGCACTTGTTCTAAGAGTGGCAATGCACCTCCAAGAGCCTCTGCATAATTTTTCAAGCAAGTAAAGATATGCTGGAAACGTGTGCTTGTTCTCCCTTGCGTCTGAACCCTCCATCTAAGAGGGTTTCCATCTCACTTATCATACCCAACACTGTGTTTGTCTGCCTGGTTGGGTGGTGGCTGATATCATTTGATTCTTAAATAACAACACTGTCTCCAGACTCCTCTTTCTGCCTTCCTTCCAACAAACAAAAATGGGGGAGAGTAGACAGGGACAGAACAAGATGGTAAATAATAGAGAAGCTGGCAGGTAAAAATTAAGAGTGAGAGAATGGAGAGGTTTTTACACGCTCTCCGGCAGCACAGAGTTCAGGTTGAATATTCTTTCGGAAAGCTAGAATCTGGATTACTTGGGACTTTTTCTGCCTAGGACATCAGCAAACTCTTTAACAAGGTAGGTGATGAATTTACAGTGATCTGTTTGGATCATCTTTCTCATACATTGACTTTCACATTAACCTTTTTGTTAGAGCGTCTGACTTCTTTGGAGCAGCATTACCTTTGTGAGATTCACACACATTGATGTGTGCAGCTATGGCTCCTTGAGGTGCTTATCAGTTCTACATTTGAGTTGTTTCCAATTTTTAGCTATCGCAGATGATGGCGTGCTGGGCGTTCTTAAGGGTATTTTCCAGCACGTTTGTGCAAACCTTGTCGTTGGGTATATACCTAAGGGCGGAATCACTGGGCCTTGGAGTACGGTTATGTTCAACTTACACAGATAGTTTTCCAAAGGTTGTTCCAATTTGTATCCAGGTTCAAGAGTATATTAGCCCCCATTGCTTCAGAGTCTTGCCAACACCCAGAATTTCCCATCCTTTTAATCTTTGCCGTCAGGTCTTGGTATCCCATTGTATGATTTTACTTTATATTTCCCTGAATTCTAATGCAGTTGAGCAAGTTTATATGTTTATTAGCCATTTTGTCCTCTGTTTTCATTTCCTCCATGTAGCTATCCAAAGGGTACAACAGCAAAATTTTTTGGATGACCATTCCTGCCTCACATCTAGTAAGTTCCAATTTTGTGGTGACAACTTTGTTGTGACTCTTTATTACTGGACTCTCTCTATTCTATAACATTTGCTCCCGTCTGCCCTTCTGCCAACTACTGCAGCCTTGAAATCTGGTAGAGCAAGAGCTTCCCCGTCGTTCTTCACCTACAGGGACACCTTGTCTAGACCCAGTCTCGAAAGCCGGACAGAGCAGAGCAGAGAAGGGTGGGGAACTTAACTGAGAGCGGTGAGGGGTGCCCCTTTCTCCCAGAGTCTCTCCCACAAGCTAGTGTTTTCTTCTTTGACCTGGCTACTGAAATCGTCCACAGTACATTACGGTGTTCTTTTAGAAAGACAATATTCATTATCTCCACCCACTCACTTAACGCTTTTCTGTTCTTCATTCTTCCCCTGCATACACTGTGATTATGTTTTCCTTCTGTCTAAAGAAGACCCTTCAGTACTGTCCTCGATGCTCTTATGCTGCTGATAAAGGAGACATTTGGGGATATTTTTCCTGAAATCTTTTAATTTAATGTATTCATCCTTGAAGGACTGTTTTGCCAAGTTAGCAATTATTTTCATGCCATTGTTTTCTGTTCTTTTGTGGGTCAATTGGTTGGTTCATGGAGGAACCAGCTGTCACTCATTCATGTTTCCTCTGGCTGCCTTCAAGAGAGTCTCCTTGTCTCTAGGTTTTAACATTTTCACTACGTTATGTTTACGCACAGTTTCTGCTTTATGTGTGCCGTTTGAGGCTACAAGTTAAGAAGTTCTTAAACTTGTAGACTGAAGTCTTTCATTAGTTTTGGAAAATCCCAATTTCGCTTCTGCCCCATTCAGCTCCTCTCACCTGAGTCTGCAATTAAATGTATATTAGTTGATGTTGCTATATTCTCTACTTCTCTTCTTTTCTGTATGTTTAATTTTTGTAATTGGCTGTGACTCATTCTGGAGAGAGTTTTTCTGATATATATTCCAGTTTACTTATTGTAGTTTAAGCAGTATCTAATTGGCTACCAAGCTAGCCCATTGCATTTTCATTTGTTATTATATTTTTCATTTCTGGAATTTCTCATTGGTTCTTTGTCAAATGTACTCATTTACATTTTGCAGTTTCTAGCTTTCTGTTACATTGTTTACCATTTATTTTCTTGAACAAACAGTTATAGTGGGCAGTGCAACAGTGGCTCAGTGGCAAGAATTCTCATCTATGGAGACAGAAACCCGGGTTCGATTCCCAGAGCCTGCCCATGCCCAAAAAAAAAGGTAATTATAGTAATTTCGATGTTGGTGTCTCATAATTCTAGTTAGTTTTGAAGATTCCTTAAGATTTTCTATATAAACAAACATGCCATCTGCAAATAAAGAGAGTTTTACTCCTCCTTCTCCAATCTTTTTGTAGTTGTTGTTCATTTATTTTTCTTGCCTTATTGCACTGGCTAGAGCTAACAGGACAACGTTGACTAGAAGTACAAAGAGCAGGCATCTTTTCTTTGCTTCTGATCTTAGGAAAAAAACATTTACTTTTTCACTATTAAGTGCAGTGTTAGATGTTGTTTGTTGTAGATGTCCTCAATCAGGTTAGGGAGCTCAACACAAATCGGGTTGAATATTGTCCAATTCTTTTTCTGTATCTAAGAAGATTGCTTTATTACTTCCTTTCTTTTTTAATGTGATGAATTATAGTGATCAATTTACAAATGCTAACCAACCTAACATTTCTGAGATACACTCTACACATTGGCCATGATGTGTGCACATGTACATGATCTATGTATGATATATAGATCATGTATGGATGTGCGTACATGATGCCTTATTTGGACTGCTAACATTTTATAAGAAATTCTGTGCCTAGATTCACAAGAATATTGGTCTGCAGTGCGTTTTCCTCAAATTTCCTGGGATGGTTTGATTACAGGCTATGCTAGGTTCTAGAAATGATGGGGGAATTGTCCCTTCACCTGTCATCCTGAAGGGGGTATAAGATTGTCATCTTTTGTCAATTAAATATTTAATAGAATTTGCTGGTGGGTCCCCCCCACATGCCCAAATGGTATGATGTGACGAAGTGACTTGCTTTAGAATCACAAGAGCACCAGTGGGTTCTCACTTCAACCACTGTTCAATTAGCCCTGGGTTATCGTCACTGAGACGCCACCATGCACCTGACCTCAGGGAGCTGGTGGGTCCCTGGCAGAGACAGGCAATGACCACTCTGTGCAGAGCTCTGCAAGAGTCAGGCACAGGGCTGTACACAAATATGCAGGATGCCGCCTTCCTGGAGAGGGCAGGTGAACCTTCTAGAAGCAGTGATATGTGAGGTCATTGCTGAAGGAGGAGTGAGAATGTGTCACTGGAAGAGGGAGCAGTAAGCAGGGGAGGAAAACTCTCTCACTATGGTGTAATCGAAAATAAATGCCTGTTACTCTTTTGGAGAAGTGGGAATCCTGATTTACCATGGCACGGTGGCCTATAACCATTTACACATTATTAACTATTCAGTTTAACTTTCTGTATTTTTTTTCTGTACTCTCACAATCTCTAATTATCTTTCAATAGATTATTCTGGGGGTAAAAACACTCTGCTAAGTTCTGGAGGCAAAAGGGAGCATGATCTCTGAAGGCATTGTAGATGGGTCTCCTAGCCGAGCTGGGGCTCTGGGGGAACATAACAAGGGCGGCTGGAGGAGTCAGCCCTGCACAGACCACGGAGACCCTGGCTGCCGTGGTGAAGAAGGAAACTGCCTTGTGGGCTTTGGGAAGAGGCAGGCAGTTGGCAGAGGGAGTCATCCGCATCTAAAATGCAAATGAAAAGGGGCACAGGTTGGTAGGAGAAAGCAAACTCAGGTTGGGAGACTCCTGGTGTCTGTGCGACGTCCTGCGGGCAGCCAGGCAGTGCTCTGGGGCAGGAGGAGTGCAGGAATGGCGTCTACACGTAGATGTGACCCATCTGTGGAAGAATTCTCCCAGCCTGGGTAGCAGAAGGCCTTGCCCTGCAAGATGCCCACACTGCAGGGAGAAGGTAGCCAGCACAAGCAGCAGGAGCTGCAGCCCTCAGGATGGAGAGGGCCCTCGGACAGACTCAGGAGTCCCCAAAAGGGTGGGGAGACCAGGGGTCAGAGCAGCACTTACTCCTGGAGAGAGGGCAGATATAAACATATAAATATAAGTAGTGGCCTCATTCGCTTCTCTGCTGGCCAGCTCCGCAGACCCCCTGGGAAGCACCATTACAGAGCATACCTGTTACCTGGATGAGGGTACAGGCACGACTGGAATGGCAGCTGCAGCCCACAGCGCATGACCGCTTGCAGCTCTCACCGTGAGCTGGCCACATGTCCCTGCGAGGGTCTCCTGCAGCCACAGGGACTATAACCAGACCCTGGTGTGACCTGTCACAGTCCCCAGCGTGCTGCAGCCACACAATGAAGAGGCACACCGCATCTCTGCGTCTGGCCCCAAGGAGAGGCAGACACAGCAAGGACCCGAGTCCCCAGCGTGCTGCGGCCACACAATGAAGAGGCACACCGCACCTGTGAGTCGGGACCCAAAGAGAGGCAGACGCAGCAAGGACTCGAGTCCCCAGTGTGCTGCAGCCACACAATGAAGAGGCACACTGCACCTGTGAGTCGGGCCCCAAGGAGAGGCAGATGCAGCAAGGACCTGAGTCCAGGAACGTGGGGAAGAGTTGGGAATAGGCCACGTTTAAGGTAAAGCCCCTCCTCTCTTCTGGGCTCATCGAAGGCAGGAGGAGAATGGGACCACATCCTCTCAGGAAAGAAACTGATTTTAAGATACACTTTGAAGTAAATTCTGAAGAGTAAGGAGTAACTCGTTGTGGTTAGATGCTTACTAATCTGGGTAATAACAGGTTGCAGAGACAAGCAATCCTTGGAAAGAAAAATGCAATAAAGAAGAAGGATGACTTGAAATAGAAATGCCAATCCTCAGAAAAGAACCCCACAATTCTGTACTGACCATGTAATGAGTCCAACACTCCAGGAGAGAGGCAGGAGTGTTGTGGAGGGAGCAGGGCATGGGAATGCATGGGTGGACATGAGCCCCGGGTTCTACCTGCTGGCACTGGGTATGGTTTGAACCTCCCTAAGGCTTTAATTTTCTAATCTCTGTAAAAGGGACTGTAACACCCTGCCTTGTGGGATTTTTGTGAAGTCTCAGTGAGACAAATGAGATTGCATAGACAAACTGTTTTGCACAGTATAACGGCTGGTTCCTTGGAGGGGAGGAACACCTGTGCAGGGTAAGTTACATGGGGGTAAATGCGATCCTACATTTATCCTACACTCGGGTTAAAACGGCTCAACACACAGGAGCAGGGTACACGTGTGCGCGTCAGCACAGGTTCACTTTGGCAGTCAGGTCATGAGGAGTCAATACCGTGAGGCTGTCAAAAAGCAGCTGATGGGGTGATGGAGGTGATGGGGCCATGGGGCCAAGGGGCGATGGAGGTGATGGGGGTGATGGGGTGATGGGGTGATGGGGCAATGGGACGATGGAGGTGATGGGGGTGATGGGGTGATGGGGGCGATGGGTTATGGGGTGATGGGGCGATGGGGTGATGGGGTGATGGGGTGAGGGGGCGATGGGTTGATGGGGTGATGGGGTGATGGGGGCGATGGGCTGATGGGGCGATGGGTTGATGGGGTGATGGGGTGATGGAGGTGATAGGGTGATAGGGTAATGGGGTGATGGGGTGATGAAGGTGATGGGGATAATGGGATTGATGGAGGTGATGGTGGTAACAGGCTGACAGGTCCTAACAGAATGGATCTTCAGTTATTCAGGGAGGGTTTGTGGCCCAGGCAATCCACGGCAGGAAAGCCAATTTGAAAAGCAACAAACAAGCAGGAAATGTTTGCACAGCGAAGCTCCCAACCCATCCTCAGCATCCAACAATAGCCCCTCTAATTTGGTACAATAAAATGAGAGCAAATACAACTGCTCCTCATTCGGGAAGATGTGAAACAGAGTCCAACAAAACATCTGCAAGAACCCAGCTCCAATTCAATAACAAGTAACCATGGACTGCAGCTCTCTGAGGAGATCAACTAACAAAGAAAATGTCTCCCTACATGCACAATGATTTAGTAACTAAAAGAAAAACATCAGTGTGAGTACTCAGAAATGTCCTCTGATGAAACAGACTTGCTGCAAATAACCAAAGGAAAATGTTTTTACTTCCTACTTAGAATTTTTTAATAAAATTTCAAATGACAGTGTACTCTGCAATCAAGAATATTGCTTTCAGCTGAAAAGCATGATTACTGAATTAAAAAGCACATGGAGAGAAAGAAGGGAATTGAACATGGAGAGAATTCCATCAGTGGGTTAGATGACCAGCTGGAGAATTTCTCCCTAGACTACAGAGAAAAGGGAAACAGAGAGCAATAAAAATAAAATAAAATGTCTATGTGCTCTTAAAAATAAGTGGTGGAAAGTGCAGGTTTTGGAGCTGCAAGAACTGGGGTTCAAATTCCAGCTCTGTCACTTACTAACACTGTGAGTCTGTTTTCACAATTAAAATATTGGAGCTGCCTGCAGAGTTGCTCTGAGGATGAAAGAAGGCCATGGAGTCCTCAGGACGTTCTCTGGCATGTATTAAGCACATGAAAAATAGCTTCTATTAATCTCAATACAAAACAAGGGTTGGTGCAATTATCAGAAAACTTAGGAGGAGGTCTGCGTCTGCACATAACTTAGTAAAATTTCCAAAAGTTAAGACCCATGGAAAGCTATTGTCAATGTTCTAACAAGATGAAGCAGCTTAAGTAGAGAAGAGGAAGATTTTGGTTGGTTGAGATGTCGCCTCTTCTTCATAGGTATTGAGTTGTTTTCACCAACTCTCCAGAGGGCAGTGGCTGTGCCTCAGGGTATGGAAGGTCACTGCCCAGATCGTAGATGGCATTGCTGGACTTCTTTTCCTTCTCTGGAAGTCGATGGAAAAACACAGGGGAAGCTCCCCATGGTTCCCAAAATTCTTGGAATATTAAGTGCGATAGAGAGCAGAGCTGCAATAGAGAGTAAATGGATGTATTTGCCACTAACCGTCAAGAAAACAGACAAGTATGATGAATGCCAAAGCTTTTCCAGAGGAACATACAAGACCCAAGACACTTTAATGTTTAAACAAGAAAAAGAAGAAGAAAGAAACTAGGTACCTAAATTAAGATTCCAGGAGAAAATCAGTAAAATGAAACTAAACCGAAATCAATGTAGTTAAGAAGAAAAATGAAGAATTAAAACCCTTTAAAGTAGCAAAGCTCATAAATTTCATTGTGGGCTTTTAATTATGGCAAAAAAATGATTACAAAGGAAGATAGAACTATAAATATACGTGCATTCTAATCGAGCAGGGAAAAAGAGAAAACAAAAGTATAAAACATTGGGAATGAAAACAGATCATCACAGATAAGATAAAATTTTTAAAGGAGAATAATCACAATAAAATACTTAAATATTAGAACTAATCTGTTTAATATCCATAATTTTAACAGATATTCCAAACCTGGTAACTTTAAAGCATGCCTGAAGGTGGGCAGCATAAGCCGGGGAATTTGGGACTGTTTTGGTCAGAGAAACAGACTGAGCCTGAAGAACTGTGCTTGGCACTCAGCAAGTCCTCAAGAAATATTTGCTGAAAGAAGGAAGAAATGAAGGGAGAGAGGGAAAAAAGAAAGGGAAAGAAGGAAAGGAGAGAAGAAGAAAGGCAATCTGGTGAAATTAAAGATATTTTAAGAAAATCGTTTCCAAACTTGTTTAAGGAAATACCAGAAAACATAAACAAACCAGTAACTATGAGGTCAAGTGAAATTTTTGTGCCAACATTCTAATCAAACTAAGGTTATTTCTATCATATAATACATTATGTTGTGGTAAAATGTAGAATTAGATAGAGTCGAATATATTCACATGGAAAGATTTCTAGGACTTGTTATTAAAAGATGGCAAGTTTCAAAACATAAATTTGATATTATACAATTTCCGTAAAACAAAATAAGAGGGAGGAAAACTTCATATTTCTGTAAGTGCTTACACATGTTTCACAACACACAGAAAATTCTGGACAATCCACCTCCAGTATCTGTTTCCGTTGAGGGAAGAGGGAAGTTGAGCATGGACACTGTGCTGGTTGAAAGGATTATTTATCATAGAAAAGCTATGTTTTAGTCCTGATCCAATCTTGTGGAAGCAACCATTTCTTTTAATCTCTATTTAATAATGTAGGTTGGACACTTGATTAGGTTATCTCCATGGAGATGTGACTCACCCAATTATTAACCTTGGATTAGAGGGAGATGTGACTCCAGCCATCCCAGGTGGGTCTTGAGTAGTTTACTGGAATCCTTTAAAAGAAGAAGCATTTTGGAAAAGACTTGAGATTCCAAGAGAGCCACGAGAAAATGATGAGAAAACCATGAGAACTCAGAGCCCATGCAGCCAGAGACATCCCCGGGGAAGCTTCATGAAACAAGAAGCCTGGAGAGGAAGCCAGCAGATGTCACTATGTTTGCCATGTGCCTTTCCAGTTGAGAGAGAAACCCTGAACTTCACTGGCCTCCCCTGAGTGAAGGTGACCTCTTGTTGGTGCCTTAATTTGTACATTTTTGTAGGTTTGCTTTAGTTGGGATATTTTCATGGCCTTAGAACTGTAAACTTGCAACTTAATAAATTCCCCCTTATAAAAGCCATTCTGTTTCTGGTATATCACATTCCTGCAGCTTGCAAACTAGAACAGGGATAATCCAGGGTGACTTTCAGTTTATCTGTATTTTAAAATTTTGCATAACAAAAGTATTCATATTTGGCTTGTAGTTAAAAATCAATTTAAAATGAAACGCGTGAAGTTGTCCAAACATTAACCTCATAAAATATGCTAGGTTCAGGCATTTTTATTAGTAAATTCCTTCAAACTCAAAAAGAGATCGTTCTTCTACTATTTAAATTATTATAGCACATAGAAAATTTAGAAACCTTCCCAGTTCATTGTATATAACCCTGAAACTAAACTAATTTTAGAGGCACAAAAATGAAACTACATAATAATCTTAACTATGAATAAATATTTTAAAATTCCAAAGAAGTATTATCAAATATAATCTATTAGGACATTAAAAATAATAGAACATGACCAAAAATATTTTATTCTATAAAAGAATAGTAAATGTCTCCATATAATTTATCAAAGTAAGTACAAGGAAAAGAAATAATTGTAACAATTGTCATAAAAGCCATTTGGTCAAGTTCAACATTCATTTCTGATTGTTTGTAAATTATTTTTCAAATGAGGATAGAAGACTATTTCTAAGAATATATGAGACTTCTTTTATGTTTTGAAACTTGCCATCTTCTTTTAATAATAAGTCTTAGAAATCTTTCCATGTGAATATATTTGGCTGTATCTAATTCTACGTTTTACCATGACATAATGTATTATATGATAGAAAAAACCTTAGTTTGATTAGAATGTTGGTACAAAAATTTCAGTTGACCTCAGGGTTACTGGTTTGTTTATATTTTATGGTATTTTGTTAAACAAGTTTGGAAACAGCAATGTTCATAATTTTAACAAATACTCCAAACCTAGTAACTAGGGTTCTTTAGAGAAATAGAATCAGCAGAAGATATCTGTAAATATAAAATTCATCAAAGTGTCTCATGTAACCATGGGGATGTAGAATCCAAGGTCTGTAGGGTGGGCCACAAGCTGGCAGCTCTCATGAAGGGTCTGGACAAACTCTCAGGAGAGGCTGAAGCAGGAAGAGTGACTGTCTCTTCTGAATCCTCCTTAAAAGGCTTCCGGTGATTAGATTAAGCATCACTCATTGCAGAAGACACGCCCCTTAGCTGGTTGCAAATGCAAATGCAGTCAGCTGTGGATGCTGCCAACGTGGTCATGACTTAAGTCCATGAAATGTCCTCATAGCAACAGACAGGCCAGCACTTGGCCAACCAGACAACCGGACACCACCACCTGGCCAAGCTGACACATGAACCTGACCATGACATTTCATAATAAAATAAAAACATGTATTTATGCTATTAGCCTTTCCTATTGAAGATATAGACAAGACAAAGACGCTCATTATTAGTACTATTTCTGACGTCAGTGCATTAAACAAATATAGGCATAAATAATAGATTATTTACTGTAATTGTTTACAGGTGATAGGAATTTTTACCTTGCAGAACCAAATAAAATGCATTCTAGCTAATTTTTTAAAATTTGAGTAAATAGTCTAAACTTCCTAACTACCATAGTTCAGTAACAACCAAGTTTAATGTAATAATATCAAAGATTTCATTTACATAGCACCCAAACAAACCATGCATTTAGGAATAAAAGCATCCTGAAGTATGTAAGCCCTATATAAATAAAACTATACCTATTAGGAAAATCATATACATACTTGACCAAGTGACTTTGATTTGTTTCTAGATAGGCATTTCAATATTTGAAAGGTGTCATATTTTCCCAAGTTAAATCTACAAATTTAATGTAATTTCAATAGAAATCACAAATAGATATTTTGATGTGACAAAATATTTCTAAAAGTTCTTTTGAAAAAGAAAATAAATGTTAGAAGAATATACAAAACAAGAGTAATAAATACTTAAATATTTTAAATGCCCACCGTGACCAGCAAGGGGTCTATCTAGTCTAGATAATCTGACCTGTGCCAGATCTCTGAGTGAGTCTTTCTGTGAGCTGAGCCCATCTCCAGACGCGCAGCTCAGGTCGCAGGATGCTAAAACCCAATGAGCGTCACATACCAGAAGACAGAGCCTAAGGCTGGCAGAGCAGCTGGAAATTAATGGAAATCCCTAGGAGCAAAGAAACCACAGCAAAGCTGAACCCTCAAATCTGATTAGAATTTTGGTCTAAATCTGTGACTGATTATTAAGCTATGCAAGCACAATGTCCAAATACATGAAGAGTCATGACAAATTAGTCTTAGAAGATTTATATTTTGAAATATAAATATTAGCAAGTTCAATTTACAAAAGCAAGCCACATCAGTAGTAGCAGGAGGCCATAAAAGCAGAGCAGAAATTTCAGTTGCTGCATAGCACAAGGGAAGTAAAGTTTGCAATTTGAGGCAAGTTTGCATGTTAGAAACAAGAGCAATGAATACTCTAGAATCCCAGCACCATGCCCTCTTCATTAAAGACCTGCACATAAACAGAAAAGTGTGATCTACACATGGAAAAGGGCAGTCAATGGAAACTGGCTACGAGTGGCCTAGATGCTGAAGTGAGCAAAGACTCCAAAGCAGCTATTATAAGTAGAATCAAAGAAAAAAAGGAAGAAGGATCTTAATAAGGGGTTTAATAAAGGAAATCTCAACTGAGAAATGAAAACTATTAAAAAAGCAACTCTGGAGCTGAAAAATACAGTAACTAATACTGATGGAAAAGGAATGTGCACCAAAAATCCTATATTCAGCAAAACTCTCCTTCCAAAGTGAAAGTGAAATAAAGATACTTTCAAGTAAGCAAAAGCAGAGAATTGGTCACCAGTAGACCAACACAACAAAAAACATTAACAGAATTTCTTCAGGTTGAAGTACAATGACGCCTGCCAGAAATTAAGGTTGCAGGAAGAAATATAGAGCAAAAGAGATGGTTAATATGTGGCTAAAATAAAAGTGCCAGGGCGAGCCACGGTGGCTCAGCAGGCAGAGTTCTCACCTGCCATGTCGGAGACCCGGGTTTGCTTCTCGGTGCCTGCCCGTGCCAATAAATAAATAAATAAATAAATAAAATAAAAGTACCCGAGGTATTTTTCCTTTCTTCCCTAATCCTATTTTCTTTAAAAGATACATGACAGTTTAAGCAACATCAGATTGAGTTTATAATTTACATGATATAAAATATATGACAACGGCAGCAATAAGGGGATAAATGCAAACATATTGTTTCAACATTCTTATACTTTACCAGAAGTAATTCAATATTAACTCTGTGTAGATTGAGATAAAGATCTCGCCACCTGTAATTAACACAAAGATGCATAGCTTAAAAAGCAAGTGAAGACTTGAAATGGAAAAATATTTGATTACTATGAAATATGATAAGAAAGTAACAGGTGAACAAGTAGACAAGACAAACAGAGAAAAGGTAGACAAATGGGAGACTAGAATATATCTATGTCAGTGACTAGTAAATGTAACTGGGTTCAACCCTGCAATCAAAAGGCAGGGGCTTTTTTTAAAAGATTAATTTTTTTTTAAAGACAAATGAAATGCTATTCATAAAAGTTGCACTTTGATTACAAAGACACAAAGGAATTGAAAGTAAAAGGAATGCTAACAGAGCCAGTACATCAGGAAGGCATAACACTTTTAATAAAAACGTATGAAAATACATTTAGCAAAAGCTGACAAAAATACATAAACAAATTCACAATCAAATTCAGAAGCCTTAATACACTTCCTTCAATAATGGATAGAAAAACTAAAAAATTATTAAGATACAGAAGAAAACTGACGGAATCCACCACCATAGCCTAGTACACATCTGTAGAACACTGCATCCAGCAACCACAGAATGCACTGGTATGCATGGAATGACCGTGAAGACACACTGCATGTGGGATCATACAAGCTTCAATCAATTTCTAAAAGGCTGAAATATCATGCCATGTTCTCTAACCAGTGTGGAATTAGATTAACTATTTACAACATCCTTAGAAGCCAACATTTATGCAAATTATGAAACTCAATTCTAAATAGTCCTTGGTAAAGGAAGAAATAAGAAGGAAATTGAGAAAATACTTTTAATTAAATGAAAAGAAAGGCAACATAGGAAACTTTGGGGTGGCAGCTAAGGTAGCACTTAGAGGAAATTTAGAGCTTAAAATGTTAGTATTAGAAGAGTTTAAATTTTGATAAATTCCCAGCCATTCATGATAAAAAGTTCTCAGCAAACTAAAGAAAAGAACAAAACTCTCTTAACAGAAATAAGGACATCTATGATAAACCCACAGCCAACATCATACCTCACAGGAAAAGCACAAACCCTTTGAAACAGGACAAGGATGTCTGCTCTTACCCCTTCTATAGCTCATGCAATAAGGCATGAAAAAGAAATAAAAGGAGTCCAGATGGGAAAAGAATGAAAACTGTTTTTATCACAGGTGATATTGTTATGTAAGTGGAAAATACTACAGCTAGTAGAACTAAAAAATGAATTTAGAAATGGCCCTTAATGCAAGATTAATATAGAAAAATCAATCACGTTTCTTTATACTCTTACAAACAATAGGAGAATAAAATGTTAAACTCCGATTGCATTTATAATAATACCCACAATTATAAAATTTGCAAAAAGGGAGAGATATAATTGTCATTAATTGGATGACTCAACATGGTAAAGATATCAATTCTCCTTAATTGATTTCTTTCTCAAAACAATCCCAGTCAAACTCTCAACAATCACAATAAAAACCCCAGCTAGTTTTTTGGTAGAAATTTACAAGATGATTCAAAGCTTTATATGAAAATACAAATGACCTAGAATACCCAAAACAACTTTCATTTACAAAGGGGGAAAATGGAAACTTACGAGGGTAGCCCAAGTCGTCGGAGAAGCAAGTGGAAGGGTCCTATCAGGAAAATGCCTGTGTGATAGGAAGTGAGGAGGGCTGACCCCAGGAGGAGGAGGAGGCATGCAAGGTTGGGGGACGCCTCCCAGACCACCACAATATCTAAGGAGGTCTGCAAGGCCGTGGAGGAGCCCTTGAGCCAAAGTCAGCTGCCAGGCAAGCCCTGTCCCCCCAGGAGGGGTCTGCCCCAGTACCCTGCTGCTTTCATGCCTGATGGTAGCAGAGTGTGGTAAGGCTGGCCCTTCCCATCTCTCTCTCAGCCAACTCGGCAGGCAAACGCACTGCCCTCCCTCCCACGTGGGACATGACTCCCAGCGGTGGAAATCTCCCTGGCAACGTGGATTCCCAAGATGAGTCAGAACTCAGCACCATGGGGTTGAGAAAGCCTTCTTGATCAAAAGGAGGAAGAGAGAAATGAGACAAAATCAAGCTTCAGTGGCTGAGAGGTTTCGAACAGCGTTGAGAGGTTATCCTGGAGGTTATTCGTATGCATCATACAGACATCCCTTTTTAGTTTATGGTGTATTGGAGTGGGTGGAGGGAAGTAACTGAAACTGTTGAGCTCTGTTCCAGTAGCCTTGATTCTTCAAGACAATTGTATAACAATGTAACTCTTACAGTGTGATTGTATGATTGTGTAAACCTTGTGTCTGATGCTTCTTTTATCCAGGGTATGAACAGATGAGTAAAAAATGTGGACAAAAAAATAAATAAACAATAAGGGGGATAAAGGGTAAAGTAGGGCAGGCCACAGTGGCTCAGCAGGAAGAGCTCTCGCCTGCCATGCCAGAGACCCAAGTTCGACTCCTGTTGCCTGCCCATATGAAAAAAAAAGGGTAGTGGATTGTGCAGATTGAAACACGAGTGGTCAATGAGAGGGAGGGATAAGGGTTATGGGATGGATGAGTGTTTTCTTGTTATTTCTTTTTCTGGAGTGATGCAAATGTTCTAAAAATGATCATGGTTATGAATACACAACTATATGATGATATTGGGAGCCATTGATTGTACACCATGTATAGACTGTACGTGTGTAAAGATCTGTCAATAAAAAATATTTTTAAAAAACACTGGTCCTCCAGTGAATGCAGGGATGGATTTCTAAGCACAGCAGCTAGTTTCACAAGGTATATGAGGTGCCTTCCCCTGACTGCCAGCCTGACACTATCTGATTTCAGGCTCACTGCAAAGCTACAATAACGGGGACGGGGTGGTATCGGCAAAAGGACAGATACATTCATCAATGGGACAGGATAGAGAGCCCAGAAATGGAGCCACATGTATCTTCAATTGATTTTTGACAAAAGTGCCACAGCAATTCAATGAAGAAAGGAACACATTTTCTAACAAACAGGGCTGGAACAATTGGGAGTCAAACGGAAAGAAAATAAGTTCACATCATACAGCAAAATTAACATGAAAACATTCACAGATGTAAACATAAGAGCTAAAATTATGGAAGTTCAGAGGCAAATATGGGGAAAAGGCTTTGCCATCTCCTGACGGGCAGTTTTCTAAGAACGGATGCGAACACGCAGAGCTCAGCACCGAGAGACGAGCACCTGGGCAGCAGGTCCTATGCTGCCCCCCCGGGCGAGCAGGCCCCAGGCTGCAGGTGGTGCCCACACCGCCATCCAGCAAGCAGCAAGCCTGGGGTTCAAACACCTGCAGTGTGGACCCGGATCCACCAGGCTTCCCACCAGGGCACCCAGCTGGCCGAGTCTGCTCACTCAGCGCCGGGTTCATGCAGCAGCTCAACCTGGTTGTTGGTTTACCTTGAAATCAATTTACTGTGTGAAAGAAAAACAACCAGTAACAAAGAGAATTTAAATAAGAATCATCGCCCTACGAAACTCTAAAATACACTGTAAAAGCACAGAAATTCAAAATGTCCCATCGGCCCCACAAAAATATCCCGCAACCAAGCCCACTATAAACCAGGACTGTGCGTGACGTGGACACCAGCACGGAGAACTGGGAGAGGAAGCACTTACCACAGGATGGGGGGAGTATTTGGTTAGCGCCTTCAGAAACTTAACTCAGTTTATATATTTCAGACCATCCATCAAAAGCTCAGACGGGACAGGAGCGCGGCTGGAAAGGGTCAGGGGGCGCGCCGCGGCCTGGGGCGCGGGCAGGGCCGTCTGCCGGGGTCATCCTTTCCGCACCACCGTTTCTCGTCCGCCTTCCCCGACGGCAGCGCAGACTGGGAGCGGGAGCCCTGCGCGGGGAGGCAGCGCGCGGACACCGCCCTCCTTATTGCAACACGGAGAGGCATCGGGGTCACTGAACTAGGGGGTTTGTCCTTGAAGCAACCCCGACACCTTGCCGCGCGGACCGCGGGTGGGTGCTGTGCAGCCCAGGAGGTCAGGGTCGTTCCCAAGGTCGCAGCTGCCCAGCGACACGGCCAGGGGTGGCCCCACACGTGCGTCCCTCCCAAGTCTTTGCTCTTCCTTCTAGGAACCACGGTTTTCCATTGTGAATGAATGTGGAAGCTGAAAACAAAAAGAGGTATTGCTTTCTTTGGGCCATCCAAGTCTCTTCACTGCCTTCATAAAGTAAATCAGATGCCAAAATAAATAAATGCACGAAAGTCACAAATGAGGGCCCAGAGCCCACAGAGGTAAGTGACAGTGATCAGAGCCAACGAAGCCCTGGGGCTCCCGGGCTTGCTTCCCTGCACGGGTGACCAGGGCCCCGCAGAGAGAAAAGCGACTCCGACAGAGAGAAGGAGCAGGCTGCCTGTGGCCCTATAGGAGCTCCCCTATAGGGGAGCAGCGGCCCGAGACCCCAGCCCGATGGGCAGACGGGAAGGGAAGAGAGGAAAGCACCTGAAGACGCACAAGCCCTGCAGCCCCTGCCGCTCACCCGGCTGCTTTCAGGCAGGTCCGGCAGACCCAGAGCTTCTTCCTGGGGAGGCCGTGGTGGGTCCGGAGAGGTGACTGTAGCCAAGCCTTGGCTCCATTGCCATTGCACAGCCAGAGTGAATGAATGAATGAACGAACGGATGGATGAAGGAGTGTGGATGAGCAGATGGACAGCGAGTGCCTGGGCACCCGGTGCTCTCTGCCTCCGGAGCCAGGCAGCCCAGCCAGTGGCCAAAACGGATTCTGGGCAGCCCTCGGCTCCCTCAGGGGACCCGGCCGTGCCTGGGGTGACCCCACGGCCAGGTGTGTCCAGCAAAAGGGCCGCTCCGTGCTGAGCACCCCCATCTTCACGGCGTCTCTCAAGCCGCAGCCTCAGCACAATTTCACTCACAGCCTCATCAAGTCGGAGCCACAGGGTTCCTGGTGCCACACATCTCAGGGGAGGACGGTGCATCGGGGGTGCTTGGGGTGGGCTTCGTGCTGGGGGGTCCCGACCTGATCTGTGCCAGCTACACCGTGGCCACGCTGAGGCTTTGCAGCCAGAAAAGCGGCTGGAAGGAAGCTGCCTCCATTGGCTGCTGCTTTGGGGAACACGGGGGGGCTCTGGGACAGAACAGCTGGGCCCCTATAATCTTGGACATAGGAAAAATGACAGAGGGATGTGGGGGGGTGGGGAGGGCAAACACAGAGAGCACCCTTTACCTGCACCCGAGGCTGGGCCGTCCACCCCAAGGGCTCTTCCCTGCCGTGTGCTCTGCTGTCTTAGAGAACATCCGCGGGACTCCTTCCCCACTAGCTGCCTTCCCACGGAGCCACTCCTAGCCCAGGTGCGACAACAGCCACAGCAGACAGACCCCAGGACATGTGTTCAAGAGCTTTATGCAGGGAAGGGGACCAAACTGGGGAGGGGCTGATCTGAGTGACCACCAGAATGGTTTGTCCCCTTACCCATCCCCCACTTTGGACATAATTTTGAATCTATACATTATTTAACAGATAGAGATGATGATGATGCTTCAAAAGGAAATCAGGATTCTGCCAGAAAGGTGTGGGGACTTCTCAGCATCTCAGCGTCATTAGGAGTAAAAAAGAAAAGCAACAGCTGGAGGAGAGGACCGCGGGCGAAGGGCCTGCAGGACTGAAATGGACACGGAGCTGGACCTGCTGGAGGCGTCTTCCTGCATGCCCCGTGCGCTTCCCCACACCTCGGGGTGCCCCCCTTGTGCCCCCAGTGGGCTGAGCTGACCGCAGGGGACGCACAGAGTGGGTGGCTCCCTGCAGCCGCACCTGGACCCACCCCCCTGGGGACATGTTCTCGTCACCCACCGACAGCTCATGCCATTTTCCCAAGTCCTTCCCATCATCAGTCTTCAAAACCTGGCTCAGAAGGTGGATTAAAAATTTAAGTTTTA